>NW_021621098.1:966282-1077200 GCF_004785775.1 Grammomys surdaster
TCTTTCTTTCTTTCTTTCTTTCTTTCTTTCTTTCTTTCTTTCTTTCTTTCTCCTCTCTCTCTTCCTCTCTTTCTGTGTGTATCTGTGTATATTTATGTACATATGTATGTAAGTATGTATGTATTAATGTGTGTGTGTACTCTTCCTATGATAAAACTGTACATATACAATTATATGAAGTTCACAACACATGATTTTCTTTCTATAAGAATGCCTAAAAAGAATATGACCTTATTTAGATTTTCTCAGTGATACAGTGAAACTTACAATTCTATATCTAAAAATGATCACCTCCCTTGGTTAATTTTAATTTTATAAGCAGGATGAAAGACAAGAGATGAGAATCAAAAAGCTGGAGAAAAAAGAAGAAAAAAGGGAGTTTAGAAGCAAAGGGAGAAAGAGGGAAAAGAGACAGTCATAGCGGGCTTTTAAAGTTAATAAAACTAAAAAGGGCAAATGGAATTCTTAGAACAAGATCTTCAGTACAGCTGAAATAAAATAAAAAATTACATGCAAATTTGTGCTGATATAACCTTGAGTTCAATTATTATGATATGAAAAGATGGTTTCACAGAATTCTTCATGAAAATTAATCTTTTAATTTCATCTCTCTTTTAATAAGAAAAAAAGTCTTGATGTGTGTATGTAAAAGAGGAATCACACATTCTCTTCCTATAACTCTCTGCTGAGAAGTTTATGTAGAATCTACCACACAGTCACTTAAATAGTCATTGTTGAGAATTTTACCACTTCTAAAATAACAGCTGTACTGGTTGAAAAGTCTCCAGTTCCATGTGTATTGACCCCATTCAAAAATGACACCTACCACATTAAGCTACAGTTTATTAAGTTCTCCTGCTTCTTGACAAACCTTTTATTCTGCTTCCCATTCACTTCCTACATCACTTGCCTCTTCAAGTGACTCTGTGTAACCCTTAGCAGGATATGTCAAAACAGAAGCACTGAAGAGCAACTGTGCAAGGCTTCCAAGAGGACTCATCTGACATAGCTAATCAAGAGTCATCGCACCACAGACTGAATAACGATTTAAATCAGTCACTGAGCAGAGAAGAAATATTGTTTTAAAAAGCCATCTAAAAATTATAGTCTCAGGCTGGTAATTGGTAAGACAAGGTTGAGAATTTTTTTTCCAAATCAAAGCTTTATAACACTTAGCTTACAAATTTTTATTGTAACTATTGTTTGTGCGCATGAAAGTCTTCTGTAGGAATCAAATCAATGGACCTGACATAACTGTAAATTAGCTATATGTCTAGGCAGTTGAAAGAAAATAGCAGTAACCATGCCCACAGCAATGTGATGAAAAAAATTATCTATAGAAACATGGAAATGTGTCTGGTAGTTCATTTACTTATATGTCTCCCCAAACCCATGTAATAGAAACATAGTATCAAAATGATCAAGGAAGGAAATAGAAGAGCCTATCTCCAGAGCCTTCTCTGCATGCCTGGTTCTGCAGACATGTCCTAGGAACAAATTCCACTGAGTCATTTGTCAGTGTCAGAGGATCCCATGCTGATATCCTTCTTATCTAATTCTCATAAACATTTATTCCATTATTAAGAAGCATTATCACATTTTTACAATAATGGTGACTCATATTTTCAATAACAAAATAAACTTTAAATGGGAAAATTCAAATATGTAGAGATATTATTTTTGGTCTGTTTAATACTTCTTGACATTTGCTTGTTATTTTGACTTTAAATCCAGAAGGTCAACCCTCCCTGGGAAACTTCTAATTTCTCCTGGGAAGAATGCTTGAAATGTGGATGTTTGTCACCAGTAAGGAAGGGAGAGGTCTGAGTTTGTTGATCTGAGACATCCTGCTTACTTCAACTGAGATAATTAAGACAGCATAGTATTAATTGTACAGCTATGGAGAGCATATATTTATCTTTAGACAAGATGTATTTTTAAAGTTAAAGGCTAATCCAAAATTTTTTCTAAGTATGACCCTTATCAACATTTTAGCCAAGTTAAATAAATTTTCAAATAGTTCTGTCAAATAAACATTGATTACGACTCTGCATTTAATAGCATTAATAAGATTCATAAAATATATATACAATGGAAACAAAATAATAGCTACTTATAATTCTGAGAATATTTCAATGGGCTTTGAAACATTTTCTTATAATTCTGACTAGAAAATGCTTCTTACAATCCACACAAAATGTGCAGAATTCCACATAAACTGTGGTAATTCCATGATTTCGACTTGCTTTTGGCCCATGGACCTTAAGCTGTATCTTACAGGTGAGTTTACATTTAGATGACTTCATCTGGTCATTCTTTCTTGCTGATAATTTCTGGAAAATAAGGCACTGGTTCATTGTTTGAATAATCACAATATCTCTCATTTCTTTACCACATGATTTTTATTTTTTAATCTTGCTTTCATACAATACATTATGATCACAACTTTTTTCTGCCTATACTTCTCCCATATCATCCCCACCACTCCATATCTTTTCTTTCTCTCTTTAGAAAAGAAAAAAAAAGCAAACAAACAACAACAACAACAAAAAAAAACCAAGCAGGCAAACAAGTAAAAAAGCAAAGGACAAGAACAACAGCAACAACAACAAAGCACGAGTCCAATATGGTGAGTCAAACCTTAATCTCTACTCAGGAAGCAGAGGCAGATGTATATCTATGAGTTCAAAGCCAGCCTAGTCTACATTTCAAGTTCTGGGACAGGTAAAACTCCATATCAAAAAAAAAAACAAAAACAAAACAAACAAACAAAAAAAACCACAAAAATCTCTTTCTGTCTCTCTGTGTCTTTGTCTCTTTGTGTCTCTGTGTTTCTCTTTTTTCCCCTGTCTCTGTCTTGCTCTCTTTCTGAAAAACACACACACGCACACGCACACACACACACACAAACATACACACACACACACAAACATACACAATGACATGTAAATAAGCTGCTACAGACCCTGGTTTTGTTTGACAATAACTTTAATTTCAATATTATTGTTATTTTTTAATCAAATACTGAAAAACATTGAGATTAACAAAAAAAACTCAGCCCTACTCAGGAATAATATTAGAATAATTCTTCTTCTCAACCAACTGACAATTCCAATGAAGGTAAAGTTTATTGAAATAGAGAAATCTCTTGGGATAGATGAATGAAGATTCAGATTTAAATTGTGTTTTTTACTAGGGGTCCACTGATCAGATCTTCCTAAAGCTGAGAATGAGTGTGTTCCCAAGAGCTGGAAACAGGATGTTCTATCTCTCAGTGTCATTTTTTCCTTGTCTTAGCAACTAGTTTTTGGTGCTTTTTTTTTTTTTTTTTTTTTTACTCACTCATTTCCTGTCCTAAGAACTGGAGCTCAATTACGGTGAGTGTGGTTGCTACAAGGTGAAGAAACCTAAAAGACATCACAGAGTTGTGGAAGATATATAATTATATAGGTCATATAATGCTGATGAGAATATTAGAATATATTACACTAAGTATGTCACTCCCCGGCGTCCAACCAGTGGAATAAGGCAATGACGATGGTGTTCTTCTTCCAGTGGTTTATTCAGCAACCCTTGTATTGTAAACTTCTTTCGTGCTGCCAGCAGCCACCCACACCACCACCTGCCTTAAAGCTTTGCCTCGCTCCTATCAGTAACTGCCACGAGAACACTGGTAATTGGTCACTCCGTATGATGTGAGGCGGGATGATCGGGCAACCACACCTCTTAGCGCAAGCTTTCCATATATAGAGTTGTTTTTCTCTCAAGCAGTGCCCAGTCATCCTTGCTGGCATTTGCCAAATGCCATCTTGTAATGGCACCAGTGGAGCCGCTTCCCACATAAGTATTTATATGTGAAAGAATTGAGTGCCTTCTGCACACTACAATGCTATGCAGCCCATGTGTTTCATGCCAAGATGAACAGCACCTTCCTAGCATGTGAATTATGTTGAAATATTAATTCGTAATACCGTATCACATGGAATTTATTTTTATAATTACTTTGCCTCTGTCTGTGTTGTGTAATGTTTAATTTGTTGGCACATTGGGTTTTGTGTTGAGTTGTTTACTCTCAAACAAGTTTCCATTGTGGCATCTACACCTGAACCTCAATTCTTTATCCTTCTGCCTCAGCCTCCTGAACTATCGTATTGAAAGTCTAAGTTACCTCTCATCATGCTTCAGTCTTTCTTAAAACCTCATCTTTGTCTTATAGCTGAAATTATTTGAAATGTAGGATGCAGTAGGAATGTAACAAATAATTCATCATTATCATTTGTTTGATGACTATATACTATTACAGCAAAATTTCTTCTTAAAAATTGTTTGGAAGTCTCCTACCCAGTCTCATAATCAATAGCAATAAATAAATTAGATATCTGTCAATAAACCAATAGAAATAGCAAAAAAATAAAAATGCTAATTGAAAATTCCAAGATTTCCGAGATTCCTTAGAACTTGGTTCATAAGAAATTAAGATGTAGTTGTTCTGCACCACAAATATCCTGAAGCAAAATTGTCTCAAGGTATCACTCAGCTAAACAACTGAACCAATGCATATTTATCAAGTTTAAACCATTAAAAAATTTACTAAACACATTCTTGTATGACCTTAACTAATTAGGTTTTACATTTCAAGTATTCTAAGAACTTTGGCATATTTACCACAGCATGGTACAAAATGTTTTAGTTTTAAGCTTTACTGATGCCTGTTTTAGAAAAAAAATAAAAATTTCCCTGTTTAAATAAGTTTGGAGAGATTGTATTAAATCAACTTGAACAAACTCCTGCAAAGCAGTTCTTTTCAGAGTTCTAATAATGTGTGTTGGGACTCTCCAAGATAATATAGTCAGTGGAATTTCCTTCATAATTCAGCAGGAACTCTCAGGACTATTGTTCTTTGGATCAACCTTAGAAACTTCTGTGTTAGTACCAGCCCACACTAATTCCAATATATTTCAGGAGTATCTTATGGGAGATAGAAATGAATAGGAGATAAGACAAAAATATCCAGTTTCTCTCAACTTATTTACATACAATAATCTACATTTATTATTTAGAATTTTAAACTTCTTACTCTAATTTTAACTCAGATTTTGCAAATAAAACTTTTAATATGATATCTAGATTCTTATCTTTTTCTCTCATTCAATTCTTTCCTATAGAGAAATCATTATTAAAAGTACTATAATGCACAGAATAGTATTCTCTTCATTATCATAAATTCTTGTGTTGGAATATTAGAGAATAGTGTAGCCAATAAAAAAAATAGATCATAGTAATCTGGCAATAGAATATAGAACAATAATGTTGCTTTGCCATGAACCAAATTCATTTAGGCAAACAAGAAATCAGGAGATCTATGTGTTTTGCTGTGGAAGGCTTCTGACCTTCAGCATTCTGCCAAGGACACAGAGTGCAACTGGATGAAACAATGGGTCTGAAGCCAGCCTCTACCTGCCAGACATCCACTCTGTGCTGAGCACACAAAGACCATCACAATGGACTTAGAAAATAGAAATCAGAGTAAGGAAATGGAAGTTTATCTGAAGATAACTATTATATGTCCTAGAATAAAGCAAACCATAATCTTCCAAAGAGCAGACTGAAAGTGATCTGAATAACTTTGTTGAATGAAAAGGAACTTTACTCAACACCTTGCATGTTGTCCTACACCTGTAAGATGCAATTGCCACAAAGACAGTGAAAAGAAGGAAAATTTTCCATCTGTAAAGTGATGGCATTAAATCTGTTTCTCTTCAGTGAAAGATTAGAAGGAAGGCATGGATAAAACCACACAGCTCCTTGACAAACTGGTTCAAAAATTCCCATTTGGATCACCCCTGGGCTTTCTTAATACCTAAAACTACAAACGAATAGGCTTGCAATTATGATTTTAAGATGAAAAAACAAAACAACAGTAACAACAACAAAGCAATTGCTTGTCAACTCTTACTTGTAACATTGATGCTACATTATGATACTCAAGAAAACAACTTCTGCTAACTCCTCTGATTTGTTTGGTTTTTTGTTGTTTTCTTTTTCTCTTTGTTTTTCTCCTCAGTATTATGCTCTTTCTAACTTTTAGTCCTCACAGGTAGAGGATGGGATTAATTACACTTTTTTTGTTATTATCCACATATTATTTTTCTTCTTGTGAACACTACATCTGTTGTGACTGCAGAAATACTCATGAACAGATAAAAAAATGTTTTGTATCATTTCCTTCCTATTATTCAGTATCAGTCTTTTTCCAACCCCCAAGCAAATAATCTAACATGTGAATTCATTGAAATGCTGTACTAGTTAGAGTCCTTGATATCTTTATTTACTTAATTAATATTTATTTTACACACTGCATTTTACTTTTATCACCAGCTTTTTATGATCCCTTCAATTAGTTCCATCTAGCTACTGCATGATGTACCTGTCAGTTTGGGTGAACTTGAATGAGAGTAGCAAACGCCACATGAATTTTAGTAACTTGTTAAAACAAAGCTTTAACTCATATTGTGTTTGACATTGTCTGTGCCTCTAGTGTCCTCTCAACATTTAGGTTCAGAAACAAGGGAGGTCTTTGCTAAATCTATGAAAAAGTCATTTATGTGACTAGAGGAAAAAATCAAAAGAACTGTGATGAACTTCTTAAAGTTTCAGTCTAGAAAGAACACAGGCCCTGTTTATTCATGGCCCGGTAGTCCCACAACCCTATCCTGGAATTGAGCTAATAAACAAGTTCCTCTAAGGAATACATGTGCATTTTCCCACTGCTCATCTTGAGAAATAACTTTTTCTTATCCTCCTAAATATAATCTGAGCATTTATCTAGCCTGTCATATGATTGTGGAAAGGAACTTCAAGGTAAAGCAATGAAGCCATGACTCAAAGGAAGATACACTCTAGTTTGGTTGCCAAACCAGGAAAGGCTGATATTGCTTGTGAATTTTTAAGGACATCTTCCATAAAGTTCCTTACAGAGAGGGGCTAGTCCTTTATTTTATTTAAATGTTAAACCAATTAGACAACAATTATATTTAAATTATGTTCAAATAAAAGAATAGGCACCAGAAGGCCCAACCAAGTCCATACATAAAATTAACCATTATATCGGTATGCTGTGTAATCTTTCTGGCACTAATGAAATACCTGAAAATGCCTAGGTAAAATAAAACATTAATTTATTTCCATTACAGAGTATTTGCTCCATGGATATTTGGCATCTCTGGGTTTGATCAATGAAGTAAGACAATGTAAATATACAAAAGGAATGTAGTCCTAATTACAGATATTATAATATGAATTTTAAAAATAATAAAAGTATAAAAATATTAAATTTTGAGCCAGTGAGTGGTTGGATACTCATTCAATCCTAGCACTCAGCAAATCTCTGAGTTTGAAGCCAGCCTAAACAGCCAAGACTATACAGAGAAACACTGTGTAGTATCTGATTCTTCCTCTCAGCCCCCTTGCTCCCTGAAGTAAGTCCCAAAGTCAAAATATTTTTACAAATGCCTTGACCATATAGTTAGGCTCTTCTCTGACTAGACATAACTTAAACTAACCCATATACTCTAATGTATATTCTGCCATATGGTTGGGTTATCTGTGTTCAGGTACTATGTATCTTGTCATCTTTCCAGCCAAATCTCCTGGCACTATCCCAGAACATCTTCTGCCTCCTGGATGTCCCATCTACTAGTTCTTGCATAAACTATAGGCCAAAGATTTTTATTGATAGATGCCACATCCATACTGACACAAGATATTTTCTCTACACCCTGTCTCAAATAAAACCATATTTTTCAATAGAAACATTTTTATTTCAATGAATAAATGCATAAGGAAAGAGCATGTTACAACTGAATATCTGATTCTTTAAAAAGTTACTGAAAGTTGGTTATTTTTTAAAAATTACCATATTGCACAGTAATATATTTTACAAGAGTATTTACAAAATTTCTACATTTTTTTATATTTTTATTGGATATGTTATTTACATTGCAGATATTATCCCCTTTTCCCATTTCCTACCACCCAGGAAACCCCTATCCCATCTCCCCTCCTCCTGATTTTTATGAGAGTGTGCCCCCCACCCAACCACCTACCCACCTACCCACTCCCACCTCCTTGCCCTGGAATTCCCCCACACTGGGGCATCCAGCCTTCATGGGACCAAGGTCCTCCTCTCCCACCTATGCCCGACAAGGCCATCCTCCCCTACAAATACAACTGGAACCATGGGTCCCTCCCTATGTGCTCCTAGGCTGATGGTTTAGACCCTGAGAGCTCTGGAAACCATATTTTTTTAAATTAATTGAATACGTAGATAACCATCAATTATCTGCTTCAGTAGATTTGGTAATTTTCACCTGCAAACAATCACTATAAGACAAAGATCTGTAAGAAATGAAGAAAGAGAGAAAGAAAGAAAGAAACAAAGAAAGAAAGGAAGAAATAAAGAAAGATGTGAGCCCAAGAATTGCAAAATATATAGTTGAAGGAAGTTGTTATTTATTTCTTCAGACAAGATAATTTTGTACAAAAACAGGCAGTGTAGCTCTATAACAACACATGAGCAAGAAATACACATAGATACATCATGCTAGAAGGGAAAGATACAAAAGTAGAGCTATATTCTTACCTACAGTTCTTTACCTGACAAATTTAATCATAACTGTATATGTGTGTTACCCCATTAAATATCAAAGAGAAATATTTTTACAAAAATCAGAAGTCATTTTGTTAGATGAATAGATGTTGGCTAACAAAAAGTTACTAAAAGTATATAGTATATAAAATATATGAAAAGTTATATCTAAATAATACTATGTGAACAGAAAGAGAAAGAAGCTTGTAATTTGTTAAAATTAAGGAAGAAAAAAAATGTTCTAAATAAAAAGAAATGTTTTGTTGACCAATGGTAGATATTCCAATTCAAAAGAAAAAAATCGCCAGGCAGTGGTGGCGCACGCCTTTAATCTCAGCACTTGGGAGGCAGAGGAAGGCAGATTTCTGAGTTCGAGGCCAGCCTGGTCTACAGAGTAAGTTTCAGGACAGCCAGGGCTACACAGAGAATCCCTGTCTCAGAACCCCCCCCCCAAAAAAAATCCAATTCTAATGAAATGTACACTTAGTATTAGAGCTTTTGTTCTGAGACAGCTTTTAAAAAATGTGAAGAACATTTGACGTCAATTGTCTACCTTTCCAAACAAGAAGATAGACTTTGAATAAAATCTGTGTTTACAAAAAAATACATCAACACCAGGGGAAAGCGGACTTTTGAAAGAAAACACTATTAAGTGAATTAACATTTAGCTATACTGGTCAATAAAAAGAGAAAAACGTAAACCTATTTTAACACTAAGGGTGTCCATTGCTTCAAATCCTATACCCAAGACTCGGGATAGAATGTGGTCAGCAGTTACGGCCAACATGCTCAGCAGCACCGAGGTAATAAAAACCGTACTGAAAACCATATGCAAAAGTAACTTTTAGATCACTTCAACAACATTTTCCTTGCCCTTTTCTACTAAAATAGCAAGTGTATTTGGAAACTCTTCCTGCCAAGAACTCTGTAGACAACTATGATGGCATTTAGGATTTCAAGTGCTTATGGGGTAAATGAAAAGGGTCCCACTCAGTCTCATGGAGTAACCAGATTGCATGATACTAAATTAAGAAAGTCTGTGGAAAGAAATTGGTAGTTCTGGTGAGATGCTTTAGTAGTTATAGGCTTTGCTGCCAGTCCTCAAGGTCCCAGCTCAATCTCTGAGACCTACATAGAGGCAAGAGAGTCAACACCTAGAATTTCCTTTGAACTCCACATACATGTGGCATGTGTACACATAACTCTCTCCAAACTAAATGTAAAATCTTTAAAAAAGTAGAATATTAAAGGCTATTTATAAATATTCACCAATATTTAGGAAAAAACCTTCAATTCATGAAACGTATCAAACTTATTAAAATATTTCAAAAATATAGTGTGACAAGTTGGGATCATTATAAAAGTACACTGTTTTTTATTTTGTTTTGTTTTGTATTTACTATTCCAAAATGTCATGTCTCCTTAAAAAAATGAGAAGCTATACCAGTGAAGTCTCACCACTTAATTGCCTAACCATGAGGTAAACAAAACAACAATATGCATGCCAGTGTTGACATCCAAGATCATGAGGCCTCAAACCTACAAAAAAAAAAATCCTAGAGATGACTAAGGAATCCTAAAAGTGAGAGATAATTTTTTTTCCACCTCAGGGAAGAATACACCTACTAGTTATCCAATCAAATGTGCATGGAAATGTGTATGCAAGTCTGAGCAGTCAATAATGAGCAGACTGTCTTTAGAATATACAACAATTAATGAAAAAAATCATGACTTTGAAAAGGAGTAAGTAGGACTGTGTAAAAGAATTTGGAGGTAAAAAAGAGAAGACTGAAATGACAACATTATTTTGTAATATAAAAAATAAGAGAAGTTATGGAACTATTAATGAGCTAACAGAAGATGGCCATATGATTATTTCAACAGATACAGAAAAAAAAAAAAACTTCAACAAAATTCAACACACGGTCGTCATGAAATTACCTCCAATACAAACATAGAAAGAAATTTCAATGATACAAATCACATCTACAATTCTAACACAATTTTTTTTAAAAAAAACCTAAATACAAAAGTAGACATTTGATACAATCCCGTTTTCGTGAAGTTGTTGATTAGGAAAAAAATTTATGATAACAAAACTCCAATTTTACTCTGTTAATGACATCGTGAGGTGATATTGATTGAGAAATTGAATGTGAAATGTTCTATGCCTTGTGTGATGTATATACTCTTGTAAAAATTCACTGAATGTTTTATTTAATATATGTACCTTGTACTGTTTGCAAATTCTACATGGATAATTTTAAAACACATATATTTGTGTGATGCAGCTAAACAATACACTGTATAATAATGGCTGTATAGAAGAGACGATGTGTCACAGAGGAAAACATGATGAATGTCTCAAAATGAGGGGCGGTGGGCTGGGAGGAGCAGCTGGCTGCCTGGGTCTTTTCATTCAGCTTCGGCCCTCCACAGCCCCTTCCAAAGAGAGGTCTATGACCATCAGTCATGAGAAACAGTGCCTCAGGCTCTCCCACATGTAGATGAGGTATCTTCAAGCTCTCAGACCAAGCCAATAGGCGTTATCTGCTGCCAGACCCTAACACACCCTGAAACTGTGTATTAGGGATAAGTAAAAAGGTGTGTTCAAGAATCATCCTGGTGTCCGAGAGTTTCTGTCTCAAGATCTGTAACACTTGGGGAGAGATCTGCTCTCCTGGAACCTTCCAGGGCACCAAGCTGCTTCCTTGCCAGCTAGCCAGCTTCCAATCAGCCCAGCCTGGGCCAGCTCAGCACAGAGAGACAGGTGCAGCACCTGGGAGTGATGGAGCAGCAACAGCAGAGGCAGCAGCAGGGGCAGGCAATCTCCAGTCCCTGCTTGCACTCCGTGCCCTTTGGCCCAGGCGTCCCCCACCAGGCTGGGCCGGAGACCAACAAACAGTGAAGATGGCAGAGGCAGCGGCAGAGACAGTAGTGGACCCTCCCTGCTCAAACTCTGTCCCCAGCAGGGAGATCGTCGTGGGACAGCCTCCGGAACAAGGGACCCACATCAAAAGTCTTAAGAAAGTTTTAATTACTATGGTTTTGGTGAAATAGGAAAATCAGACACTGCAGTTAAAACTGATTTATTCCAAAAATGATTTACAGGTTATGGAAGTCGAACAGATGTAACATCAAGGAAAGGAGACTTAGATTGTACTTGGTTTCAATAATCGAGAAATGTTAGCACTGACCAGTTAGCAAAGAAATTCCAGAATATTTTGTCACTGTGTAAAGCATGGCAGTAGAAAACCATGGGGAGCATGGGACAAGTTACAGCAGCAAAGGAAGGGTGGGTGTGTTGAAGAAGCAGCGCTAATGCATGGCTTCTCAAAGATCTATTGAGGGATGCAATGAATGGAAAGGAGACAGCCTACAAATGTCACTTTGTAGACACTACAGATATACAGGCTGGAAAAAGGAAGTATTTCAGTGGTCCAGGACAACAGAGGAGAGGCAGCTTCTTCTTTATTCAAATTGCCTTGATTTCTCCCTCAGTAACAACCTGATCCTTGCTCAACTGTGTGGGAATGTAAATCCACACTGCTGGTGTGAGACTAAGTGCAAGTTTAGAGGTTTTTAGCTTGTCAATTTCTCCTGCTATGCTCCATGGAGGACGGATGGCCTAGGCATTATAACCTCACTTAGAAATCTGCATGAGGCACACAGCTTCTCTGGGGGGTGATGTAGTAAGGTCCAAACTGTCAATTCATGGGAAATATTAGAGCATTTGTTTCTAAAAGATCACAGTCAGCCTCGTGTGATTTTTATGAACCCACTGGGAGACAGAGGAAGGGGGAAATGTTCAGGAATACCTTGCATTTAAATGATTTCCTTATTCAGAGAGATTTACAAATGCTGTATCATTAAACAAGGTTCCCTTTGAGAAACATTAGAAGTAAATACAAAATTGTAATACTGATTCACAGGAGGACAGTTTGATGCAGTTCAGGAAGTCAGGCTGAGAGAATGTCACTCAAGAGCAGAGCACACTAATCGATATGGAACAGTCGACAGTCACAGCATATACAGTTACAGCTCACCATCTCAGATTTGTGAGAATTGTCGATCTCTGTGAACTGTGCCATCTTCATTTTCTAAATGAGGCTGATGATCTTTCTGTTTTCTTGATATTTTATTTCAGTGACTTTTTTTTTTACTGAAGTCTACTGTATGTTCAGAAAGTATGTACATAAATATAAGACGGAATGGTAGATATACATTCCTGTTAGTATTAGTTTATTTCATTGTTTGCATAGCCCTTTATAACATTTAAACCTTCAGCACAACGCATTACTGCTTGGATTAATGAACGATCAGAAATTTATATATAACAAAAAGCTTTGAATTGTGTGATTTTTTAATGGGTAAATACATATTAAGATCATTCATTTAGTTGTATAAGTAAGAATCTTAAATATCAGGACATTTATCTGATAAATAAATGAACATGTTATCAGTTAATAAGGACTTTGAAGTTAATGACAGATAGTTTTATAAAGCTCTACACTTAGTGTTTTCAAACTGGTTATGGAATTCCAGAGTTAGTTCAGTGGTCAAGCACTTGCCTAGCTTTCGGGGACCCCGTGGGTAAAAACAAATGACTCTGAATAACAAGATGTTATAAATAGCTGAAAAATATTCTTCAGGTATTTCAGTGAAATTTTTTTATGAAAAGAAGTGTCAGTTCAGCGTTTTAAAAACTAAGAATCAAGAGTAAAATAACAATATAAAGAAACAAATATCCTAATTCTAAGGGAAGCACACACACACACACACACACACACACACGCACGGTGGTAAATCTCCAACCCAAATAAGACTGGTCAAAGAAAACACAACTCAATAATTATGAATAATTATGCCTAGATTAGGCAGATTTACTGCTACACTACTCTATTCCCCATCTATGAGGTCCCTGATAACCTGCAGTTTTTCCAGGCCATGTGGTTCTCCTCCATTGCCCTTCCACCTCTTCCTCCTTCATTGTCTACCTCTCTCTCCTCCCCCAAGCCTTTTTCTCCCCTTCTATTGCACAATCACTGGCTTTAGCCTTTATTTTACAAATTATAGTGGGCAGAAGGTTCACAAGAAGTCACCTGTGTACTGATTTACTCCTTGTCTGCAGCCCCTCCCAGGAAAGCAGAATTAGCATCAAAGTACAAGACCAGGGCTATTCACAATATATATATTCAAAATGCTTACTACTTTTTAAGCTGGAAAAAGAGACCTAGATAAGAGCAGGAAGGGCTTATTAAAGACTAAGGAAAATAGATATAAATAAATCTTGTTATAAAAATATAATAAAGATATTTCTTGTTGTTAGACATAGCTGTTAAGAAATTATGATCATCTCAAAAAATGTGAGCTTCATGTGCATTTTTTGACAAGTTCATTGAAAAAAACATTTTAGGCTAGAAAAACACATTTATATATAATATACCTAGCTGTGTTGCTTGCAGCTTTTCATTTACACTTTTATTTTACTTCTTTATTCTCTAAGGATTTCCTACATGTACAAAATGTATTTAGGTCATATCTACCCACAAACTCCCACTCTTTTAACTTCTTCCAGATCCACCTATATTTTCCTTCTTTCCTTCCTTCCCTCCCTTCCTTCCTTCCTTCCTTCCTTCCTTCCTTCCTTCCTTCCTTCCTTCCTCCCTTCATTCCTTCCTTCCTTTTCTTTTATTTCCTTTCTTCACTTCTGTCTCCCTTCCTCTTCCCTACCCCTTCCCTCGATCCATTTCTCCCTCCTCTTACTTCTTTAAAGTATACTGAGTCCAGGTAGTGGATCCCCTATGTGCATAGGATTACCCATACACTAGATTATGGGCAACTTACGAGAAATCACATCTTAGAAGAAAGTTGATTCTCCATCTACCAGAAGGCACCAGTTGTCCTTTTGATTGAAAATTTCAATCTTTAACAGATGAGCCATTTCTTAGACTCAATTGTCAATGGTTATCAGATAGAATTGGAACCTATTGAACCCCTCTCAGCCACACTTGAATATCAATTTGCTTAATTGTAGTGTGTTCTTGTGGTGGTGGTGGTACTGGGGGTGGGGGTGGGGTGGTGGTTGTTTGACAAGGTCCACTATGCCACCTAGACTGGTCTATTGGGAATGCATAGTGACCTGTGTTTGCCTCCCAGAAGCTGCTAAGATTAAAGCTGTGCCCTAGTAGTCCTGCATTTGGAAATATAGTTGCTTTTAAGAGTTGTAGCCGTACTAAATGCTCTTTGCTAATCACTTTTTGCTTATGTTAGCAGAATTTTATTACACTTCAAGATAAGCATTCATACCTTCAAATCATAAAAATTCATTCATTCTTAAAAGCCTATAATTCAAAATTTTAACATTTTAGAATTGGCCAGCTTCTGCTTACAAAGTATTCAGTATGTATCAACTTTGCTTGCTGACCAAAAACCAAAGTTCACTAAGGGCCAACAGCCAACACATTAGGAAGGCAAAATGATTGTCCTCTATCAAATTTGGTTGGAAATATAAGTGTGAGTTCAGTGGGAAAGGTAGAAAGGCTTGCCAGTAATCAGAATTATAAATGTCTAAAGCATAATTGAGGAATTGTAAATTTGACTTTGAAATCCTTGATGAAAAGCCACTATAGGAAACATAATTATTAGCATACTGTTTAATGTTTTAATTGGATGCAGTTTGCTGTGCTCTGCCAAAATGAGTTTTGAAGTTGATTGCCTTTTTACCTCCCTCCCTATTCTTGAAAGCTCAGCCAACCTTGGTAGGAAAAAAAGGAGGTACATTACATGAAAGATGGGGAAAGCTAATGATTGAAGAATGTGTGGTTCTCCCTCACTTGAAGCATCATTCTCACATTTTCATTTACAGAAACATCTTTCTTTCTTTCTTTCTTTCTTTCTTTCTTTCTTTCTTTCTTTTTTTATGAAGAGAAGAATTTGCATTAGGCAGCAGATCATTTTGGTCTTGGGTACTTGGAGGGATTTTGTTTGTTGTCCTAAATTATCCTGGCATCTGTACAATCTCCACTGGTTTTCATTATGACAGCCTTTAATCAAGGGTAGCAGTTATTTGTTAAGCGTAGCTTTCATTTTGTTAACACAAGTCAAATAGCTGGTTATTCCTTAAAGAAGAAACAAAATATTGGTGGTATTTTTTCCCATTTCATCAGAATTTAGTAATTATCAAATAGAAAATATAAACTATTTCCTAAAAAGAAAAAAAATATCTGTCAGGATACCATTTTAGTATGCTGAGATTTTTAAAAATAAATAAATAAAAGCAAAAGAAAGCCAATAAAGACACTACTTTCTCAGCCAGCCGTGCAGATTACTCTTCACAAATCACTAAGGGAATAAAAAGTAGTTTCAATTCTCAGGAGGTTCTTTGATGTCCATGTAAATAAATAGGCTGCCTTCCTCCTTTAGCAGTCTTTTCTGAATATTTCTTTCATCAAGTAGTTTGTCTCATCCCTGTGAACATCAAGGTGTTTAGCTGCAGGACTTCAAACAAGCATTTCCTCCATTTACAGGAAACATATTAAACCCTGTAAATGGCAAAGCTTCCTCTCCATTTGCAGGAAGACAAAAAATGGACCTTTTTCTGTAGTACCGTGAAGGGACAGAGACACATCCTACACTCTAGTCATAATATTGTAGACAAACATCAGACATCCATCCCCTTCCCTTGTAGAGAAACAAGGAAAACTGTATGGAAAGGGTGCCGGTTTAACAAACCTATGTAGAAAAATCAAAACCAGATGACAAGGGTAGGCCATAGACTCCTGAGAGCAGTAAGAGTACATGCTTGTTACAGGAAAGGAGGTATAAAGAGGATAATTTGATGAAGCAGGGCCAGGTGTTGTGTTGGATGCTGATATTTGTTTAGATTGAAGGAGAAAATGAGGAAGGGAGGGAGGAAAAAAGGGAGGGAAGGAGAGAGGGAAGGGGGACTGTTTAATCTGTTTTATATTTTTCCAAGCTGAGATCTAATTTGCCCAAGTTTTTTCGTAACTCTCACTTGGCTCAGCAACTTTATTATTTTTGGCACTGTGTGAAATGCCCATTCTGTAATCTTTGAAAGCTGACTGATTTCTTGTTGAATGATCTCATCACCATCCAGATATGACACCACTTTTCCTAGCTTCCACACACAGGGAATGTTAGTTATTTATTTTTATGAAGAAATTGAAGATATTTCTTAATTGGCTATAAACAAGGATGGAAGTAAATGACAGATTTATGTCTGATGCCTCAGTTCTATATAATAAGAATAATAAGAATCGATAGTATCCTTTGTTCGCTCTCTGCTTCCTTTTCATTCACAATGATTTAATCCTGCAGTCATTCCTAGTGGACCTGCAAACAAGAGGCAAGGCCCCATGTGGCTGAAAAGATATTTGAAACTGCTACTTCTCTCTGTACAACCACATGTCAAGTCAAGAGAGGTCATAACAGTTGAGTTTGAGTTTAACGAATTCCTTATAGATTACTAAAAATTATAGTGCCTTTCTAAGGTTTGTAAATTGGTACTGATGTATAGAGAAGACAGAATCTGACCAAAACTTAAATAAAAATAAAATTTGTTTGTATATTAATATGTAGGAGATACAAGCAATGGAAACAGTTTCAATAGAAAAAGATGTATCTGTACTGTTACAATTCCTCTAGATTCCACCCAACAGCTACCTAGCAACAACTTTCTTCTCCAGTCTCCACTACCAGGTGAGAGCCAACCTGGCTTATATGAAGATCTGCTTGGCTACCTCAGCTATCTCTATATCTCTGTCTCTGTGTCTCTATATCTATCATCTATCTATCTATCTATCTATCTATCTATCTATCAAAACCTATCTATATCTATAAGTATCTATCTATACCTATCTACCTCTCACTATCTATCTATCTATCTACCATCTATCTATACCTACCTATCACTATCTATCTATCTATCTATCTATCTACCTATCAATCATCTATCATCTCTCCCTTTCATCCTTACTCTCGTCCTCTCTCTCCATCTCTATTCTCTCTCTCTCTCTCTCTCTCTCTCTCTCTCTCTCTCTCTCTCTTCCCCATGTGTTGTCACCCAGCCCTTTTCTCTCTTTTCTCTTTCTTTCTGTCCTTCTAGGTACCCTACTTTCTCTACTTCTACCTCTTTTCCAAGTCCCCTTCTCTTCCCTCAATAAACTTCCTTTTGTATTAGGCCCGTTGCATGGTTGTGTGGTGGTGATTCCTCAAGGGAACACCTTGGCCAGCCCTCCTGGGTGCTACATCCTACTCCATTATACTGCTGTTTTAAAACACAGAATATGCTATATGTAAATATCTGTTATAATGAAAATATTGCATACATGAACAAACATACTTAGGCTGTAGAGGAACATTTCCACATGCATTTTATCACATATATTGAAGAACTCTGTTAGAAGAGGAGCAAGTTCAAATATTTAATTGTCATAGGTGTGTACAGAAACCTTGTCTACTTGGAATGGTAAGCCTAAATCTTGTGAGGGTTCAAAGGAGCAATAAGGACAGCTCATGTGAAATCTCATTGGCTTTTTTTCTTTTACTTTGGAAAAAAGAAAATGGAAGAAGAGGTGGAAGATGAGAAAGGAAGAAAGAAAGAAAGAAAGAAAGAAAGAAAGAAAGAAAGAAAGAAAGAAAGAGGAAGAAGAGAAAAAAGAAAGAACAGAAAGAAAGAAATGAAAGAAAAAAGAAAAGAAGGAAGGAAAGAAAAAGAAAGAAAGAAAGAAAGGAAGGAAGGAAGGAAGGAGGAAGGAAGGAAGGAAGGAAGGAAGGAAGGAAGGAAGGAAGGAAGGGGGAAACAGAAAGAATTGCAGAGTTTAGAAGACTAAAATTAATCTCTGGGACACAAGAGGACTGTGCTATCTTTGAAAGTTAAAAGCAGATTATTTTAGTTGTCCAGGGGAAGATGATGGAAACTTGAGAAAACATTTTCTCCTTCCTGTTCCTGAACACAGCTATGTATTAAAGCTGAGAGAAGAAAGCAGGCCTTAGGTATGCCAGGTACTCCCTCTCCCTTGAGCCACAGCCTAGAAGGTGTGTAAGGAACAGGCCCTTAAACAGGACCAATTCCATTGTGTAATAGGAAACTTGTAGAGACTAGTCTGGTATTTGTAAAGACATGTCTGGAAGTAAAAGTTGTGCTGTGATAACCAGCTGTAATGAGGTCAGAGCCCATAACAGAACGAATGGTTATCTGCCATGTACGTCAGGAGTAACGCCAAAACCAACATAAAAGAGGAGCCCAATTGGAGCACTTCATCACACTTGTAGCCAATGTGATCCTCCAGTCATCAGAGAGGTAAGAGATCAATGCCTCCAGCTTCTTCAAGGTCAAGCACCCTAAGAGGTCAAATTAGCAATTCAACTATCTGGAAGCTGCAGTCTGATCCCACCCTCCCGGACTCCAGGACCTGTAACCCAAAATCATCAAAAGGACTCAGATCATATAATCCATGAATGAATGATGTGTTTATTGCTATGCTTATTTCTTTGGTAATTAACAACTTACTATTTGTGTTCATTGTGCATATTGTTAGAGGCAAAGCATAGGATATGTGGCAATATCTTGTTGGAGCATTAGCCTTAGCATTGGTGATAATATATTGCTTGCTGTACATTATTAATTAAAGAAGTAACTGAATCCCAAAACCTCTATCTTTTGGCGTACTCTCTCTTCTCTCTCGAGGAGCTGATAGTCTCACAGTCAAATCCAGTATACGATCCCTGAGTGAAGCAGGATCTGTCACTCCTCTCCCCTCGGGAGATTCTAACCCCTTATCAATAGCCTGCTCGTAACAGATAAGAGTCTCTGCTCGAGACAAGGTGTATGGAAGCCAAATTCACTATCAGTGTCATTCCTTGCTCCACTGTATTGCTTGGGGATTCATGAAACTGTGTGTAAAATCCTAAGGTATTTCTTCAACTTTGACACAAAAAAGTTAGTTTTCCCAACTGTTGGTCAATGTTTGGCATTCTAGAACTGGAAAGTAGCTTGTGTTAAAAGGCTTTACTGGAGATTCAACAAAGATCAAGTGCAAATAATATTCAGTAACCTTTTTTTTTAATAAGGAACATTCATTCTTAATAGGAAAATACATTTTAAGATAGAAATTATCTTTCCCCAGTAGTTGATCTGAAGTAATTCTTCCCACTACTTCATAATTGCCAAATACCATCTGCAAGACTACAGAATGTTAAAGATGCATGTGAAATATAAAGGGAGACAGTCAACTGTTTAGAATATATCATTAGGACACACATGCATTTTGTATCTCAGGGCTGACTGAAATAAGTCTGTGCGCAGCTTAGGACAGACCACACCACAACAAACAGTTCCAAGTGGGGTTTATTCAGGAGGTAGGGCAAAAATGGGGGAGGGGGCGAGAAGAGGAAGAAGAGAAAGAAGAGGAGAGAGAGGTCAGGGGGTTCTGCCTGTTTTATATGGGCGGTGATGAAGCCTCTCCCAGGTAGAGGTAGCCAGGTGAATTCTGGGAATGTATAGTGGTTGCCTTGGCAATGATGTAGGAGTCACCTAGATGTAATGTCACTGGGTTCAGAGCCTGATACCAACACTGACAATTTGGTATTGGGTATCCAATTAGTGTGTTATTCCCTAGGGAAGAAAATTTCTTCTGTTCATGTTATATTACAGAATAAAATTTGTGATTCAGTCAAATAGTTGATTTTCAGTATCATATCCAGATATCGGGTAAGTATATTAAGAGGATCCTTCATAAGCAGTAGATGTCCATGAAATGAAAGATGTTACTTTGGGGTAAGGCCCTCATTGTGTATTCCTCAGGATGTCACAGAGCTTCAAGTTGAATACAAAGACTTATCTTAATTCTCTTGGTATGGAGCTGAATTCATGGGCAATACTGTGAACTTTGAACGCCTCTTTTCTGTGACATTTCAATCACTTTGGAAGTGTGCTAGCCATACCAATTGTTGTGTTTTATAAAAAGAAAGAGAAGAAGAAATATGTTTGGTAGAGCCACATTATGTTGTGGGGTAAGGAGATGCCTCTGCAGATCCATGCTGAAGCATTCCTTCCCCCTGAGGTACTGTAGAATGAAAATTATGAAGATCATTTTATAATAAGTTTATAGAATTTTCTTTAGGTATATAGAATAGTCTTTAAGCTTTTTTTAAAATGACATGGAAAATTTCTTTGTGAAGCAAGCCATGGGGCAAGCCAAGAAGGTGGAAAGGCCAGTCACCATTACTGGAACTGATCAACCACTAAGAGGAAGAAAAGAATGCAAGTCAGCTAGGTGGAACAGGGAACTAGTGACCACAATGATGGGGTAAGGCTGCAATAGCAGGGCAAGACCACATTCTTGAGAAAGAATAGCATATAGACTGTTTTCATATGACCCTGACTCATGTAGGATGGGTTCCTCTGGAATTTTCCGCTATTTTTATGTTATGCCACCTTAGCAGCCCCTCACCCCCTCCTCATTCTTTGGTTTGTTGTTTTTCCCTTTAAAAACCTTTCTCAAACTGGCTGTCCTTGTCAATTCAGCTCCTGCCTAGGCATACGAATTGACCGGCAGCTAGCTGTCCATTTCCTGATTAAACCTCTGCTGTTTCTCCAGTTTTCAGTGTCTTGAATGAATTGCTGGGTGGCCTCTACATCCCAAGACTTGAGTGAGGGTCTCCCCTCTGTGGGGGGGGGTCTTCAGTACCAGTCACAGAAATGTATAGAATAGAGTTTATTCAGGGCAAGGGGACGGAGAGTTGAAGGTGTTTATACTTCAGAGCACAGCATGGAATAGACAACACCAGACCAAACAGTTCCAAAAGGGAGGGAGTTTATTCAGAGCAGAGGGCAAAGGTAGGGAGAGATAGGGGAGAAAGTGGAGAGAGAGAGGAGACAAGTGGAGGCCGGCCATGACCACATGGAGAGGGGGGGAAGGGAAGGGGGAAAGGGCAAGGGGACAGACAGAAGCTAGAGGCAAGAGAATAAGAGAATAAGAGAGAGAGGAGGAGGCAAGCTGCCCCTTTTATAGTGGGAATGCCTACCTGGCTGTTGCCAGGTAACTGTAGGGAGGAGCATACCTTGGTGTTGCCAGATAACTGTGGAGGTGGAGTTTAAACTGAATACTAACAGAAGGAGTAGAGACAGAGAAAGGCAGAGAGAAAGAGAGAGAAGGACAGAGAGAGACAGAGAGAGGAATAGAGGGAGTAAAGACTGACCATGAGCACTTGGAGAGAGAAGGGGGAGGTGAATATGGAGAGAAGGTAAGGAGCAAGAGAAGAGAAGGAAGCAAAAGCAAGAGACCAAGAGAGTGAGGAAGGGATAAGCAGCCCGTTTTATAGTGAGTCGGGCACACCTGGTTCTTGTCAGGTCTGTGGGGTAGAGCCTAGACTAAATGATAACACCAATTCTCACAATGTTTGCCAAGTACTATCCTTGGCATGGAGAAGGGAAGTCTGGGAGCTTCGAAAAGAAACTGAAGTCAAACTGTGGATCCATCTGTGGATCCATTCTGCTTGATACGCTTTTCCAGTCTGCTTATCTCTGTTTTGCTTTCTCTCTGGAGATTTCTCTGACTATATTCTGCTTGCTTGTTATTCTAGCTTATGTGTGTGTATGTTTGCACGTGTCATGAGGGGGGGAGGGAGGGACAGAGAGAGAGAGAGGGAGAGGGGGAGGGGGAGGGAAGGGAAGGGCAGGAAGGAGAGGGAGAAGGGGAATAGGAGCAGGAGAGGGAGAGAGAGAGTTCTCCAAGCAGTTCTCTCTTTTTAACCTTAAAATTTTCTCTGAATAGCTCATCTTCTGTAGAACACAGGTTCAGTCTTTTACTCTAGGTTTCCTTTTGATTATCTTATGAATTATCACCCTGGGACCCCAGCCCTTTGATTCTTAGGAGACAGCAAGCTTACATTTCTTCTTAACTTTGCAAAAAAAATTCAGAGATCTGCTGCCTTTGTTAAGCAAAGATAGTTGGGTGGGACCCTGTC
Source organism: Grammomys surdaster (assembly GCF_004785775.1). Classification (NCBI taxonomy): domain Eukaryota; kingdom Metazoa; phylum Chordata; class Mammalia; order Rodentia; family Muridae; genus Grammomys; species Grammomys surdaster. The sequence goes on from NW_021621098.1 coordinate 988,922, forward strand.
CTGAAATTACCATTTCCTTCATTTGACCCAGAACTCAGGAACTGGCCTGCATTTGCAACTGCATGTCTTTGTATCTTTCTGACAAGCTGGCTCATAGAGTAGGTACCTTTGTTTCTTTATATTTGTGAAGCCTCTCATATAATTCATATTGGATCCTTATTTCTTGCATAGTTGAGAAATTATATATTTTCAAACTCATGTATTTAAAGCTCTTTCCCATAGCCTTAAGGGCTGTCCTGGAAGTCCCAGTGTTTACCATTTTGTTGAGACACAGCCACAGCCTTGCCTCCTGAGCTCAAGCTATTTCTCATTAGCATGGAGTCATTAAAGTTAGCAGGAAGGATATTCCTCAGAAGAGTCCTCCACTTTTAGCAGATCCAGAAAATAAGTACATTATTACACAAACAAGCCTTATGACCACAGCCATCAGCATTCTTCCAGGCTGACTCGGGACCCCTCTTCCAAGGACAGAAAGCATGTGAATCTGTTCCCACCAAGGACACACCAGGCTCGGCAACTGTCCATTCTTTTTTTAAAACACTTTTGAGATTAAAATGTAATTGTATCATTTCTCCCTTCCCTTTTCTCCCTTCTAATCCTCCCATAGTCTGCTATCTTTCAACCTTATGGGCTCTTTTTTTAAAAAATTGCTGTTGTATGTTTTTCTAGGTATATAAATACAACATTCTCAGTTTGTATAATGTTACTTATATGTATATTTTCAAGTCTGAGGACTTAGTTGGAAACTCACTTGTATTTTCTAGGGAAGGTTGTTTCTCATGCTCTCAGCATGTCTATTTGACAGTAGCTCTTTCTTTAAGATCAAAGTCACATTGGTTTTCCCTTTCATGTTAGCTTGTCTGTTACTGTTGTCCTTGTTCAGTTCTTGGTCAGGCAGTCATGTTAGGAGACTTCATGGATGTAGTTTCTGACATTTCTACAAGACACAATCTCAAAGAAAACTGCTTGTTCATCTAGTTCTTACAATAGTTCCACATTTCATTCGACAATGATCCCTATGCTTATTAGTTGTATGTCGCAAATCAGGATTGAGGTCAGAGGTGAGAGGGAAGCCTCGGACTTGGTGTGTCCAGGTCAGTGGATTTGATCTCTCAGCACGATGGCATCTCCTTGGGACTCAGGGAGTGAGTGAGTTGTGGTGGCCAGACCCAGGTATTTAAGCTACACTTAGCAAATCATAATTAAGGCGTTCACACATTACTTCTATGGGCATTTACTTCACTTCAAGTTTATCACACTTTCACACAGACTCTAGGGTTGGTTTCCATGGTTACATTCACCCATGATATTGTTTTATATCTTGTTCCTTGCATTGTAGAAGTTTTATTATAAATGAATTAGTGTGGGTTCATACCATGGTGACAACCAACAGTTCAATTGGATTTAAAACACACTAAACAGGAGGTTAATTATTCTTGACTGGAAACCAAGACAACTACTCAGTGGTAACGAAGTCATGGAACTCAGAGGAGAACCTCAAACCAGCGTTTTATTAAATAACCAATAGTCTCTAACCATATTATTATCAGACCTTTATAAACACTGATAAGTATAGTTCTTACCCCTCATCCATGAAATTTCTCTTTGCAATATACAGACACCATTGGAGAAAATCACAAACAATAAAACAGCACCAACTGAGGCAATATATTATTTCTTTTTATTTGTCTAAATCATATTAGAAATAAACATAAGAACCCTAGCCCATTCTGAAAGTAAAATTTGGGCACTTTTAAGGTCATACGTTATTTAAAAGAAAGATCATCTATGACTTTAGCACAATGGAATCAGGATTTAATTAAATTCTGTTATCTTCAGATAACTGATCTTAGCATTTGTAGTCTGCTCTTGTACAGTTTTGTGTGTTTCTGAATTTATATTTATTTCAAGTGTTTTCTTGTTCTGACATATGGATACAATCATTTCATGTTCAATGTGAAAGCTTTAACATGAGGAAACTCACTTTTTCATTGCATTTTGGTCTCCTCTTATTCAAACTGTTGCTATCATTTTCTCTCAAGGTTTTCTTTTTTTCATTTCTTTTTTTTTTTTCAAGAAATCATCAATCTGCCTTTACCTAGTATCTATCCCAGACATGGGAGTCTGCTGTCACACTACCTACTGTCTTTTACCATTGATGGTTTTAGTTTACCAAAAGTGATGTGCGCTGATTAATGTAGGAAAAAAAAATTAAAGAACATTAGCTATGAGGCATGAAAATGTTCACTTGTTAATTGATTTTATTAGCCTATTTTAGTGATATATATTAGGATTCACTTTGTAGCATGATGTATTTTAATCATATCCCCACACTACTCTCCTTTGCCCTTTCCCATTCCCGTGAATTCCTTCCCAATCAATTTTCCTTCTGCTTCCATGTCTTTTTATATATTATAGAGTTTGATGGTTAGTTGACATTCATTAGGAATGTATTCAGTAACTTGTGAAATATATATGACAAATTCTTCCTAATTCCGTGTTAATTCTGTCATAGAAGAGAAGAACTATTATTGTAACAGCATGCTTTGGTTGTGATTCAATAGGGCTCAGGAGGTTCTCATGACAGTGTTGATGGTGGTGCTGTTCTCAGTTTTTGTTGTTGTTTTGTTTGATTGCTTTTGTTGTTATTGTTTTTGTTTATTTTATCTCATTTTTACAAGAAAGAAAGACTACAATAACATAATGTTTCTGGTGAAAGATTTTTAGTATGGCATAAAGTTAGGTTTGACATATTATAGTGTCCATTAAGAGTAATAACAATGCAACCATAAGATCCTTTCCTCAGAATCCTTTTTCTACTAATGAAAACCCTTTGTGAACTCTATGACAAATTCACAGTAAACTTTTCACCAAAATTATACCACCACAGTGTTTATCTTTAATGCTCTATTCTGTGATCACACTTATGAGGAATCCAAGCACTTTTATTTTTTAGTGCAGTTGTATTGACCAAACACCTCACCACTTTGACTTTTCTTGCAAGTCCTGGCTTTATGACATTTTTCGTTATCTGTGACTAAAGGAATGCTTACATCTCCAATCTTCCCATCAAGTTCACACACCATACATTTAAGTTTATACTTATAACAAATGATTCCATTTTCACTAGGTTTTAGTGATAAAAACAGATTAGGATGTTCAGGCACATGGTCTTATCAACTCATGGTGGATAATGAATTCCTTAGTACTTATGAAATAAAATAACCATTTACTATGTTCATAGACCTTGAGTGTTATGAATTTGAAAAGAATTGATGTTTCTCTTCTTGAGATCTCACCTGAAAATTGTGATAGTTGGTCTAAACTTGAAACTTTGTCCATTTACTGGTCCAGTAAAAGAAAAAAATTAATAAATATTTATGTAATAAACATGTATTATTATATATCAGTTATTAATATATTCTATATTTAACAAAAGTACTTCATATAAATCACCTTATTTGATTCTTAAAATAAGTGATTCAACTGGAACTGGCAGATGCAAAGCTTATATCTCTTGCTTGCTTGCCACTTCTCTAAAATGTCAATTTTTTTTCTTTATCTACTGTTCAATCCCAATGAGCAGCTCATCTCAAGAATCACACACTTAGTTTCTCTCTTACCAGCTCGTTCCTTTAATTTCCACTCCCATTTTCAATGAATTTTCTGTAATGCTTTTACCCAAGGAGCCTGTGGAGCCTCTAATATAGAAAGTTGAAACTTTCTGCTGTTCCTGAATATATTTTCTCCATGAGTTTAAAGAAAACCTTGAAGCCAGAATTGATATCCTATTCTATAATAAACCTGGCTGTTGTTCAGTGATGTCTGATTCATTGATTCATTTTGTTTTCACTAAAGAAACACATTGTTTCTTTTTGTCTTTAACATACAATATGTCAAAGTCTTCTCTTTCAAGCATCTATTCTCATGAATACGGCACACAGATGAATCGACACTAACATGGTAATAAGAACACTTTACAGAACCCTTTGCAAGAATCAACATGATGCCTCTGGGTTTAAAGTGTTCAGCAAATCTGAACAGCAGTGCTTCTGATACATTAAATGTAAGCAGAAATCTTTGAACTCAAATTTGTTTATACAACTGGGAGCAATTTGTAAATATTATGACTATATTGGGAATGCCTGATGGAAAAATACTATATTTATTTTAACGTACATTTGAATAAACAATGATATCCTTCTTGAGAAAACTCATTTTTATTGTTAATGCCATATGTGTTTCTGTAGAGCTATAGCAAATGATATTCTGTATTTCACTAATCAAGTTATTTTTGTTGAAATATATCAATGCTGTTTCATAAATAAGAGAAAATCATTTTGAGTGCTGAAAGCAATCAAATACATTTGTAAGTCATCAAAAGAAACAACTAGGTATTATAGAGCAACAGAAGTTAAGAGTGATCCAATTCTCACAGATGTTAGAATGATGTTCTAAATGTCACTATAATTTTAGTTTTCTAAATTTACTTTTTACAACCTAATACTACCATACACATTCTCTGAAATGCTCAATATTTATCAAATGTGTGGCATGAAAACCTCACAGGAACATAGTCAGACATTCTCTCACAGTTATACAATGCTCTTATGTCATTGAGTAGAAACAAGATCAAAGTCCCACGCACTGATGTGGGCACTTGTAACCACAAATTTAGACACAGAACTAAACTGCTGACAACCCAGTTCTGGCCTGATATTTCCTGGTCCCCATTGACCCATGTCTGGGTTGAGTGACCAAGTTTCTAAAGATTGCACCAGCTTGTTCATTTGTCAAAATATTTGCTCACAATAGAAAATAGGAACAGGATATGAAATCAATGATCTATGACTTACATTTAGAACTAAGTTTTGAGAGACACAGGCACAATAAAGAAAAGATTCGGAGTGGGGTTAGATTTTATCTGAAGCTAAAATGAAAGACATGGTTGGAATATGGTGTTCCATTAAGCATTAGGGTGTCAGACTAAGCTAAAAAGGCATCCAAACCATTGATCCTTAGATTAAAAGAAATAATAATAATAATAATAATAATGATACTACACTGCCATAGCTGTTGTAGATGAATGGTACACATTATTTTCTTTCATGTTTTCACATAGTGAATATGGATAAAGCTTGTGTAATTAATCTGAATGGAATCACTGTGACACAAATGCGGAGGTGAGGGAGAAGGAACTTCTCTTTTGTGAAGAAACATGATTAATCAATAAGTTTCTCTTTTCTCATTGAAATGAAACTCAAAATAATCATGAAATTTGACACACTTTATCAGTCACTTATAGGCACTTCCATATTCCCTACACAAGGAGAATATTTATATTTACCTGAAACTATGTAAATTGTTGTCTTCTCACTTCACACGTTACAATACATGCTCCACTCCAAATAAATTAACATAAAAGTAACAAAAATAAATGTTGAGATCAACATGAGTTGGTATGAGCATATTCTTTTTATAAGTAATCATGCAGATATTATACTCATTTTCTTTTGTCTAGTAAGAGTTCTAAATCTTAGAAATTTCATTGCTCTTATTTATGATTGGAAGAAATTAGAGCACCTACAAACAGTAGTATAACACTATTATACCTTACACATGATATAACATATTTTATAAACGTACAATATTCAATAATAATTTTGTGTGATTTCCTTTATGAGGCATGCACTGAGCTGATTTCCCTACTCACTCTTAGAAACTGGTAGCCTTACATTTGTCTCTTGAAAGATCCATTTCATTAACTATTCACGTAACTCTGCTTTCTGAGTCTAAGAAGACCATAGTTAGCTGTGTCTGCTGTTTTCTATCTATTAACCTCTTTTTAAGAACTTAAGACACCTGAAAATGAGCTAGGTGACAGTTTCACATATAAACCTGTTTTACTGTTGAGCATATCTTAACGTAGCCTTAGGAATCTTAAGTCTTTCTTACATGAGGACAGAATCAGAAGCATCTGTGGGCCAATATTTGTTTCTATTTAAAGCATCTGTGTGTTAAAAATAGAGATAACTAATTAGTAACACAAATGCATCTCCAACAGCTGACAAACCCAGAGTCCTTCTTCGCTCTGGGAATAAACAAATCATAAAATTCTAGGTCTTAGATATTTTTCTTATTGTGTTCAAATTGTTTGACTTTGCTCCAATACAATTCTATGTATGTCAATTTTGTACACATAGAAAATTAAACCTAATAGTCTACTGGCTTTGTCACACTGACACAGAAACAAATCTCTAAAAAAAAAAAAATTCACTTTCTGAATTGTAGGATAATACATTTCCAATAAAGTCATATAGGCTCTTTTCAAATCTAGCATATACTCTTGATATCCTTCACTAGAATTAAATTGCATTAAAGCAGTGAATTCTGGTGTCAGGCTTTTCTGCCACTTTGGAAGCTGATCCATGTATTGGTGTGAAGTGAAGCATATTAAAATTCGGATTAGAAAGAATGGGTTTTCTATTTCTCACTTTGCCATTACAAATAGTCAACTACTTCTAATTCTTACCATTATTACTATGTAATAGTACATCTCTAGACGTATCACTTGCTTTACGGAAGGATATTTGAAACCATTCCTTTGTAAGGATTCCATGCAGATTCCTGAAAGACTTTAATTACTCTTTGGAATATCCCAAAATATCCGTGTTTATCATTAATTAGAAATTGTATGGTTCAACAATGTTCTTCCAATTTCTTGAAAAGAATGATACTGTTTTGAAAATAAATTAGCAAATCTGGATGATATATAATATAGATTCATTATATATATAAACATATATATGTGTGTTTGTGTATGCATACAATATTTATTGTATAATAAGAAATCTAGAAGTACAGAGTCAGGATCTTATTCCTAACATATTGCTCAACGATTAAGACATGTTGAATGTTCTGTTGTACACTGCTTATTATTTATCTTCATAGTCATAAAATATGTGTGCAACATGTATCTTATTAGTGCAGAAATAAGAAAGAAGAGAAGAAAATAAATAATTATGCTAAGTATGTCTATTCTTTTTAATCTGGAGGGTAATAGTTCATGTGGAAGCACCACTTGCATATTTTTTATTATGTCTTTTGAGTCAAGTATGACACCTAAAGCTGATTCTATTCCCAAGTGAATCTTGCAAGTTTTTAACAGGGAAAATGAAACTGTACTTGACTGATATTTACTTCAATAAAGGCATAAAAAGTAGATATTTAAACACAAATGGTATTATATTCCATATTGTGGAAATAAAAATATAATGCATAAGACAGCTTTTAGCTTTCAAATATAAAGAATTGAAAGGTAAAAATTTTTAATTATGCTTATAATGTCTGTGGGATAGAAATATTTCATGAAGTGTGATAGAGAAATTGGAATACTCTGTGACCAACAGACCTTGAACATAAACTGCTTAACTATTGTCTTCTAAGGATTAGAGTCATTAATAAGTATATGAATAGTGAGAAATTTAATCTTTTATTGTGTTTGTTTCTCTACCTTTATAAACTTTAGTAAGTACCTAATTATTTGAGTTACCTGAAAAAATATACAGAAGGGAGAGCCTATAAGCCACTATGTGACACCCTGTAAGATGAATAAGAGAACATTGGGACAATGCTTTAAAGTTAAGCATATTTAGTGACAATATAACCCACAAATTTTATATTGTTCCGTTTAAGACAAAGGATAGTAATTAAAATGATATTGTCACTGAATTTTTTCAAGAAAACAAAATAATATTTATTAATTCTTGTCAATTCTTGAAACAAGTTTTTGTCTTGAGGAGAAGGCAGTGAAGCTGAGTTTGTAGTTTCTTTAATGTTCATTTTTGCAGAGGTCAGAGGTCATTCCAACACTGGGATTGCTAAAAGAAGCAAACCCCAGGAAAACTGGAACAAAACATCTTAGTAGCACAAGTAAAACTCTTGACTTATGTTATACTCAATCGTCTTACATTCCTCCCTAAATGTTTTCTTTCAATTTACCATACTTTTATACAAAAATGTGAGTATAAAACAATGTATTGTTTTCAGTAATGTGTTCTTTTAAGTGACAGTTAATTCACATTGAAAATACTCTTCTGTATTCTTTTCCAAACATTGATGCATCAGTACTTTTCCAGAACCATTGACAAGCTGTTGACTAAACTAATCCATCAAGGATTCTGGAGACATCTCACTTGTTTTCTTATTCCAAATCAGTATCTGTATCTTTTAAGTTATATGACACAAAGCATGATAAAACATGTTAAACTAAGTGCTTACACAATGAAAATATCAAGATACTTAATATTCACACTGTAGGAAAAAAGTAGAACCCAACATCATTTTCTCCTTCTTGAATTATAACATGCCTACTATTAGATCAAACAAATGAACAATAGTATTTCAATTCAAATTAAAGGAGTTTGATACCCAAGTGTATATTTAATTACTATATTTTCATGATAGAACATTAATTTTGCTTTAATGGTATTTTTATTCATTGTGAATTCCCAGAAATTTGGGGTTTTCTTATTTGAAGAAATGACAGTAATTCAAAATCTTAAGTGATAACACTTTATAATGTGAAGAATTTTTATATATAACTGTAGGCAAATTGTCAAGTCAAACAATTAGGCTTATAAACTTCACAGAACCAGTTTCCCTCTCATTTTCAGAAGTATTTTCTACCACTCTGTCCCAAGACCTCAAAATTCAGTAGCTAATATGCAAACATTAGCTTTCTGGACAGTGATAACTCTCACAATGCAACAAAAACCACGTCAAAATAGCTAAGGGCTGATCTAGTGGAGCACAAAGAACTTCTTAGATTCTTTTCTTGGCCTTGTGATAAAACACCCTGACAAATGTAACTCAGAGGAAACAGGGTTTATTGATAGTTCATGAGTACAGTCCATCCTGTCAGGAAAGTGAAATGTAAATACATCTTACGGAAATAGTGGTCTATTGTCTATAAATATACTTCGAGTTTAAAGCCTGTATTCTCTTTGGGAGGATGGGGTGGGAAGTGTGATCCCCTAATTAAGGCTGTTTAATTTCAGTCATGTCACAATATGTTTTTATATATAACAACAAATCTGTCTCGGTTGATCATAGTGGTGAAGAGACAGCTCTGCTCTTGCAGAGGACCCTGGTTGGTTCCCAGCAGTTGTGTAACATCTCACAACACTCTAAAACTCTAGTTCCAGGAGATCCCTTTCCCTTTTCCGGCTTCCATAGGCACCAGGCACACATGTATAATCTATGAGCAAAAATATGTGCAAATATTCATACATATAAAATAAATCTTTAAAAAAATATTGAGCATGATTGTGCACACCTATAATCCTAGCACTTGGTTGTGAAGGTAGTAAAATCAAGTGGCCAAGGCTAATACCCACTTTTTTGTAGTTCTCCCTTTCCTCCATCAAATGTGACATGGATTCCTTTCTTAACTGTCAGACACAGAAGAGCCAGGTTATCAGTATTACAATTCAGACTGATTTGAGTTTCTCTTCCAATAAGTGGCTGGCCTGGAACTGATGGTTATCTTCCTGCTTCAGATCCAAGAGTGCTAGAAACATAGTATGAGCCACCATATCCAGGACAGTTCTTGTATCCATCACTTATTCCTAATCCAGGTATCCCTTGATATCTATAGATGACTAATTATTTCATGAATTTCACGGTTGTGAAAGACATAGATGCTCAAGTCCCTTGTGTAAACTAGAGCACAATTTGCATCTAATCTATGTTCATCTCTCCATAGACTTTAGTTTGTATTTCATTTGTTCCTTTGTAAGTTTGTTTCTTTGTTTACCTTTGAGCAGTTTTTGAATCTTTACCACAGGCTGTACTGGAAGTTACAGCAATTCTTCTGCCTCAGCCATCCACGTACTACCAAAGGGCACCATTTACAGCTACCTATATACTTTAAATAGCCTCTAGTTTATTTATACCTAACAGTGTGCATGTGCTCTGTGCTCGCCCTGTTCTGCATAGGGAATGATAAATGCATACATTTGCAACCGGTTTAATTGCTTTGAAATGTTTTAGTTAAGTTTACTGTCTATGAAGATGCAAAATCACAAATTAGAAAGTGCATTCTATACCAAAGCCTAGTTGAGAATACACTCCCTAAAATACATGGTGACATAATGCTTGATAAGAGTATGTTGAGATGATCAGGATCGAGAGAAAAGGCAGGCATATTTAATTTGATATATCTGTGGTCTTTGTAAAAGGCAATCGCCAGAGGAAAAACACAGAAGAAACATTTTATATAATTATGTGTTTGTAAACACTACTGAACTGATAGGAAAAGAATAACTATGTATTATGCTAAACAATAAATATTTCATATCATAAATATTACCTCACTTTCAGAGTCAGTGGATAAAACTCCCCATGGAACATATCAAGACATCAAATATCAGAAAAAATATTTTGATGTTTAAATTGTGTTTTTATTTTTTACTATTTTTAGTGTGTGTGTGTGTGTGTGATTATGTGTTAGACAGAGAGAGAGAGGGGGCAGAGAGGGAGGAAGAGGGAGGGAGAGAGGGAGGGAGGGAGGGAGGGGGGGAGGGAGAGAGGGAGAGATAAAGGGAGGGAGGGAGAGAGTATGCGCGCCACAAATCAATGTGCGGAGATTGCTGGAGGTGGCCCTCTGCTGACATCATGGGGATTCCGTGATTAAGGTCATCAGGTGTGGTGGCAAGAACCTCTACCTATGGACCAGCTCACTGACCCCACCATTATTGTTTCCTGCATGAATTATTTCATGCAACTTTTGGCAGAAACAAAGCTATTTCCCATAAGTTCTTGGAAAAGCTTCTAGCAATCTCTGTCCTGTGTTTTCATATTTATAAAGAAAACATTATAACTTTCAAGCCAAACACTGAAGAAAATATGTATTTAAAAAGTTTATCTTCTAGCCAGGCAGTGGTGGTGCATGCCTTTAATCCCAGCACTTGGGAGGCAGAGGCAGGTGGATTTCTGAGTTTGAGACCTGAATGGTCTATAGAGTGAGTTACAGGACAGCCAGGACTACACAGAGAAACCCTGTCTCAAAACATCCCCCTTCCCAAAAAAAGTTTATCTTCTGATGAGCACTGTACAGTAATACCTGATCTTGACTTGCTGTACCCACCTAAATGAGGTAACTTGTAAACACAAAATATTCATAAGCACCTTTCCCTGAACTTAATATATAAGTAATTTCTAGCATTCCAAGTCTTTCAAATAACCAGGATCTCTTGATGCTCTTGATGTCGATTTTTTTTTTTTTAGTGTTCTAAGTGAGAGTGGCAGTTTCTGAGCTTCCTTCTCATACCATTTAAACAATATCGTCTTTCAAAGTGACCTTTCTTGCACAATTGCCACATTTTTCAATCCGTAAATAGAGAATTCAAAGATACAGCAAAAGCACACGGAACCCTTCTATACTCCAGGCACTCTGCTAGGATTTGAATTTAAAAAACGAGGCAAGGTCATTGCCACTACACTGAATTCATATCAGTATATAATTGCAATGAACTGTGATAAATGTCATGATCAAAGCAATGGTGCTAAGTAAAGAATGACAGGAATCTGATGAGAGAACTGCTGTCTTCATAAACAGCATTATTAGTTCCCATTAGGATGACTCTTAAATGTGAAATATATATATATATATATATATATATATATATATATATATAACATTTTGTCGTATGATTTTTATGTATTCATACAATTCATTTTGATCTTATTTCCCTTCCATTGTTGCTACTTTCCCACGTATCCATTTATCATGCCAATAGTGTCTTACCCTCATGGATCAGTTTTTCCCTTACTTCTTGTCCTTCTGCTCCCTTTCTTTATTGTGATCAAATGAGTTTCTTCAAGGTTGTTTAAAGGAACATGACTTAGATGTTATTTACGTGAACATACCATACCAGTGGCTATATCATTGAAGAATGTACCTTTACGTCTTTCAGCAGTTATTGTCTACAAATCCTCAGTGAAGGGAAAAAACTAGTACACTCCTGCCCTCTCCATGAGAAAATGTTGATGGACCCATTCTTATACAACTCTTGTGTGATAAACACAGCTGTGGTGAGTTTCTGTACAACAACAACGTTATGCCAAAGAACAGCATTTCATAATTCTGAATCCTGTCATCCAGCTCTTACATTCTTTCTGTCTTTGTTAATGATGTTTTCTGAGCCTTGGAGGAGTGAAAAAAATGTGGGTAGTTTGTTTCTATGGTAAAAAAAAAAAAGCTTTATTTTTTATATTGCATTGGCCTTATTAAGGAAATTTAATTTCAATGTAAATGATTCATAATTGTCAATGACTTGGAGTTTTAAATACATCTGAGAAATATCCGTGAAAATCCTACATTGGCTGCCTTTTCACCCCATTGCAGCTTCTGGGAAGTGGATATGAGATGAAGCAGAACTCTTAACTTGGTGGTCTGATCTATACTAGGCTGTTAGATCTGTTCTATTTTGGTCCTATTCTTATGCATTGAAGATGACCTATAAAATACAGGAGCTGTTCCTTTCAGAAGATTCCTTTCAGATCTCTCCTGCATGTGCTATTCCTTGTCTCTGAGTACTGAGTAGATATCAGGACCTCTCTAGTCCTTTATCATGATGACTAATCTGGTCATCTGCCCTCAGTTCTGATGTGTAATTTCTGTAGGACCTTGACCTCCTGAGTCCTGTCCAGACTTCTTGGATCATAACAGATAGGATGTGAGAAAACAGGAAATGTGCTCCCAGTTTCAAGAGGAAGCACATCTGTACTCACAAAGCTAGAAAAGTAAGTGTTAGTCTGTGGAAACAAAAAGAAGTTTGGTAATGGTGAGGAGATGAAGCTATGGTGCTCTCAAAATTAAACAATAACAGACATGTACAAAATGATTGAATTTGCATAAGGATATAGGTATTCTGCCATGTATAACAACAATGTAATTAAGTTCATTGAAGTTTAAATAAGATGATTTGGAAAGTGTCACACATACAGATATTGTTTTCTTTCATTTGCACATAGAAAAGACCATTCATTCCCTCGTTAGTAACATGCTGTTAAAAACTCTTTTATTTTATTTATTTATTTTTATTTTACCTCCCTTTGTGACTCAGAATTCCCTTAGCTACTTAAAGGTTTAATGCTTAGATACAGGTGTTACTATGCCTCTACTTACATTTGTATTATAGTGCCAAAGTGAACAACTTTACTTTTCTATTTGTACGGGTACTTAGCCGTGAATATATGCTAGAATAGTGTAAGAAGCACTGTATGTATTACTTTTTCTAAATGTTTATGGCCTATGGTTCTTTCACTGTAACTGATATCTCTGCACATGCACACCCTATCCTGTTTGCCACGGTTACTCAGATCTTTCATTATCCATCATATATTATTTCAACTGCCAGATCAAATCCACTCAGTTTCTATTCCTTATGTTCAATGTATAATTTATCTACTAAATTACCAATGGCTTGTTTAATAGGTCAGATATACTGCTAGTGTTGAGGACTCACAGAAGCCCTATATCTCTGCAACATGTATTTAATACACAAAAAAGACAGTAACTAGATAAACACAATCATTAAGTAACAGCATGTGTGAAGAGTATTCTATCACTTGCTGCTGGATAAAAACAAAAGTGACTGTGTACTACAGTTTATGTAAAGAATATTAAGGAATATATTTTTAGCTTCCCATTTAATAGTGATCAACTTTTGGATTTATTAAGTGCATCTGCATAACCTGAGCTACATTCTTATTGTAAAGACCAGTTTACTAGTGTGAGCCTTTTTAAAGGCGAGTACATGTTTTACGTTCATTTAAATGTCTCTTTATTAGTACTAGATGAACATAAATGAACTATTGAATTAAAGCAGAACAATTAGCTCATAGCTTCAAAAGAAACTTAGATTCTTATAAAATTATATTTTTTAGTATTTAACATAATTCTGAGCTACTTTAGTTTTGTTTTAACTGGAATAAGACTGTAGAAAACATCATCTCAACATATGACCCTCCACATTAAGTATTTAAAATTTATGTAACCAAAAGTTGAAATGTGTTGAATGCACATGAAGAATTAATCAAAGTTATTAATTATAACAATGTCCTCTAATACCTTCAGGCAGCTTTACAGAACATGGAAGCTAAGTTCTACCATTCAGAATTAATTTAAGAACTACCACTTCACTGGTTTATTTTCTCGTTTGTTAGTTGATTTATTTCCCAGGTACTGCCACAGATTCTGACATCCATATCCCATTTAAAAGCGATTTGTTCTTTGAATTTGTCAATCATCTATGTTTTCATTGCTCACTAAATGGAGCAATGAAGGAAAGATCCTTGGACAAATTGAAACCAATTTAGGATAAAGCCTAAACAGAGCCTTTTGCTAGAAGTTGCTTTATTGCTGTTACAATTACTTTCTATTTCAGAGTCCCTAATTTTACAAGAATTGTGGGGACTTTATTATGTTTAGTCAATTTTCTAAATAGTCATGCTGAACTAAAACAGCCAATGAGTTCTGGGTAATAAGTATAGGAAGCCTCCTACATTCTTTGTCAATTAACTTTATTCGCATATGTAGTAGAAAATTGACACTAGGAAAAATTTCTAAAACTTTTCCAGACCCCCACTTCAATTACCATATCCATTCTTTGTCTCGTAGATTACCTACTGCTTCTCTCTCTCTCTCTCTCTCTCTCTCTCTCTCTCTCTCTCTCTCTCCCTCCCTCCCTCCCTCCCTCTCTCTCTTTCTCCCTTTCTCTGTCTCTCCTCACTATCTTAGTAATATTCCTACTCTAGTCTTCTTTTATTCATGTGAATTCATAAGTATTTTCAGTTGTCACTTACATACAGGTAAATTCTATCTCTTTGTTACTCTTCTATTTTCTACTTGGAAGTCTAATCTTCTAGGATTTCTTTTCCATTCTTCCATAGGAGACTTAACGTTCGATTTTACTTTTTTCCTTAAATCAACATTTCTGACCATGTCACTGTAATTAATATCATCTCCATCTCTCTCTTTTCTCCATCAACACACTTTGCTATTTTAAAGCCTAGGAACAGGACTTTTGCCAGATCTCTGTTCATCACACATTCTCCACTCATAAGCTAGATAATAGACTCCTCCACTCTTAATTGAAAATGGTCAACAGCTTTCCAGTCTTCTCAGATAAATTTGCTCTTACTCTTTTACCATTCCCTTGTGGCTTTTATTTTCCATCGTAGGTTACTGTTTAAAAATCAGTCTTCAACTTTCCAGCTAAATTAGTATAATCTCAAACTCTTTGTTCATGTGCATCATATGCTCCTAACCTTGTAAAGGTGAGACCTAAGTCTGGGTTCTCCAAATAATCTAAATTTTTTAGACAAAACTTACACAAAATCTATGGGATATACCCAATTATTTCATTAACTTCCTTAAATTATAGATTCTACACTTCAAAAGAATGGAGAAAAAAAGGCTGTTTCTAATCACTGTTGTGTCTTCATGAGCCACAGGGTGCTGAGCACTTGATAGTCACTCAATAACTACCTACTGAGTAAATGAATGATTGAATGATCCTCCTCTTCAGAGCATTTGACTTCATTTGCATGAACATTAGAATGCAGCCCAAAATGAGAAGTTATTCACAACATGAGAGGTGCCTGTCCAAAAGGCTGTGGCTGAGGCCATTGAGCCACACTGAACTGAAAAGCACTGAAATTTCCATTCTTCAAAGACAATGTACCCAAGGCTCCTCATTTGCAATTAGAATCAAAATGAGATTTGTCATCAGAAAACCTTTAATAATACATGATAGCACAGGCATGATGCTAAGTGTTTATATGCATAACATAATTCAGTTTTCACAGTCAATTCTTAACATTGCAAGTTCATAGATGGGGAAGGGCAGCTTATGGAGTCAGCAGCTAGTAAGTGTTCTATCGCTATCCTTACTGATTTATTCAGTCAGCCCACCACTGTGTGTGTGTGTGTGTGTGTGTGTTTGATAACTTTGTCTCTTCCCAGGAACAAAAACTGAGTGTCTTTGCTGGCTTTTTTGTTGTCTATTTTCCTTTGAATAGAGTTGTCCCTTTTTCTGCTAAACCAAGGGAGGCACTGAAAAAGAAAATAAGACAAACAGGAATAAAGATCTATTTCTTATTAAAAATTATAATATTAAACTAAGATAGTCTCTCTTTAACTAAGCTCAAATGTTGTGTGAAATGAAGAGAGAAACAGGCGAAAGGGCCATAAGATTTATTTCATCAGCTCTTTAGTTTCTCATGAATGTAACTGAAGTACAAAAATGTTCAATCCCGCACAACTTTAAGTAAGGAGCATGGCAGCAATGAGCCTGAAACTTCTAAGTGTTAACTAATAAATAATAAGTTATTGAGATTTTAAAAATCAATTTAGATTAAGAAATGTAATAATTGACACCTAGCATAGATTCTCTCTCATAATAGAATTGCTTTCACTTACATTAAAATTAAAAAATAAATACATCAATTTAGCCATGTATTATAGCATCATTTTTTCGCAATCTGAGGTTCTTATTATGAAAATATTTTTATGCTTGGAAAGAGCGGACTGAATTTTACTGTGAATAATCTCAATGTTAAATAAGAGTCTCAGAGTATTGAAGAGAATGCTCTGTTGTCTTTTTTTACATGTACTAAGATCTAAACCATATTTATTTCTGGATTTAGAAACAGAAATTTATTCATACTTATATATTAAAGTAATTAAACACCCGAAACTACTTTAAGGTGGTTTCAAGAATGAGTAGACTATTCTAACCTTTATATTTGATAGCAACACTGATTCACACAATTGTGATTATAATCTTATTGGTAAACAATTTTTCTCAGCTCATCTCTGGTTGCCATAAATTTTTATAAGTATTTTCTTTCCCCATGCAATTACTCTTGACACAAACACTGTAATCACTGTAACAATCACTGTAGATGAAGGAAAGCTGAGGGAGAAAATAGGCCAAGTATTAAAAATATAAACTTGTTTTTCATCTATATCAAGTCTTGTAAAGTTATTTAACCATGGCTTGAAAGATTTAAAGCTATAAGCTTCTATTGTGAAGAGGTCTGTTCATTTTCTGAGTCTCCTCTAGTAAGAAGGTACAGTTTGACAGTTTCTAGAACTACCAGCATCATTCATTCCAAACACATTCATGTTATCCTTCTTGTATTTGTTTAGAATTTCCAATGCCAAAAAGATAGAGAAAAGAGACCTAAGATATGCATCCCAGTTCATATTGGAGACACAAAACACAGCTCTCTTCTCAAAGAGAACAAGAGATAGTTCGATCTGATGTAAATATGAACAATCATATCAGAGAGGAACAGGTTTAGGGTGTTCTCAACAATACTTCCCAATGCAAAAGTAATTAGATGGATTTTACAGAACAACAATGTGATGAACAGAGGCATTTACCAAATATATTGAAGGAAGCATCGGATAGATTATAGCAAATGAAAGAAATTTCATAGGTCTCAGACACTATCTGATGACCCTGTTAGCGTCAGGGTTGTCTGAAGTTGGTGCTTTGCTAAGCTAATATTCTTTAAAGGTTTGACCTGAGATTTGAAAGGATGCTAGTTAGGTCATGTAATCAGGTTGATATTAAGCTGCTATCAAGGGGATTAACAGCAACCTAAACTAATTTGTCTCTGTTTATGGAACATTCCAGATACTGCAATCATTAAGTTCTATCAGTTAATCAAGCTGAAATATTTATCATAGAGATGGGTATGTGTGTTTGTGCTATGTGTGTGTGTGTGTGTGTGTGTGTGTGTGAGAGAGAGAGAGAGAGAGAGAGAGAGAGAGAGAGAGAGCTAGACAAAAAGACAGAGAGATAGATAGAGAAAGAGACAGAGATAGACAGAGAGAGACAGAAACACACAGAGAAACAGAGACAGAGAGAGTATTGAGTGTATGTGAAAGAAATAGCATGAATGTATGTGTAAGAGAGTGCAAATGTGTGTGTGTACGTAGATGTGTGTGTTTGAGAAAGAGAGACACAGACAGGCAGACAGGCAGACAGTTTTCCTAGGAACATCAGTTTACCACACTCAAATGTCCAACTGTAATGTTGACAAACAAAGACACTGTATGATATCATATGACAATCTACTTTACAATATCAGAAGACACTGCAAGAAACAAACAAAAAAAAAAACCAAAAACCAAAAACCAAAAAACAAAAAACAGTGTTCAACATATAGGGAAGAAAGTTGTTGAAAAGACAGGGTGTTAGAAAGGAAAGCAGATACTAAAGGACATGAATCTGAGTGAAGCTTCCTGGTAGAATGGTTGTAGTGTCATTTATCTCACAAATCACATAGGGGCATAATAAATAGTGACTCTCTTGAGAAGTACAATTCAGATAACTCAAATGGAGCTTCCTTTGACTTGCTCCTGATAGCTATGGGTAGAATTAAATCAAAGAATGTATGGTAAGGAAGGTCTCCAGAAGGAGGTCTCTGAGGAAAGTCTCTGAGGAAGGTTTCCAGAAGGGGTCTCTGAGGTTCTTTTATGAAATCTTGGACCGAGCTTTTCATTGTTTTAGTTCCCAATAATTAGTAATTTGGATATTCAGTACATTTGTTATATTAAAATATTACTGCCAGGAAGAATGTATTTTACCTCTTATCCAAACAGCCTTAACTGAACACTTAGACACAGGTGACTCTCTTCTCATTCAGTGGCATTTGAAAGAAGTACAGTGAACTGACTCAAACATAGGCATGATAATTTCTCTGGGGTGACTGACTCTATATTTTGCTTTCTGATTAGTTCTAAAATCATAGCTAAATTAAAATACAGGATTCAGGTGTAAGTGGCATTACTAGAAGAAAAGCATTCTGTGTATTGTCTATTTCATCATCAGCTAAATTTAGACCTTGACTTTCCTTTTCTCATCTTCTATATACTTTGGCATTTCCCTAGGGCCAAGTATAAATTAACATTCATAAATGCCGCATTGTACAAAATCAGAGAGTAATAAAACATTAATTTTGGTAGAAAACAGAGTTACAGCTTTCATCTAAAATGAGAAAATAATCATTACTTCTTTAAATCCTTTTGAGAAGTTGTTTATATATTTATTAGTAATTAGATTTTTATGGAATTAAAAGAAAGGTATCATGACACTATTGGAATACACAGATTCTTAATCTGTGAGGAAATTATACCAAAAGAACTGCAAAAATGAGTGCCAACTCCTAACATTAGTGTGCTCTAAGGCTGGGACAATTTCTGTACCTATTGTGTTTTTGCATTGTCACTGTCCCTGCTTAGCGTCAGCCAGTTTTAATTCCCTGTACTTAAGATATGTGTCATCAGTTCTGCTCTAGTGGCTGTTTTCAAAACACGATTATTCCAACACAGGTGACATTTTGAAACAATTTGAACAGAAAAAAAATGATGTTTATTTATGTATAACTTCACCCAAGGGAAGTATTGGTTGGCCTAGAAATCAGTGTGCAACTAAGCAGAACCACATACAAAATGCAGATATATCAAACATCTGCCAGGAAGATCAGTCCACTGTATCTTAAGAACTACACTCACTGTGGCAGATAGAAAATGTCCAAAAAGTTGTCCATGTCCACGTTCTTGGAATCCATAATACACTATGCCACATGATGAGAAGATTTGTAGTTGTAATTGAGATTACTAATTGCTGACCTATGCAAAATTGATCCTTAATTATCCAAGCAGACCTAATATAACCACATGATTCTATAAGGTAGAGAATTGAGTCTATTAAGAGTTAGAGAAAAATGTGGGTCAGAAGACAGAGTTAAAGAAATTTCAAGTGTTTGGAGAATTTGATGTATAATTTTGGTCCCAAGGTGAAGGAATTATGTGCAAAGAATAGAGCAACATCTACAGAGCTATGATCAGACTTTCTTTGACAGTCTGCAAAGGCACAAGAGGTTCCACCAGTGTTTCTCAAGTACTAAATCATCCAATAATTATTCAGTGAGCTTAGGAGTGGCTTCATTCTTTCCTAGGTATGATAGCCACATCTTCACATTTACTAGGGCAGAAAGCCATCTAAGGCACCAGTGACCAGGAATCTGGCTGAGGCTGTCAAGCCTATTATAATTTGTTTTTGCAATACAGAAAAATTAACATAGTTGAATATGACTCATTTGAAAGAAATTTGAACAAGAACTATTTTATATATTATTTGCATGGGCAGTGTTTTATGTGCTTAGTAAAGTATATGGGGAATGTACTCTAAACTGAAACGCAAAATCATTTGCTTCATATACAACTTTCTACTCATAGTCAAAAAATAAACATATACAATATGATAATGTGTCTTTATTTCCATTATAACTTATCACATAAGGTGAAGCGCAGAATTTATAACTTGCAATATAATATCTGAACTTGAAATGTTTTTTAGTTTGAAGCATTAAAATTTTTAAATTTTAGATTATGAATGTGTGCTGTTATATCTCCGGGGTTGAATGTCACCTTGTCTTGTTTCACAGTAACTCAAGTGATTTTTCCTTTCTACTGTGAGAGTTGCCACTCTAAAGTGCCAAGTTATCATTCGTTTATTTAAATTTACTTATACATTTTAAAATTTCAATGTGTAAACTTCTTCCTTCTCCATTAAAAATATTTTTATTTTACTTTATTTGTACATACCGGTATTATAGTAAAACTGTACTATGACTCCCAGCGAGTGCACACACCTCTCTGCACCTGCCCAAGAGCTCTGGATTCAGAAATGGAAGACACACACATGCTAGCTTATGTTTAATATGCCATAAAAGGACAATGGTTGGATGCTTCCAAATCTCCCACAGCTAGCACACTCTCCCCTCTGATATTACTTACTAAATCTATATTCTATCTTTGCTGCCCACGGATCTTCTGCGCAGCTTTTCTGGGGCCACTTTCCCATTTGCACCTACATTTCCATTGTCTCTCCCTTCTGCACTTTCTGGGTGTGGTCTGTCCTAAGCCCTTCTCGTGGTGGACACTCACTCTTTCTCCTCTGCGTTTCTTGCCCTGGAATCCTAAAAGTCCTGCCCCTGACTCCCTGCACAGCCATTTGTTTCTGACTACTTAATTTCCCAATCATAGCCAACTGGGGGCAGGCTTCCTTTAGCCTTCATGTGGGACATTGCAAACAGGTTTTTGGGTAACGTAATTAACAGGAGACCACAAGCCACTACATATGTATTAATATTTTATCTGATATAGTATGTATATTAGCCAATGTGTACCCTGTGTCTATAGTGCCCACAAAGATCAGAGAAAGGTATTGGTTTCCATGGAACTGGAGATAAAGGTAGTTGTGAGCTGCCAGGTGGGTATAGGGAACTAAACCCATATCCTCTGCAAGAGGAATAGTGCTTTTAACCACTGATCCATATCCCCAGACTGAACCACTTTTTAAGTGTCATACTTTATTTTGTTTGTTATTGAAGACTTTTAAAATTTGATGCTCAAATTAATTTTCTACAAACTTCATGGCTTAACTTCACATTTTTGCAAATCATTGTTTTAGGTCCCTCCCTTCCTCTTTTCCTCCCTCTCTCCCTCTCTCCCTCTCTCCCTCTTCCTTTCTCCCTCTCTCCCTCTAACTTCTTTACCTTTCTTACACAGACATATATGTGTATGTGTTGTTATATTTCTTGTCACTATGACAAAGGAACTTAAGAGAGGAACGATTTATTTTACTCACAGATTGAAGATACAGTTCATTATAGAGAAGAATTACGGCTTTATGATGCCAAAATTCTGTAGCTGGAGGAAGGGAACAGATAGGAAATGATGTGACCATCAAGGTCCACTCCCAGTAAATTACTTCATTCAGTAAAGCGTTATCTCTTTAAGTTGCAATAATTTTTCAACACAACACTACTAGTAGGGATCAAGTGTTCAAACATAAGAACTGCCTTAATTAGGATATTATTACTGTGAATAGACACCATGACCAAAGCAACTCTTATAAAGGACTACATTTAATTGAGGCTGGCTTACAGGGGCAGTGGTTCAGTCTGTTATCCTCGTGACAAGAAACATGGCAGTATCCAGGCAGACATGGGGCTAGAGGACCAGAGAGTTTAACATCTTGATCAGATGGCAGCCAGGAGAAGACACTTTTCAGAAGGTATCCAGGAGGAGATTCTTTCTTCCACACTGGGTAGAGCTTGAAGATATATATGATACCTCAGACCCCTTCCTCTACAGTAACACACTTCCTCTAACAAGGCTACACCTTCTCCAATAAGGCCATACTTCCTAATAGTGCTGCTTCTCATAGGCTAAGCATATTGGAACCACTATATTCCACTCCCTGCCACTGATAGCCTTGTTCAAATACATGAGTCTATGGAGGTTATACCTAGCCATAGTATAATGGAAAATATATCTAGTCCAACTTCAAAAGTCCTAGTAGTCTATCCGTCTCAACAATGTTTAAAATGCCAAAGTTTAAAGTCTTTTCTGAGATTCATTCAATCTCTTAACTGTGATCACCTATAAAATCAAAGTCAAAAAGCTGATTACATATTCCCAACATCTCAGGATTTATATCATCATTCAAAACAATCATGGGGAGGCTAGTTCAAAATAAGACCAAAAACCAGCTGGGCAAACTCCAAACTCAGCATCTCCCATGTCTGATATTCAACCCTTTTCAGTTTTGTTGACTGCAACAAACTTTTTTCTCTTAGGCTTGGTCCACTCCCTGTTAGCAGCTTTCCTTTCAGGTATACCATGGCTCTGGCATCTAGAACATCTTGGGGTATTCAAGGCAACTTCAACTTTACAGCTTCTTGCTCCAGTGTCTGGGATCCACACATGATCTTCTGGGTTCCTCCAAAAGGCTTGGATCACTTCTCCAGCTCTGTCCTCTGTAGCACTCTAGTCTCTGGTTGACTCCACTCTACTGCTGCTGCTGTTCTTGGTAATCATCACACAATACTGGCATCTCCCATTTGCTGGAGTATTCTGCGAGGAGGCTTCACCAGTAGTCTCTCAAATGCTCTCTTCATGATCCCAAGTCTCAACTTCTTTGCATGACCCTTTTTGTCCTGGGTCATCGTCTGTAACTGGGGTTTGACCTTCACCAATGGCCTTTCCTGACCTTCTACAGTGAATCTCAACTGCTTTCCATGATCCACCCATGCCTTCAAAACCAATACAACCTGAGTAATTCCTATGTATATTATCAAGTCTGGCTACCAGCAGAATTTCTAACTATGGAACACAGCTTCTTTGTGCTCTGAGAAAACATTTCCCAGAAGATTTTACTTTAGTGATATTGGTTTCTTAATCTTAGCTCCACCTAAAACAGCATCAATTGTCCCAGGAATGCCTTCTACTCTTGACTCTGAACCCAGAGTCACATGTGCAAAGCTGCTAAGTTCTTCAGCTTTCTAGGGCTAGAACATGTCCCCTTGTTCTATTTTATCCTCCACTGGATAGGCTTGGTTGTCATAGAACTTAATCTATAAACTGACCTTAAGCTCAGAGATCTGCATGACTTTGTCTCCTGAATGTAGGAATTAAAGACATGGTCCACCATATTTTGGACCTCGGAAGATATCATGCAGAAAAACTACAATGGGCAAGGAAGCTCCGTGAATATGGCCCACCATCCTGGTCAGCTGCATTGGGTGAGCTGTGGTGTGGCATAACCTGAGAGACTCCATCCCAGGATTGCTACTTACTACTGATGTGCTTCCTCATGTATGTCATCATCATACTCCTCATTTACTTGGCTTGTCATGAATGGATGCCAAGGAACCCTCAATGCATATCATTCGGTATATTTACTTCCTGGGTGATAGGCTACTCTCTTGGGCAAGGTTCTTTCAGATTGACATGAAGATGAAAGTTATTGAGATAAGGTTGTTTAAATGAATTAATGATTTTGTAGAATTTCTGACTTGTTGAAACAGATGGCTATAAGCGATTGCAAACAGGCAGCTTTTGTAGAAATTTAACAGCCTGAGTAGTCATAGACCTTGTAAATAGGTAGACTTGGCAGATAATACCAATTTAGATAAGGACAAGTGAATCATAGACAGAGTCATAGTGACCTATCCCTTGCACCTTCACCCAGCTGATACCCTGTTCTGAAAGATATCTGTATTCCCCCTGAACACCCACTCTCCAGTATCTTCCCCTTCCCCATGTCCTGCCTTTTTGTGTTTATAACCCCTGTGTGAATAAGTAAAAATTATGATTTGAAAAAAAAAGAATTTCTGACTTGATTTAAGTAATTTTAAGAAGTTAGCTTTATTTACATAATCTTGGTAAGTGGTGGTAGTTCTTAGAAAATATAAAGTTAGGAAATTAGGACAGTTGATAGAAAAGTTTTAAGTTAGAAATAGGAATAAAGTGTGAACCTTCCTGATAGAAAGGCAAAAGCTACTTGAATTAAAGAAAGTAGTATAGTGAGCATGCATCCTTTATAGACACATAATGGTAGAGGCTTGAAGAATAGGCTTGAGACAACCTAATGATCAAGGGAAGCATGTACTCTAAGTCTGGCCTGAGTTCCTTGATTTTGTGATATAGACATGAGGTAACAGGATTTTGGTGTGCTCTAGGAAAAATAAGGTTTTAATAAAGAGCAAACATTTCTATTATGATATAAAAGCAGTAAATAGATGACTAACCTGCTTAGCTGATCAGAACTTCAACTTGTATCTATGAGGTAATTTTCTTCCTAATAGATAAAAACTTTGGGGGGTGGGAACTTCCGATATGGGCCCAAGCACAGAGTAGATCCCTGGAGGCAGCTCTGGACCCAACCTCACAAAACCCAGAAGAAGTGGGCCTCCCAGGAGCTCTAACAGTATCTCAGGTAAAAATGAATGACTCGTGATGTCTGCTGTTAGAAGTTCTAATCCAGATGCTGGCCTCCAAACTTATACTACTCAGACCTTCAATGGGCCATTGACAAGAATATCAAACAGCTAGAGATTGACATCACTAATTTGAAGAAATCCCTCGTTTCACTGTCTGAAGAGACCTCCAAAATTGCAAAGGACTTTATTGGACTTCATTTACTCTTTTACAATACAAAAGACTGTGTACAGCTCTTGACTGTGTACATCCCTTAAAGAAGAATGTTGCTTTTACATAGACAAGACAGAGAGCATGAAAAAGGTCAGAGAAGGCCCTGAGAAAATTCAAAGAGAGAAAGAGAAACATGAGAGCTAGTACAAGAATTGGTTTTCAACCTCTCCATGGTTGTCAACCCTACTTCCTCCCATCTTGGGACCATTAATTGGGTTATTTTTGCTTATTTCTTTTGTCTCTGGGCATTAAATAGGCTGACTAACTTTGTGAAACAACACATAGATAATTTGGTAGCAAAATCTACTAAGATACATTATCATAATTTAGTTATGGAGGACCATGAGACTCAAGATGAAGTTGTTACTCTATCCAGGGTGTTCCTAAAACCCATCTCCACCAAATCTAAAAGAGGGGACTTCTGCCCCTAAACCAAGCAGAGAGGGGCCACACAGATACCCCCTCTGACTGGTGATCTGAATTCTTGCTTAGGCTTCGAGGCTAAGCACTGCAAGGGAATATCAATAAAAGTTAAAAATGTCTCCCTGGGTCCCCTGATGGACAAGCCTGACTGCATAGGGGTTAATGTCAAAAGTATCCCCTCTCCAGTTAAAAGACATGAGGGTATGTCCCTCATGCCTCACTGGGCAATGACAGGGGGACCAGAGTCATTACAAGGTCCCCTTCAATTACTGGAGGTCAGGCCTCTATCCCTGCCTTTACAAGATTAGAATCACCACTGCCCTTCTATACTTAGAGAAGGGAGGAGATGTCAGGGGCAGCCCTGCTTATACGCTGAAGGCCTAAAATCAGCCATAGGCCTAAAATCAGCAACTGGCCTGTCATACATGCATGCTAACACAAAGTCTTGGGTCTCTGTGGAAAAACACTGAAGCAGATGGCTACAAGCTAAACAGGCAGCTTTTGTGGAAATTTATAAGCCTGAGTAGTCATAGACCTTGTAAATAGGTAGCCTTGGC
The DNA here is from genome assembly GCF_004785775.1 of Grammomys surdaster. Taxonomy (NCBI): domain Eukaryota; kingdom Metazoa; phylum Chordata; class Mammalia; order Rodentia; family Muridae; genus Grammomys; species Grammomys surdaster. The sequence goes on from NW_021621098.1 coordinate 1,014,989, forward strand.
AGATAGTACCAACTTAAATAAGGACAAGTGAATCATAGACAGAGTCATAGTGACCTGTCCCCTGCACCTTCACCCAGCTGATACCCTGTTCTGAAAGATATCTGTACTCCCCCTGAACACCCACTCTCTGATGTCATCCCCTTCCCCACATCCTACCTTTTTGTATTTATGACCCCTGTGTGAATAAGTAAAAATTATGATTTGATTTGAAAAAATAAAAATAAATAATAAATAATAAATAAATAAATAAATAAATAAATATTAAAAAAAGAAAAAAACTTTTGTCAAGATGTATAAAGTGAGTTAAGAGAAGACATGAGTTGCTGGAGCTTGTCTTTGCTTCAGCTATTGTCTGTGTGTGTTTGATTTCACCCCTTTTCGTTTTTATTCTTTCTAAGTTTGCTATGCTTGATAAAACTACTCTTCATGAGAGTAAACCAAGGACAAAGCCTATGTGGTTTTTTTTTTAATGAGACTTTCTTTATTAATATAATTAATCTGAATTTCCTCACATTAGACTCAAGCATCTACTTTCTTGTTCCTGTGTTATTCTCTCTGTTTGAAACTTTTACCTCCTATTTTCTGCTCACCTATTGGCCATCAGATACTTATTACTACCTATCAGAAGTGAGACAACCTGTGATACAACTTTAGACTGCCTTTAGGCAGGTGAAGAGGGACAAATATTTACAAAAGAGAAAATCAGGTGATGGGACATAGAGATAACATTACCAGAATCCTACCAGTAATTAGTTTTCTGCCAGTACAAAATTAACCGCTGAAAATACAGAGACACACTTTCACACAATGTGAAGAAAAGTTATCCCAACAGCTGGTCCATTTGGCACAGCTGGTATTTACAAATACTTATGGTTAAAAGCTTGGAATTGGATAACCTTTTAGGAAATCATTTCTGAAAAGGATTGAGTCTCTCTTCCTCAGAAGCTGTAAATTTTCTGTTGCTTGTCATCTAGGACTGGGAACTTGTGGAATTTCTCCATCCTTGTTGGGATGTTACCTGGTATGGTCATTGGGCAGGTTTTGTTTAGGTGACCATATTTTGGAGCTCTTATGGATATAGTTTCACAAATATATACAAAGATACTTTCTTGTAGAAACATAATTGCTTTCTGACTCTAACAATCTTTCTGCTCCCTCTTCTACAATGTCTCTGTGCTGTGGATATTGAGTTTGTCTTATAAATGGATTGATATGGGATTGGGCATCCCATGGTCTTTTGTATTCTGCATTTGACTAGTTATCAGTTTCTATTACGGTTTCTGTTCTTTTCAAAAGAACTTTCCTTGATGAACAGTAAGCATTATATTTATCTATGGATATAAAAATTGGAGTTATATTGGTTTAAAAAGACAGTACTAGTAAGTAATTTTTTAAGATATATAATCTCATCAGCCATAGGTTGTTATCTACTTTGATAATAGGAATCACAGTTTCTCTCCTATTCATTTCATCTTCAGTACAATTAAATCCCTGCTGGTTACTCCTAGAAATAGTAGCCACTTTTGTACCCCTTGTCATATTTTGAGATGGTAGACATCCTTGTGGTTGATAGTCTTTACAGCTGTGAAAAGCTACTGATTTCTTTTCTCCCTTTCACCTTGTATAATACCTTCATATACTAGGAAAACTGCTTTTTAGGAAGGAGGCTTCTATATCATATTTTAATTTTCCATTTGTTCTCATATGTCTTTGAGAGATTGCAAGCACTAAGAGAAAAGATACCTATCCAGTAAGATGACTCATTGTGGTAGTTTTAATATGGTTGACACAGGGAGTGGCAGATAGAATGTGTGGCCTTGTTAGAGTAGATACGGTCTTTTAGAAGTAGTGTGCGATTGTGGGCATGGGCTTTAAGATTTTCATCCTAGCTGCCTGTAAGCCAGTCTTCTCTTAAAGGCTTTCAGATAGTGATGTTGAATATGTTGAACTCTCAGTTTCTCCTGTAACATGCCTGCTTAGATACTGCCATGCTCCCACCTTAATGATAATGACCTGAACCTCTCAACCTGTAAGCCAGTCCCAATTAAATGTCCTTATAAGAGTCCAGACACCAAATCCAGACAGTATTGCAGATATCAAGAAGTACTTGCTAACAGGAGCCTTATATAGATGTCTCCAGAGAGGCTCTGCTAGAGTCTAACAAATACAGATTTGGATGCTCACAGCCATCCATGGGATAGAGCACAGGAACCCCAATGAAGAAGTTAGGGAAAGAACTGAAGGAGCTGAAGGAGTTTGTAACCCCATAGAAAGAACAACAGTATCAACCAACCAGACCCCCCAGAGCTCCCAGAGCTCTTTGATTGACTAAACCATCAACCAAAGAGTACACATGGAGGGACCCATGGCTCCAGCTGCATATGTAGCAGAGGACGGCTTTACTTGGCATCAATGGGAGGAGAGGTCCTTGCTCCTATGAAGGCTCAATGCACAGTATAAGGGAATACTAGGGTGGTGAGGTGAAAGTATGTGGGTGGGTGAGTGAGCACCCTCATAGAAGCAGTGGGAGAGGGACGATATATGGTGTTTGTGGAGGGGAAATCAGGAAAGGGAATAACATTTGAAATGTAAATAAATAAAATATCTATTTTTTTCTAAATGTTGCCTTGGTCATGGTATCTCTTTGTCGCAGTAAAACTCTTAGACACTCATCAAGTAAAGATTTTTCCTGTGAAGCCACACAACCTTAGTTTGATTCCCAGGACATACATGGTGGAAGGACAAAAACGACTGCTACAAGTCATCCTCTGACTTCCTCACATGGATTGAAGTGTATGCGTACCCCCTCCACATATGTGTACACCCCACAAAAAGAAACATGTTTTTAAGTTTATTAATTAAAAAAGAGGAAAGATATCTTTTCCACTTTTATTGAATTTATCAGCAATCAGACCTAGCATATAACACACAGAAGATATAACTGTTAAAATGCTTTGAATTGAAACATAAGGAAGGACTAGAAGTAGTAAGTGATAAGCCATCATATTTTTGTCTCAATATTATCACATGTATTGAAAAGACGCAATCACACTTCTGCATTACTAGAGATCATTAAGGTCAAAATTACACCATTTTTTCTTCCATATTTTAGAATTTTGTCACTAAAATATGACTCTTTGCCTAGGAATATTGATGTCTGTCTTAGACTGTAGAGGAATACAGTTATTGTGGTTCTGAAAATTTAGAATTAGAAATATTATTTATCTCTTTAGGTCAAAACAAAAGTATGATATTTTCTAAAGCTTCATTATTGGTGAATGTTATTTAAAGACAAAATTAGCTCCCTAATTTTGCTTAGTAGTAAAGGTGGCAGGATGCTAATGAAGCTTACTTCAGTTTATGGACAATCTAGGCAGGATAGCTTACTCAGCCTGCAAATTATTTGTAAGTGTATGAAATGTTTATAGCTGCAGTTGAAATACTGTATTAAGATGTTTCTGGGGTCACCTTAAAATGACTGGGTGGTTTTAAAACTTTGTCCTTGTAGTTTGTTAGAGGTAAGAAAAGTCAGATAAACAACACTTTGCAATTATATGTGAGATGGCAAATCTTTGTGTATATCTCTGTGTTTGGGGGATGTCTGCATGTATATTTGAGGTGTCTGTGGGTGTAATTATGAGTGTGAAAATGGATGTGTATGTGTGCATATGTGTGAGCGTGTGTGTATGTGTCCATGCATGTGCAGTACAGATGACAATTTGCAGAAGCTGGTTCTTGCCTTCCACTATGTGGTTGGCAAAGATGAAGTCCACGTCCTCAGGCTGGGCAGCAGTTTGCCCTTACCCACTGAGCCTTCTTGCAGCCCTGCCAAAAATCTGACTGGATTTTGAGTCATCTGTTGGTGAGAGTGTTTCCAGAAATTTGGTTGAGGAAGGAATACTTCCCATGAGTGTGGGTGCTGGGGTTTCTGAACTAACACAGGTCATAGTAGTATGAGCTTTCCCCTTGCTCTGCTCACTTACAGCAGACCAGCATAATTAACTGCCTCACACTTATGGAGCTCTGTCATCTCTTATATGATGAGCTGTGTGCCCTCAAACTGTGAGCCAAAATAAACCTTTCTTTCTTTTATGTTCCCTTTGTCTGGCTTTTAATTATAGCAAAGAAAAAAGTAACTAATAGAGATGAATCTCTACCATCCTATATTTTAACTGAAATTTCAAAACATTTTCTGTGAGAAGAACCAGTACCTAATAGTTTAGTTTTTAGCCACAAATGGAGAATACTATGAGACAAGGGATCTCCTAAGAGGAAAGATTTTCTATATTCAAATAATTTGTCATCAGATTAATAGAAGATAGAGCAAAAGTCTAAAGCAAACATCCAGGAAAGGACAGGGTATGTTGGCAGCCACAGTGCTAAAGTGAGAAAAAGGATCTTGGACTTAAAAGACAGGAGTCCTCTAGAACACTGTGTGAGGAGATAGATTTGCTCAGATGAAAACCCCAAGGCCAGTAGCATGTGACTTGGGAAGCTGTTCACTGGGAACTCAAATGAGTCAGTTAGCTTACTGTGCATACCCAAAAAACAGCTGATAAAAATTTCAGTTATTACAGACCTTGACTAGCACTGAGTCAGAAAAAAAAGGAAAAATGAAAGGTTTCTGTGTTCCTGTTCCCTCTTATGCTCATGTTTTCCTGATCTGTGCCATAGGCAAAGGTTTGCTGACCCTGGAGTATGCAGAAACAAAGGAAACCTTCTAAGTATATAACTGTCAAAACAATTAGTATACACATGAAATAGACACTTCAACCTTAATACCCATGCTGTATACATGTAAAATATCAAGAGATTTTAAATGTAAGTGTGTAAGACCTAAAACTTAATAATATTTGTACTGATTTTGGCTTGTTTTCAGGGAACCAAAAATTGAGACTTTTGTAAACCAAGTGATAAAATCTGAGAAGAAAGAGTCAATATTCTGAAATAGTTTATAGCCCTCTACATATCTAATCTAATCTAATTTAATCTATTCACTATATCTATCTATCTATCTATCTATCTATCTATCATCTATCTATCTATCTATCTATCTATCTATCTATCTATCTATCTGCAACAAACATAGACACACAGGTGGTACCAGAAAACCTTTCTATAATTCTTGAGACAGACCCTATTATTCTGTTTCATATAATGGCCTTGTGCAGTAAATGCAGACCATCACACTACACAGATGGAAGAGAGAGTTAGAGGGCTATTGAACATGTGAATTTTCCCAGTGTGTCACAATTACAGAAACATCTGTGCTAAATATTTTCAAGCTGATCCACTATAAAAATTGGCAATGTTCAATAGCTCTCAGTGTCTTCCCTTCCCTGTTGGGAATGCAGTCTAATGATTGCTTTTGGAACTACAGCATAAGGCATGTACCTATGCTGATTGCTTGCTGCTTAAAGTAGCCTCATTTGCATTATGCTGTTTTAAATGTTCTTTCTGTATTCCACCTCCTTTCTTTGTTGCTTGCAAATACAAACTGAAAGGAAAACTCAAACTATTTACTGCACTTATCATTGAAATGTCTTTTAGGGCTTGCATAATGGAATGGCCTGGGCAGGGGTAAGGAAAGAGAGCAGTAAGGTCTCTTGACAGTAATTCTAGGCTGCACTGTCTGCTAATTCTCATTATACTGAAAGCACTGGTTGGCTGCATCTACATTTGCTCATGCATAGGTTATTCCACTGTAGGCATTTAATAAGCCAAGTGGAATTCATAATACTTTTTATTTATATGGCTTTTACCTACAGAACACTTGCAGTTTTAGATAGCTCTTTGTAATCCTTCATATGTAGAGGAATTGACATTGGTTCTTGTAAGATAACTCTGGTCCTGATGAGTTGAGGTGATAACCAAGTTCCAGCACTGCTTACATCTTGCAGGTGATGCCTGTGTCACTACATTAAGAATCACACTTTGAGTACCAAACTTCAGTGCTTGGAGAATGCAAGGTGAAAATACAAAATGCAACGTTCATACATTTACAGGATTGAAACTTTCTATGTCCTATTAAAATAGTTGAAAATACATAGGTTCCTGTGTATGCACACTAATACCCAACTCAGCGTAAACAGTAAATTTAAATTTAAGTTTTATCCATGGAATTCACTTGTTGACTTCCAATGAAACACTTTCTACTAGAATGAACTGAGTAGAACTGTACCTCATCTTGACTATCAACTGTTCAATTTACTTTGCCTCTGCATTCACCCTGTGGGAATCTTTTACTGATGTCTCTGAAAGCCTTGAACTATCTTAATTTTGAAATGTGGAGTCACTAGATTCTCAGACAAAAAACCCTTAAGTAACCAAATATGCATCATCATCATCATCATCATCATGAAAAAAGTTTTCAGGGTCCATTGAAAGGATAAATTTAACCCATCTATTCAAGAAGAGCAGGTATACAAGAAGCCAGCTTGCCTAGTCAATGAACTATACCGGCCACAAGCTCAAAATCCACTCTAAGAACCTAGATCCCCAAGAGGCCAGGTGCTTGTCTGTACATAAACAATAAAACCATAAAATGAATTCTTCTTGTCATCCTGTCAGCAAGACGTTTTCCCTCATTCCATTCTAACAAATTTCCTATGTCAGACTAAGATGTGAGCTTTATGAAGTTTTAGAATATTTTCTGGTTGCTCAATGATACTTTCTTACTTGTTTTATAAAATCTGAAGCCATGATTTTGGTTTCTGTACACATCAGGCTACAGGCTCTTGCTTGAAATCATTCTCAGTTGCCCCATGGGTAAATACCTGTCTGTTTAATTAACTGGTAATTAACAGTTAGTTAATTAACTCTTTAATAATTTGCCATCTAATCTTTTGCCAGTTGTTTATAAATACTTGCAATGTGGAACCAAAACAAAAACAACCTGAGAAATTTAAGCTTCAGTGTGGTGTCCATTTTCAATGTGTTGTGACTTTTATTTTTTGAGGAAACAGTATATTTATATTTGATATAGAAAATTTGACTCTTGTAGCATATGAGTTGGCACATAAAGGATATGCAGGTATTAAGGAGAAAAGAGCATTTCTTTGGAATAGGAATGCAAAGAAGCAAACATCTAGGCAAATGTAGACCCTCTTAAGAGGAGAAAAAGCCCTGTTGAATGGCAGTGGAGAGATGTCAAGATGGTGGGGATGTGAGAAAGAGCTTGAGAGGGGGAAATGTATTCCATAGTCATACGATTAGTCACATTCATTAGAACGAGAGTGTTCTATCCATATGGTAAGTTTGGCAGTATGATGTGTTACAAAAAGTAAGAAGCAGAGAGTTTGAAGAGAGAATTTTAAAAATGTGAAGCTTGTATGGATTTAAAATGGATGAGAGGTGATTTTATCAGAATAAACATTAAAGTCAGGGTGAGCAAATGAGAGAGCAAGAAGGAGAGAGAATGACAGCCAGAGCGAGAGAAGAATGAGGCATGCGGAGAATGCTGGGTAACTGACAAGATGTCTAATACTTTACTTTCCAGGTCAGGTGATTAAAAGTAAAGTGACAGACCTAAAAAATATAGTGAAGTTAGGAGAAGAATGGATTGCTGGTGATCAAAAATAAATGCTCATAACTGTGGAATCAGAAACACCCATTTAGCGAGAAATCAACTTTCAAACTGAATAAAAAGTAGATGGTTTCATTCCCATGTTATACTCAAGATTTATGAAGCTTAAGTAGCACAGGTATTACATGGAAAGACCAGACACCAAAGAAATCTTCTTTATGCCTCTGGTTTAATGTTTTTCCCCACACAGTGAGCTTTGGCCTTTCACTTTAAAACAGCCAATGGAGAACAACTCTGTGTTCTAATATTAACTGCACGAGAAAAGGCAGTATCCATTTTTACAACTTATATGTGTGTGTTTATGCATGTGAGTGAATGAAGACACACTTGTGTCATGGCATGAATGTGGAGGTAAGAGGGCAGTCTGCAGTCTTAGTCCTGTGCATTCTATCTATGGTTTGCTATGATATGTGCTAAAATAGGTGGTCCATGAGCTTCTACAGATTCTCCAGTCCTTGCATTCTTACTGATGTTTACCACTGTTTGCAGCTTTATGTGGGTTATAGGGATGCTAGCTTAGGTCTTAATATTTTTGTTGTAGGGAAACTCTTCTGTCTCAGCAACGTTATTTTTAACAGCAGAGTGGGAAAAAACAAGTTACATTATTTCCACTACTGGACAAGTCCAGAATGCAAATTAGATACAAATTTGTGATTCTTCTGTTTGAAAATACATGTAATAAACAGAGCCTAATAGAGAACAGCTTAATGATAAATTGTGACCTAAACACCTACAGGCATAAATACTACCAGGAAGGCAAAAATGTCCTTGTCCAGTACACTTATAACTACTATAGAGAAATACTATTTCCAATTAGAGAGAATCCCATGGAAAAGTTACTTGCCTTTTTTTTAAAAAAGGTTTTCATAGGAGGGGCCAATATTTTGAAGTAATAAACTCTATTGAAATAATGTTAATTTTAAGTTATTATTTTTCACTCAAAAGAGCTATACTTCATATGATCTATAGGTATAAGGAGAGATGAGGTATATACCTTATTTGCTACATCATGTGATTTGAATAGTAAGTGTTTACTCTATGAACATGTAATAAGAAGCTAAGTGAACAAAAAATGTTTCTTCTATTTAAGCTGTTTGTCCTCATTACGCTGGTCTAATAACAGATAACTGACTAACACAGGGTGCCAGCATGTTACCCTTGTTTTCAACTTCATATACATCATGATTTGGTAATACATGAGTGTGAAGAACTGATTCTGTCAGTCTCAGGGATTGAGGATAGTGAATTGATTATCATTTAAAATACAATAGAGAGAGAAAGCTACGGAGAATTCTAAGTTTGCCTTCATGGGGTTAACAATGAGTAACAGGGAAAAAAATGTTGTTTTCTTCAAGATCTACTGCTATATAGGAAGTGAGACTTCAGAATAGAAAAGAGTCCTTTCCTAAAACACCAATCACACATGGAAATTTATAGTCAAGGGGCCAGTTATTAGACTATGTATTGGAAAATTGTTAATGGGCCATTAATACTAGAATAACTTTATGTAAATAATCTGAAAATATTCTTGCTGAGCAGACTATGGTAGTCATATGTGTATAGAGAGGGATGGTAGGACAGGAAAAACAAAGACACTCCCCTTCCGCCCCTGCCTGGTCCTTTGGGCTGGGGCAGACACAGAGTTGGTCTGTTCCTGTGGAGATACCGAATCCTGAGCCATCCTAGAGGACCCTCTGCACTCAGAGCAGCCGGTAAGAAGTCCATCTCACTCCCTAAGCCCCAGACATACATTTGGGAGCCAGGGACACTCAGGACACACCAGCTACCCAAACCCCGCCCCTCCGGAATTCTACTTCCCTTCCACCACTGCCTGGTCCTTTGGGCTGGGGCAGACACAGAGTTGGTCTGCTCCTGTGGAGATACTGAATCTTGAACCATCCTAGAGGAGCCACTGCACTCAGAGCAGCCGGTAAGAATTCCATCTCACTCCCTAACCCCAGAGATACATCTGGGAGCCAGGGACATTCAGGACACACCAGCTACCCAAACCCCGTCCCTCTGGAATTCCACTTCCCTTCCGTCCATGCCTGGTCCTTTGGGCTGGGGCAGAAACAGAGTTGGTCTGCTACTGTGGAGATACTGAATCCTGAACCATTCTAGAGGACCCTCTGCACTCAGAGCAGCAGAATTCCACTTCCCTTCCACACCTGCCTGGACCTTTGGGCTGGGGCAGACACAGAGTTATCCTGCTCCTGTGGAGATACTGAATCCTGAGCCATCCTAGAGGAGCCACTGCACTCAGAGCTGCCGAGGAGCCACTGCACTCAAAGCAGCAGACACCAAGGTGGTTTGCACTTGGGAGACATCATATCCTGAGCAATCCTAGAGGAACCACTGCACTCAGAGCAGAAGGATTTCCAGATCCAAGAGGTGGGCTGAGTCCCAGGAGTTATTCCACCCAGGAGATTAGGATCATAAGACCACAGAGACATCTGGACTCTGAGGAGCTCGGCCACAAGCAAGATAACTGGAAATACAGACTCGAGTCTAACACAGTGAGGGCAGGTAACACTAGAGTTAACCAGATGGCAAAAGGCAAGCGCAAGAACATAAGCAACAGAAACCAAAGTTTCTTGGAATCATCAGTACCCAGTTCTCCCAATATAGGAAGCCCTGAACACCCCATCACACCAGAAAAGCAGGATTCAGAATTAAAACCTCTTCCCATGATGATGATAGAGGATTATAAGATGGACATAAGTAATTGCCTTAAAGAAATACAGGAGAGTACAAGTAAACAGTTAGAAGTCCTTAAAGAGGAATCACAGAAATCCCTTAAAGAACTGCAAGAAAACACAAAGAAGGAATTAAACAAAAACATTCAGGATCTGAAAATGAAAATAGAAACAATAAAGAAAGCTCAAAGGGAAGACAACCATGGAGATAGAAAACCTAAGAAAGAGATCAGGAGTCATAGACGAAAGCATCACCAACCGAATACAAGAGATAGAAGAGAAAATCTCAAATGCAGAAGATACCTTAGAAAATATTGACACAGTTGTCAAAGTAAATGTAAAATGCAAAAAACTCCTAACTCAAAACATCCAGGAAATCCAGGACACAATGAGAAGACAAAACCTAAGGATAATAGGTATAGATGAGGATGAAGACTCCCAACTTAATGGGCCAGTAAATATCTTCAACAAAATTATTGAGGAAAACTTCCCTAACCTAAAGAACAAGATGCCCATAAACATACAAGAAGCCTACAGAACACCAAATAGACTAGACCAGAAAAGAAATACCTCCTGTCACATAATAATTGAAACATCAGATGCAGAAAACAAAGAAAAAATACTAAAAACAGTAAGGGAAAAATGTCAAGTAACATATAAAGAAGACCTATAAGAATTACACCAGACTTCTCACCAGAGACTATAAAAGCCAGAGGAGCCTGCACTGACATCACACAGAACCTAAGAGAACACAATTGCCAGCCCAGATTACTATACCCAGCAAAACTTTCAATCACTATAGATGGTGAAACCAAAATATTCCATGACAAAACCAAATTTGCACATCTTCCCACAAACCCAGCACTTCAAAGGATAATTGATGGAAAACGCCAACACAAGGAGGGAAACTACAACCTAGAAAAAGCAAGGAAGTAATCTTCCAACAACCCCAAAAGAAGATAACTATACAAACATAATTCTACCTCTAATAACAAAAATAACAGGAAGCCACAATCATTTTTTCTTAATATCTCTTAACATCAATGGTCTCAATTCCCCAATAAAAAGATGCAGCCTACTACAAACAAGACCCAGAATTTTGCTGCATACAAGAAACACACATCAGTGACAAAGACAGACACTACCTCAGAATAAAAGGGTAGAAAATAATTTTCCAAGCCAATGGTCCCAAGAAACAAGGTGGAGTAGCCATTCTAATATCAAATAAAAGAGACTTTCATCCAAAATTAATAAAAAAAATAAATAAGGACTCTTCATACTCATCAAAGGAAAAATCTACCAAGGTGAACTCTCAATTCTGAACATCTATGCTCCAAATGCAAGGGCACCTACATACATAAAAGAAACTTTACTAAAGCTCAAAACACACACTACACCTCACGCAATAATAGTGGGCAATTTCAACACCCCACTCTCAGCAATGGACAGATCATGGAAACAGAAACTAAACAGAGACACTTTGACATTAACAGAAGTTATGAACCAAATGGACTTAACAGACATCTATAGAACATTAGATCCTAAAACAAAAGCATATACCTTTTTCTCAGCACCTCATGGTACCTTCTCCAAAATAGAACATATAATTGGTCACAAAACAGGCCTCTACAGATACAAAAAGATTGAAATAATCCCTTGCATCTTATCAGATCACCATGGACTAAGACTTGTCTTTAATAATGACAAAACCAATGGAAAACCCAAGTGCACATGGAAACTGAACAGCTCTCTACTCAATGATGACTTGGTCAAGGAAGAAATAAATAAAGAAATTAAAGACTTTTTAGAATTCAATGAAAATGAGGACACATCATACCAAAACTTGTGGGACTCCATGAAGGCAGTGATAAGAGGAAAACTCATAGCTCTAAGTGCCTACAGAAAGAAACTGGAGAGAGCACACACTAACAACTTGAATGCACAACTAAAAGCTCTAGAACAAAAAGAAGCAAATACACCCAGGAGGAGTAGAAGGCAGGAAATAATCAAACTCAGGGCTGAAATCAACCAAATAGAAACAGAAAGAACAATACAAAATATCAACAAAACCAGAAGCTGGTTCTTTGAGAAAATCAACAAGATAGATAAACCATTAGCCAGATTGACCAAAGGGCACAGAGACAGTATCCAAATTAATAAAATCAGAACTGAAAAGGGAGACAGAACAACAGAAACTGAAGAAATTCAAAAAATCATCAGATCCTAATACAAAGGCATATACTCAACAAAACTGGAAAACCTGGATGAAATGGACAACTTCCTAGACAGATACCAGGTACTAAAGTTAAATCAGGAGCAGATAAACCATCTAAATAGTCCCATAACCCCTCAGGAAATAGCAGCAGTCATTAAAAGTCTCCCCACTAAATAAACCCCAAGACCAGATGGGTTCAGTGCTGAATTCTATCAGACCTTCAAGGAAGACCTAACACCAATTCTCTTCAAACTATTCCACAAAATAGAAACAGAAGGAACACTATCCAATTCGTTCTATGAAGCTACAATTACACTCATACCCAAACCCCACAAAGACCCGACAAAGAAAGAGAACTTCAGACCAATCTCCCTTATGAACATCGATGCAAAAATACTCAATAAAATTCTAGCAAACCGAATCCAAGAACACATCAAAACAATCATCCATCATGATCAAGTAGGTTTTATCCCAGGAATGCAGAGATGGTTCATTATTCGGACATCCATCAATGTAATCCACTATATAAACAAACTCAAAGAAAAAAAACACATGATCATCTCACTAGATGCTGAGAAAGCATTTGATAAAATTCAACATCCCTTCATGATAAAAGTCTTGGAAAGATCAGGAATTCAAGGCCCCTACCTAAACATAGTAAAAGCAATTTACAGCAAACCAGTAGCCAACATCAAGCTAAATGGAGAGAAACTTGAAGCAATCCCACTAAGATCAGGGACTAGACAAGGTTGCCCACTCTCCCCCTACCTATTCAATATAGTACTGGAAGTCCTAGCCAGAGCAATTAGACAACAAAAAGAAGTCAAAGGGATACAAATAGGAAAGGAAGAAGTCAAAATATCACTATTTGCAGATGATATGATAGTATACATAAGTGACCCCCAAACTTCCACCAGAGAACTCCTAAACCTGATAAACAACTTCAGCAAAGTGGCTGGTTATAAAATCAACTCAAACAAATCAGTAGCCTTCCTCTACATGAAAGATAAACAGACTGAAAAAGAAATTAGGGAAATGACACCCTTAACAATAGTTGCAAATAATATAAAATACCTTGGTGTGAATCTAACCAAGCAAGTGAAAGACCTGTATGACAAGAACTTCAAGTCTCTGAAGAAAGAAATCAAAGAAGATCTAAGAAGATGGAAAGATCTCCCATGCTCATGGATTGGCAGGATTAATGTAGTAAAAATGGCCATCTTGCCAAAAGCAATCTATAGATTCAATGCAATTCCCATTAAAATCCCAACTCAATTCTTCACAGAGTTAGAAAAGGAAATTCTCAAATTCATATGGAATAACAAAAAACCCAGGATAGCAAAAACTATTCTCAACAATAAAAGAACTTCTGGAGGAATCACCATCCCTGACCTCAAGCTGTGCTACAGAGCAATAGTGATAAAAACTACCTGGTATTGGTACAGAGACAGGCAGGAAGATCAATGGAATAGAATTCAAGACCCAGAAATTATCCCACACACCTATGGTCACTTGATCTTTGACAAAGGTGCTAAAACTGTTCAGTGGATAAACGACAGCATTTTCAACAAATGGTGCCGGTTCAACTGGAGGACAACATGTAGAAGAATGAAAATTGATCCATTCTTTTCTGCATGTACAAAGCTCAAGTCTAAGTGGATAAAGGACCTCCACGTAAGTCCAGACACACTGAAATTAATAGAAGAGTAGGTGGGGAAGAGCCTCAAATACTTGGGCACAGGGAAAAAGTTCCTGAAGAGAACACCGATGGTATATGCTCTAAGGTCAAGAATTGACAAATGGGACTTCATAAAATTGCAAATTTTCTGTAAGGCAAAGGACACTGTCAATAGCACAAAATGACAACCATCAAATTGGGAAAAGATCTTTACCAATCCTACATCTGATAGAGGGCTAATATCCAATATATACAAAGAACTCAAGAAAGTAGACTCCAGACAACCAAATTACCCTATTAAAAAATGGGGTATAGAGCTTAACAAAGAATTTTCAACTGAGGAAACTCGAATGGCTGAGAAGCACCTAAAGAAATGTTCAGTATCCTTAGTCATTAGGGAAATGCAAATCAAAACAACCCTGAGATTCCATCTCACACCAGTCAGAATGGCTAAGATTAAAAACTCATGTGATAGTAGATGCTGGTGAGGGTGTGGAGAAAGAGGAACACTCCTCCATTGTTGGTGGGACTGCAAGATGGTGTAACCACTTTGAAAATCTGTCTGGCCGTTCCTCAGAAAATTGGACATATCATTACCTGAAGATCCAGCTGTACCTCTCCTAGGCATATACCCAGAAGATGCTCGAACATTTAACAAGGAAATATGCTCAACTATGTTCATAGCAGCCTTATTTATAATAGCCAGGAGCTGGAAAGAACCCAGATGTCCTTCAACTGAGGAATGGATTTAAAAAATGTGGTATATTTACACAATGGAGTATTACTCAGCTATTAAAAACAGTGAATTCGAGAGGTTCCTAGGTAAATGGATGGAACTAGAAATCATCATCCTGAGTGATGTAAGCCAGTCACAAAAGAACACACATGATATTCACTCACTGATTATTGGATATTAGCCCAGAACCTTGAAATGTCCAAGATGCAACTCACAGGCACATGAAGCTCATGAAGAAGGAAGACTAAGTAGGGGTGATTCAATGCTTCTTAGAAGGAGCAACACAATACTCAAGGGAGCAAATATGGAGACAAAGTAAGGGACAGAACCTGAAGGAAGGGCCATCTGAACACCATTCCACCTGAGTATCCTTCCCATGTGCAGTCACCAAAGGTAGATGCTGATGTGGAAGTCAGGAAGTGCATGCTGATAAGAGCCTGATATAGATGTCTCCTCAGAGGTATGCAAGAGTCTGACATATTCAGAGACAGATGCTCACAACTAGCCATTGAATTGATCATGAGGTTCCCAATGGAGGAGTGAGATTGAAGGCCATTGGAGCTGAAAGGGTTTGGGGCCCCATGAGTTGAGCAACAATACCAACCAACCAGTGCTCCCAGGGTCTAAACAGCCAGCCTGGGAGCACTTAGGGAGGTATCCAGGGCTTCAGCTGAATATGTAAGAGTGGAGGGCCTTGCTGGGCATAGGTGGAAGAAGAGATCCTTGACCTCATGAAGGCTGGACGCCCCAGGGGGTGGGAATGTGAGGGTGGGGAGGTGGGAGTCTGGGGGTAGGTAGGGGTTACATCCGCAGAGAATAAGGAGGAGGGGTGAGGGGATATGGAGTTCCTGGGTGGGTGGGGCATGGTGTAAGTTGACAATATATGAAATGTAAATTAAACATCCAATAAAAAAAGAGAAAAGCCAAAAAAATAATAAAATAAAATAAATTAAAAAAAAAGAAAAACTAAGATACTAAACAAAGGGCAAGGATTTCCATGACCTAACAGGATATTTACTAAAATTGGGTAATGAAAAATCTGGCATAGAGCAATTAGGTAACACAAGGAGGTCAAAGGGATACAAATTGGAAAGGAAGAAGTCAAAATCTCACTATTTGCAGATGATATGATAGTATACTTAAGTAAACAGGCAGCTTTTGTGGAAATTTATAAGCCTGAGTAGTCATAGACCTTGTAAATAGGTAGCCTTGGCAGACAATACCAACTTAGATAAGGACAAGCGAGTCATAGGCAGAGTCATATTGAATTGTCCCCTGAACCTTCACCTAGCCGATACCCGGTTCTGAAGATATCTGTATTCCCCCTGAACACCCACACTCCAGTGTCATTCCCTTCCCCACATCCTGCCTTTCTGTGTTTATAACCCCTGTGTGAATTAATTACGATTTGAGAAAAAATTAAAAAGAATAAAAATAAAATAAAAAGAAAGTTGAAAGATGCCTTGCTGAACTGGGATGTACCAGAAACATAAAAATGTAATTCAAATAATTATGCTAACAAACCTCACCTTCAACCAAACAATGAATTATTTCTGTAGCATGGAATGATTAGGGGTGGAGCACATTGTACATGCTGCCATTTGAGAAATTAAATATTCTATAAAAGTTTTAAAAAAAGGATATTGTGACAGGTGTCGTTTCTCTGATTTCTTTCTCAGTCTGTCATTTGTATATAAGAGGGCCATAACTGATTTTCTGAGTTAATTTTGCTGAAAGTGTTCATCAGGTTTTGCAGTTCCCTGCTGCAATTTTTAGGATCCCTTATATACACTATCATATGATCTGCAAATAAAGATAATTTGACTTCTTCTTTAAAAAAAAATCTGGCATAGCAGCCCAAAGTCAAGATCTACTTGAGATAAGGGCTGAGTGTCAACTTACCTTTCTCAGAGTAGAGCAACTCAAAAAAATTTGACAGCTGTTAGTGAGAGAACACAGCATTCTGATCAGTGCAGTGAGCCCATGGCAAGGGGCAGGATAAAGGAAACAGATGTGGCACCTGAGTCTAGAGCTGGATTACAGGACGATGGACAAGTTCAGTTTCAGGAACTGAGTCTGAGGTTACAACAATGATGTAAGGAAGAATACATAGCCAATATGTTTCACATTTGTCCTGGAAAACACTGTAAGATCATGGCATGTTTACATATTAGATTCAGATAAATTTCTTTTGATCACTACTACACTAAGTGAATTACAAATACTGGGTGAAAATTTCTCAATTATAAATGATTAAGTGAAATAGACACAAGTTAGTTCCTAAATCATTGCATCACTTAAATTCAAGTTATTTTTTAAAATCTAGGATAAGAATCTAAGTAAGAATTCCAATATATTGTCTTTGACAATCATATTCTAAATGAGTTTTTAAATCATTCTTTTGAGAGAAAATGTTTATTAGCATGTTACTAGCAGTAGTAACATGTCATGCTAACCTATCCTTAAATTTTCTAGAATTAGTCAGACAAGCAAATAACAATTTTAGTTTGTTTGAAATAGTTTATTTTTACAATGTATTTAATTAATTAATTTATTTTTCTTTTATATATTACATATTAACCACATCCCCCCCCCACCTCCTTTCCAAAATCCTCATTCACTCTCTGTTTACCTCCAGAAAAGAGCAGGCCTCCCAGAGATATCAACCAAACATAGCGTAACAAGGTGCAATAAAACTAGGAGCATCCCCTCATGTCAAGGCTGGATTAGGCAACCCAGTAGAAGGAAAAGGATCTGAAAAACAGGAAACAGTCCAAGATCACCCCTCCTCCCTCTGTAGGAGATTCATGAGGCCACCAAGCATCACAGTCATAACAGATATGCAAAGGATTTAGGTCAGTACAATACAGGCTCCTTGATTATCAGATAAGTCTCTGTGAGTGAGCCCCTATGAGCCCTGATAGATGACCGTGGCCCTTATTCTTTTGGTGTCCTTGACCTGTCTGGCTTCTAAAATTCTTCTATGCCTTCTACCCAGAATTCCCCAAGTTCTGTCTAGTGTTTGCTTGTGGGTCTCTACATCTGATAATAATTATAACAGAATATCATTGGGAATAATTTTATTGAGTTTTTTTCTTCATTCTTGTTTGGTTCTAACCTATGTCTCTGGGCAATCTAGCCACTGGTTCCTTGAAAACCAAGGATGAAAGCAGCTTAAAGTCAGGGATGATGGTAGCTCTAGGTGTTCTTTTTTGTACAGGATTGTTTTAGCTATCTTGAGTTTTTTGTTTTTGTTTTTGTTTTATCATATAAAGTTGAGTGTTTTTCTTTTAAAGTGTATAAAGAGCTGTGTTGAAATTGTGATGGGGAGTTCATTGAATCTGTATATTGCTATTGATAGGATGTCCATTTTTACTATAATAAGCCTACCAATCCACAAGCATGGGAGGTCTTTTCATCTTCTGATATCTTCTTCAGTTTCTTTTTTACAGGCTTGAAGTCTTTGTCATACAAGTCTTCACTTGTGTGGTTAATCTAAGATATGTTATGTTATGTGAGACTATAGTAAAGGATCTTATTTCACTGATTTCTTTCTAAGTATGTATGTCATTTGCATATACAAGGTTTATTGATTTTTTTAAAAAATTAATCTTATATCTAGCTGCCTTGCTAAAAGTGCTTACCATTTGTAGGGGTTCCCAAGGTCAAGTTTTAGAATCACTTATTATACTATTGTATCATCAGCAATTAGTGATACTTTTCTTCTTCATTTTATCTCTTTTATCTCCTTCAATTGTCTCATTGTTGCCCCAAGACAATCAATTCCTATATTGAGTAGATATGGGGAGAGTAGATGGCCTTGTCTTGTTCCTGACTTTACTGGAATTGCTTTGAGTTTTGCTTCAATTTGACTTTTGCTATAGGATTGTTATAAATTTCTTTTTTATGTTTAGATATATTCCTTATATCCCTGATCTCTCCACGACTTTTATCATGACGAGTGTGGGATTTTGTCAAAGGTTTTTTCAACTTCTAATGAGATGACTGTGTGAATTTCTTTATTCAGTTTGTTTATATGGTGGATTACATTGACAGATTTTTTTTATGTTGAACCAATCCTACATTCTTGGGAAGAAGCCTATCTAATAATGGTGAGTTATCTTTTTGAAATGGTCTCAAATTGAGTTTGCACATATTTTATTGAATATTTTTGCATCAATATGCATGAGGGAAATTGGTTCATAATTCTCTTTATTTGTTGCTTTGAATGGTTTCTGTTCTTTGGTATCTGGCTGATCACATCATCATAAAATGAATTTGGCCATGTTGCTTTTGTTTAGATTTTTTTTAGAATAATTTAAAGAGTATTGACATTAGTTCTTCTTTGAATGTCTGATAGAATTTTGCCTAAAATTGCCTGGCCATGGGATGAGGCAGTTCTTGGAAGTAGAGCTAAGAAGCTGAGAGAAGCCAGATTGAATCAGTCAGTATGGAGAGTAGTTTAAACCAGAAGAGCTGACTTGATATTTAGTCACTTCCTCTAATTGCTTGTGTTTTTCTGGACTTTTTTTTGGGGGGGGTTATTAATTTCCTCTTTAAGGACTCCTATCATCTTAATACAGTTTGTTTTGAAGTCATTTTCTTGTGCTTCAGTTTTCCTGTGGGTATTCAGAGCTTAACTGTACTAAGATCACTGAGCTTTGATGGTGACATATTGCCCTGGCTGTTGTTGATTGTGTTCATACACTTTTTTCTGGGAATCTGGATTTGGGTGATTATAGGTCAAGGTGCAGACTTCTGAGTTTTTCTTTTTTGGATTGATGTTTTGTTTCTATTTTTTTTGTTTCCCTTTTTGATCTCTCTCTCTCTCTCTCTCTCTCTCTCTCTCTCTCTCTCTCTCTCTTTCTCTCTTTCTCTCTCTTTGTGGCCTGGGCTTCTAGGAGCCAGCATAGCCAGTGTGTCCTCCGGTCCAGCAGGGAGTCTCTGTCCAACTTTGGGGCTAGACTTCTGGCAGCCAA
Source organism: Grammomys surdaster (assembly GCF_004785775.1). Lineage (NCBI taxonomy): Eukaryota > Metazoa > Chordata > Mammalia > Rodentia > Muridae > Grammomys > Grammomys surdaster. Next base: position 1,034,878 of record NW_021621098.1, read on the forward strand.
CCTAGCCTTTGGCCCAGCAGTGAGTCTCTAATGAGTTGAAGGTTGGGCTCAATAATGAGGATAGTGAGGATTAGGGATAGTGTTGAGGAGAAACTGAAAGAGTGGAGGATGTCTGTAGGTGGGCTACCGATCTGAAGTTCTGGCTGCTGCAAAGATGTCAGTCCCATCATTGAGTCTCTGCCTGAGTTTGCCTGTTTGTTTCTGGCTGGTGTTATCTGTCTTCCTGGCTGGTTGGTATGACCTGCACCTATTCCTGATTGTTGTAGCATGGACCTGAGCAGAGGATAACCACTGGAAGTGGGTTGAGGATATGACAGTTGGACAGGCAGTAGGGGTGGCAGTAAGTTGAACCTTTGGGAACTGAACTCAGGGTTTGGGAGGGTTCTGTGTACATGGAGACAGTCTACCTGTTCTTCTGACTGGCATAGCCTGTACATGAACAGCAGGTATCTTCTCAAAGTAGTATAGCAAGCATGGTAGAGGCTGTGGCCAGGAAGAGGGAAGGGGTGGCAATGGGGTTGATCTTTGGGATCAGAATTAAAGAAGCAGGAGGCTTCTGAGTTGAGGTAGGTCTCTTACCTGTTATTCTGATTGGCATGGCCTATGCCTGAGCACCAGATAGCAAATTACAATTACTATATTTTACAATTATTTAAAATTGATATTTATATACTTTAATACATATATAAATATATATAATTTAAATTGTTATACATTAAAACATGTCAACTACATATTTCATTTTAAATCCAATCTATCAAATGAGTTTTCTGGTCATAGGTTGAATTTTATCATAAACATTTCAACAACTACCATTCTCTCTTGCTTTTTTTCTATGGTCTCCAAAGGGCACTATGGTACTATTCAAATACTGTAATATGAATATCATTTATATTCTTTCACTGTATATGAATAAGACAAAATAAACAACTATGATTGACATTGTAACAAGAAACAAATTAAAGAACAAGCTTTTGCCACAAGGATCAGTTTCTTAGTACTAACTCTAAAGCAAAAATGGAGATTCTGTCTTCTCTTTCAAAAGACAAACTGCAGGAGAAGCTCACTCAGTAGATATCCAAGAAACATCTTCATATTTTCAACATATACAGGCTACATTACTATGGGATCCTGTTTAGCAATTATACTTTGAAAGCTTAGATTCTTTTATGCATTTCTAGAATGCTAGTTTTGTTTGAAGAAAAATGTAGTTACTTTCTATGCTCTTAAAGGCCAGGCACAAGTGTTATTACACACAATAGAGTGGTCAATATTACTTTATCTAGTGATTTCACATGTGAAGATTTTTAAGCAGGGCCTTAAACCTAGAATATTTAAGGTTCTCTCATTGGCTATTTTATATAAGTGAATGTAGATGTCTTATTCTGTTCTAAGTTATAAACTTGAAGTAGGGTATTCTCCTGAGTTAAAATATTAATTATTGACATAGTATTCCAAATATATTGTGCCCTTTTTTTCTTTGTTAAAAATAAGTTTCAACCATGCACCATTTCTTTCTGTTCATTGAACATTTGCTTCCACTTCAGCTAGTTTCAAGATCTCATCTAACTGGGAAGGAATGTAAAATATACTTGAAGAAAGCGCTTTAGGACAGAAGAAAGAAGAATCTTAATTTCTTTACCTGAGTTAGTTTTGACTATTTTATATGCCATAGCCAAATTCCAAATAATAATAAATATACAACCTCATCTATCAGCACCCCAAAGACTGTAATGGCTCAATTCATGCCAGCGTTAAGACTCCCATGAATGTATGCTGTTAAGAGGTACAACCATTTTGAAGTCTTGGGACAGGTATGTACAAATGACTATAGTTTTTATGAATAAGAGAAATCTCTATAAAAGAGAAAGAATATAAGAATTTCCAGAGCTGTAATCTAATCCCTAGTGAACAGTCATCTTTTAGTACCTGTCTCCAAGTTTGTCTTTTTTTTCCTTCCAACTGTAACAACTGCCAACTTGTCAAATGAGGCAGCTTTTGCTTCCCCATGGCAACAGATTTGTGCCCTAAGTAACGGGATTTCCATATTGACAACTGGAAAGTGTCCCAAATAACTGCAAGAAGCACCTGGGGTTTAATTTCACATCTTAACATCCAGAAGGAGAGTTTTTTCTTTCTTCTCCTCACATGTTAAAGCAAAGTTATTTATATACCTCACAACTGATGGTGTGATGACAGCCCAAGCTAAGCAGAGAAGATTTGAAAGATTCAATAAACTCAGCTTCCCTGGAAATGGTAAACTAGTGTCTTTCAGAAGATTTGAATGATTTGCCTAAAATAAGTAGGAATTTTAAAGCATACTTGTATTTAAAAATAATGATAAGATAATAGCCTCTTATCATTTTCACAACCAAAAAGGTAAGGATGGAATAATTTTACATGAAAAACCTAAAGCTTTCCTTGTCAATGTGTAAGTAAATGCCAGAGAACAGGTGAAAAATGCATACTTTGTGAACAGAAATAGGTATTTTTGAACAAAAGAGATAGAATTGTATCTTGCTCCCTAATGGAAACTCTTTATCACTAAAAATAGTGCACTGGAAACTGACAAGGTGGCATGTGTTTGAGTAATTCTGAAGGATAGTGACCTGGAACATAGATAGGCTGTGAGCATTATTCAAAATTATACACATTGGCAGTTCTTGTCAAGATAATACTAAGCCTTTAGTTACCTCATTGGTGGTGTTAGTGGTCTTGGTGGTGGTGGTGGTAGTATGTGTTTGTGTGTATGCTGTGAAGTTATAATCTTGAGGTGTTTTGATTTTCCTTGTTTTACCACATCATTCATAATCATGTTTTACTTTGAATGACACAGAATTCTCTTTAGATTCTGCATTTGGTTTCTTCCAAAACTAGAAATTAATGAAATTTCAATGGGCTTTCAAAACCTTGAAATTAATCCTCTTTCTTACCCAATTCCCACGCATACAATTAGTTATCTTTGTTTTCTGACTTGCTTGAAAATAACAAAATTAAGTGGAGAAGATTTGCCATGTAATAACCTTTACTCAACTTGCTTACTCACAGTTTGAAAGGCTTTATGGCCAACACTGTGTTCTGATGTGTTTCTCGGTTTGAAAGATCAAAGGTTAACCAACAACTGTTTTTGATTACTTGATGCTGACTGAAGACCTCACTGAAAAGTTGAACAAAATAGATTGACCTATCACATTTTTGGAAAATGAAAATCAATGGACTCCTTTTTCCTTTTGCCTGAACTTGGAGTCCCTGTGATGGAAATCCATAGGCTACAAGTTGGGATGGTATGACTGAGATGCTTTTGGTCCAGAACTCAGGGATTAATGACAGCTCAGTTGCAGGAGATGAGAAAATCAAAGAGTAACAAAGAAGAATATCAATTCTACAAATCACAGAGGAATGCCTAAAAGAAACAGAAATCAAATTTTCATTTTCTTTTAAATTATTTTGATATATTGGAGAGTCGTGGCTTTTTCATCAATCCTGTGAGTTTAGCAATATTACTCCATAGTGTCCAATAGTCAATTTTGTCTCAGATTTTCTTTTATTAATAAAAGAATAAATGCTGAATTAGGCACAATCTCTTTTGTTCCGCTGTTCCATGCCTTATACAACAGTTCAACTAATCTATTCACATCATAGTGAAAGACAATTTTTAGTCATTCACCATTATTATCAGCAGCTGGGCTTTTCTTTCAGAGATTCAATTCTATTTGATAGCTGCTCCTTGAGATGAAATTATCACCCACTGCACTACTTACTATATAGCCTCAGCTCCAGATATCTAACAAGGGGTGACTGGTGTATTTGATTGGCACTTGTCCAAAGAGTTAACTAGTTAGCTACTAGATACATGGATAGTAGAGACCCAGCAAAGTTTCTAAGCTTCCTTCTATGTACTAGGAATTCCTTGGTGCAAGGTATTGTCCTGCCACAAATAACAGGGGTGCTGAGGTTTATGAAATGTGGGTTCACCTAGATGACTTATGATAACTAGAAAAATTATCATATTCATTATTACTCCCTATATCAGGGCTCTGTGCCAGCCTTTACTCTGCACTCTTCAGCTCTTCATTCCCCATAGGGGTCACCACTTTAAATATCTTCACCACTAAAGAAGGAAAGGACTATAAGCATCCAAGAATTCTCCAATAAGTTACATTACTAACTAGCTATAAATGTCAAACATTTAGTGGGAATATTTTTAAATAGTGATTATATAATCATTAGGTTAAGCCAAAGTGAACTCTGTGCTCTAACTAGAGAACATTATTTTCTGAGTATCTTAAAATACAGACCGTGAAAGCGGGGCCTCACGATCCTTCTGACCTTTTGGGTTTTAAGCAGGAGGTGTAAGAAAAGTTACCACAGGGAAAACTAGCTTGTGGCTTGTGTCACTTTTTGATCCTTCGATGTCGGCTCTTCCTATCATTGTGAAGCAGAATTCACCAAGCATTGGATTGTTCGCCCACTAATATACTAAAGTGTATATATATATATATATATATATATATATATATATATATATATGATAGAGACAGTGAGAGATATCTATCCTTTTTGGGTGAGTGAAGTTTAAGTATGTACCTTAATCTATTATTTACTTTCTTCATGCAAATAAAGATGTTTCTACTAGGCACAACAGGTTAGCAAATAAAAAACCCAGAGCCAGTAATGCCTTCTTTATTTTGGATGTGTTGGCCAGTGAAATTCCATAGAACTCTAAATTTTATAGTAATGTTTTTGAGTTACTCTCTAGAACTGAACATCATGAACCTGAATAGGAGAGCATAAAGGAAACAAACTGATTCAGACATGAAAGCTCCATTACTACTGGTTATCTTCCATATGTAGTGAGAGTGGCTTTGTAAGCTACCAAAAGAGGAATATGATCACCAATATTTTCTGGCTGTCAAAAATGTGAGCTACAATCATAATTGTGCAGGAAAGACATTCCCATTTGATGGAACATCTTGAGAGTAATCAACCACTTTCTGTCCAGATTTAAGTCCAATTCTACAAGCCAAAGTTCATGTTTAGCATTATAGTTGAGCAATGAACCTATAGACAGACAAGTGATTGGCTTTAGTGGAAAACTTATTATTATTGCTCTGCTAACTGGACACAATATTAAACTGACTCTTAATGTCTTCATTATATCCGTAGATTAATGCATTAGTCAACCTTCATCACAGAAAGTTCCCTTTGGAGTAGATAATGATTAACAAAGAAATCCCTTCACCCTGACACAACTGGTCAAGCTACAGAATAGTTAGTCAGTCCTAAATGGGCATCTCTGTCACGTTCTCCACGTCACAAGGCTCAGGGATCATTGAAGAAAAGGGAAAGACAGTCCTTAATGCCAGAGGTGTTGAAAGAATGCAATGAAATGGTGTCCTCTGGATGCAATAGGGAGCTGTACGTGTAAACTCAGTTACTATGACAGCATGCACTCAACCTCTGTAAACACAAGAAAAACAAAATTCCAACATGGACTGGTGTTGTAGTAATTATTTAAAATGACCTCAGGTCAAGCTCACTAACTAAGCTGCAGCAGCTCTGCCTAGCTCAGCTGCCATGTTCCACGGCCAGAGGCCACATGTGTGCAGCAGCTAGAACCGGCCAGCCAGAATCACCAGCCCTGCCACCCATGAGATGCCAGCATGGGAGATGGCTCTGTTAATCTTCCGTGCTGTCTCCACAAGGCTGGGCATTGTGCAGACCATCTTGCCATCCACGTGGGCCCAGTAGAAAGATGGGACTCTAATGCTTAAAGATTAATCAAAGGCTTATATATTTGGTAATGATCAGTAACAAGATACCCATACAATGAGAAGTGTAACCCAATACCCAACCTAGATATACCAACTACCTTTGACTGCTACAGACATGTGAACATCCACCCCCAACTCCCCCCCTCTCCTCTCCTAGCTCCTCCTCTTCCTTTTCCTCCTCTCCTCCTTACTCCTCCCCTTCCTCTTCCTCTCCTAACTCCTCCCACATTAGCTCTTCCTACAGACTGATACAGTGAGAGTGATGCACTACCCCTAGAGCACAAGGCTCTGACAATTGATAGTTTATCAACAAGGGCAAGTCAGTTTTCTATAAGAGTGTTGTTCCTTAGAAGTCAACTATACCACTCTAGAGGAGGACCATAAATGCAAAAATTAATGAGGATCACAAACTGTACTTGATGGTGTTATATAAAGAACAAAAAGCAAGGAAGAAGTGGGTGAATCTGGGAAGAGCTGATGAAGTACATATAATCCAATCACATTGCATGACATTCTCAAAGAACTAGTAAATACTTGCCTTGTTTCTTTATGCATTTAAAAATACTTGATGCTAGCAAACCAATACTTTGAATGCCATTTACCCAACTATACAATAGAAGATACTTAAGGCTACAATACTTACAGGATGTTTACATGATATAAGTGATATTTATTGTGTGGCAGTCTTTACATAGAGTAAATGCTAACAAATTAACTTCTAAACATATATTAAAAGAGGCTAATGGATTTTTTTAAGGTATCCTTGGGGTAGCTATTTGTAACCATAAGTGGAGAGCCCTGAAGTCTGTTTTGTTCTAAAAATCATAGTTGTGTTCACAGAGCACTTTATCTGGAGTCTATGACAACATAAAACTGGGTAATTCTGCATATCTAGTACTCACAACTCAAATAATGTAGAATTGACCTTTGTAAGAGATTTTTAAATTAGTTAAAAAAACTAATATCTCTAAATGAATCAAATAAAAAGACCCGAAATTGTACTTTTATACAAATAATCCTAGAAAAAGTTGATTTGATTTTATATTTTATAATATTTAAATTTTCTAAATTAAGATTTTTTAATTCAAATTTTCAAAAAACTCATAAGACATTTCTTTACCTTTGATTTGTATACATTTAAATAGCTATACGTTTAAGCTTATTTAAGATTGCAGGTTGTTTTTCCACCCCTGTTGTCTATTATCCACTTTGAATAATTGTTTCCCTGGCCTCTAACTCCATTCAGAATGTCAGTTGAATGATATTTTTGTTATAAACCATTACACTTATTGTTCCTATTAGGCAATTGATCCATTAAATTTCAAAGGTGATGCAATTCAATCCTGGATAAAATATTTGCTTTCATATAATCTCATTGAGAGACCTCTAGAGGCTTCTGAATGATAAAATCTATGTGAGCACTGATTTAATAATCATAAGAGCTAGCAAGATACAACACAGGAACTAATAGACAATACACCATTATAATTACAAACACATTCATAATCTTTTAGAATTTACAAAATGCTTTCCCAAATTTGAAATAAGAGGCAAACAGCATTGTAGACAGACAGCGCATTCAAGCTCCAGAAAAAGATAATTAGAGTAATGCTTACAAGTAGGAGGTAGTAAAAATATACTTTGTATTTTATTAACTTCTTAAACTCACTGTTCTTTTGTCATTTATGTCTTACATTTTAACTTTATATTCGGTTAAAATTACTTTCATTTTAGTACAGTTATTTATAAAGGCATAATTGCAATATATTAACATATGAAGGGATACAAATAATTCAGATATATTTTTCTGTTTTTGCTTTTAAACAAACAGCATTGAATGAGAAGAAAAAGTCTCAGTTTTGTAACTTGTGCTATAGCAGGTTCAATTATATCTAAGAAGAGATTATGTCTTTAATTGTCTCTGTCCCAGGTCTCTATGAAGTCAAATGTCCTCTATATCCAAAGGTATGCCAACATAAACAAGAAAAGGAATGAATAAACAAACACATTTATAGGAACACAGATAACAGTCTTTTCCCTAAAATAGAAACTTCATTATCAGTTGCCCCTCTTTTATTCACCTCATTTTGTTACCCACCCTGCCCACCCAACTCTCACCACCAACCAGTCTACCCCAGAGTTGTTTCTGCCATCATAAGGTGAGATTTATAATTGGAATTAGAAAATCAATATTATATGCTAAGTGATATACCCATTCAATTGGCATATGGAATCTTTTAAAGTGAAAAAAGGCATTTCTGTGCTAACATAGTTTGTAGTTATTAGTAAAATGGACTCTTATTCAGAGTATTTAGAGGAAAAGGTACTTCCTTAAGGAATAGGCTCACTCCAAATTTCTTTTATTGTTGTTGTTTTCATTTTTGTTTCTTTGCTTGATTTTTAGTGTTTGTTTTGTGTTTTGGTTTGGTTTGGTTCTCTGGGCCTCATCCATGTTTGATTTCATTATAAGGTTGCTTTTCTATATTGTACATAGTTGCAGAGCAGTCAATGTTTAACTTTGCATTTACTTTGCTTTATATTGTTTTGTTTCTGTATGTATACAATCATGTGAGCGTCCTAAAGGCATGGTTATGAATAGTTGATTTTTTTTTACATTTCCTTGATGAAAATATTGTGTTTCCCAGAAGCTCTTTACGACAGAAGGTTAACAACTCAAAACAGATTCAGAAAGTCACCAAACTGAGTAGATTTACTAGGCTCCTCCTACCTAAGAGTAAACAATAAAGACTGCTAACCTACATAAAGGACCGTCATACTGGCGAATGAGCAACGAAGACTCTGAGATAAGATCAGCTGCCTGGAAGGAGCAGAAACTATCTGAGTTTCCTACTAGAAATTTAGACCAATTGAGGCTCATTTGGAAAGGACACTTTTCAACTAGTTGAGCTCTCTTGCAGGTTATACAGAGTGTCTCAGGTTCCCAAATTTTGTGAGCTGTCATTTTTGCTGAAGTAGATTCAGTAGTCCAGCTGTCTTTGTATAATTCCACGTTCCTGCACACTGAGCAGGGAGGATCGAATGGAACCATGTTCTGAGTTCTACTTCGCATGGAAGGGGTGAAAGCAGATCATTTCTGTGTTCCAGCTCTCTTAGAAGATATTCAGTGAAAAAGTTTGCCTAGAAGATCTTCAGGGAACCAGCTTGTGTGCTTTGATGTGAGCAAGGTCTATATAAAACTTGGAGAGTGGAAAGGATGAATGTAAACCATTGGCTGGAGCTTAACATACTGAGAATGTCTAATTTGCATGGAGACACATCCAGGAATCCCAGGTGGTTGCTGAGCAGATTCTTGCCTGGAGAGAGGAAGTGTTGTTATGAGAAAGAGAAGTTAAAAGTTTGTTTATGCTATCTGAGGTCAGAATCTGAATCACTTGAGAACAAAAAGAGGATTTTGTAAAATCATGGTCCCCAAAGGCATATGTAGCTTTGCACATATGAACATGACCATGTATGCTCTGAGACTTGGAATCAAGGGTATACTTGATATTTTCTTCAGTTTTAGAAGAAAAAAAGAAATAAATGAAATAGGCTGTACATAGTGGATAGAATTTCAATAATCTCTTTCAATTTCCTTTCCTCACCGTACCCAAGTGTATGCATACAGAACACCCATAAGGGTGTTTCTCCAAGTAATATCTAATTGAGGGGAAGACAAACTGGGGAATCAGGGAAAGATTTGACAAAATGAATCAGTGATAGGATACATACAAGTCTCTGAGAATCGACAGGAAGAAGCTACTTGAGAGCAGCAAAGAGGAGAAAAGAGGTATGGCAGTTTCAACAGGACAGTTTTAAAAAGACAGGTGGTAGAGAGAACAAGTGACACACAAGGGAATATAGAAGGAATCAGAGAATGAGAAGGAGCCAGAAGATTATAACATATTGCCAAAGTTAGTATGAGGCCAAGCAGAACAATTCAGTGAGAAGCTGGGAGAAGCCAAATTGAATCAATAGAGTTTTAAAATTAGATAGTATGGAGGTTAGCAGCTTCTGAGTATAGGACTAGGGATACGTAGAACAGAGAAAGAAATATTCTGGGATCAGCCCAGGCTACATGTTCACACAGCTTGTCTATAGTTATCATCTCATACCTACACCTGAGGAAATAAAAACAAAACTTATAGTTATATCTGAATCTACCTGTGGCACTAAGACTCATAAGTTCCTTTCTTATACCTTATTTCTGTCTCCCACTCTTTTAACTTTTTTTTTGTTACATTGAATTCAGGCTGGATTTTATATGTGACAAAGACTTTATGGAGTTTTGTGATATTATTTTAAATTTAGTATACTGAAGATACAAATTTATAACATTTTCTTTTCAGATACTTAAGCCTATTGGAAAATACTATTCAATTTATAAAATTCATCTTAAACCAAAATTCCACTTTTTCCTGTACTGTATTTGTACATGATAAATAAGTATTCTCAAACCAATTTATGGTTCAAATCTAAAAGGCAATGTTTCTTTCGGGTATAATTAGAAAGCTAATCAAACAATTCAAACGTTTCAAGCAGAATATTACAGATTCATCATCATTTCAGATTCTCATCTTTTAATAAAAGATTTTGTAATAAATCATTTTCTCAATTTGTAATAAATCCCAGAAATTAACTTTATATGTAGTTCAACTTAAACCTATGTAAATCTTCATATAGCATTGTTCATGAATTTATCAAGATTTTAACTAAGTCAAATTATTCTGCTTTAACTTGTCTCTTACTTGAACATGCCAATTCTACTTAACTGTGCATCTACAAAAATAAAATTATGATCAGGTTCCATCACAAAGAAAGCAATTATCATAATTTAATTTTTTCTTGAAATTGTGTTTATATTTTATTTAAATACCTCTCTGAGAGTACCTGACAGCACACCCAAAAAAAGTATGCATAGCTACAATAATTAAACATGGAAATAAAATTTCTGCTGGTCAAAATCCAGCATTATGACTTAATAAACTTTACTCAATTATCACCACTTGAAATTAAGTCAGATATCTTCCCTAGGATTTTGGAGTGTTGTCTGTCCTCATCATATTCCTGAGTGGATTTCTGCTGAGTACTCTGATTAGACAGACATGACTCTATTTAGAAATGGTGTGTCAGGATTCCATAGTGCTACTGAGATCATACTGTGATTCCAGAAATATACACTCCACATAACCCCTTCACTCAACAAATCTTTAGGAGCTTAGCATGGGTAATAGCTAGGATTTAGTTTTATCTTTGTTTCAGTTAAAATATACATCTTAAAAATAAATTTGGTAAAATATTTGTGTTGATTAGTTTTAGTGTACTTGGTAAATGCCAGAGTCATATGAGAACAAATAATCTCCACTGAGAAAATGACTCCATCAGATTGTCTTGTAAGCAAGTCTGTGGGGAGTATTTCTGTAGTTGATGCTATTTCTGAGCAAGTGGTCATAGATGTGTCATACAGCAGATAGATCAATCTTTAGGAAAAAGCCAGTAAGAGGAATCCAACCAATGTCTTCAGATCAGATCCTGCCTCCTTGTTCCATTTTGAGTGTTAGTCTTGGCTTCTCCTGGCGATAGGTTGTGATAAATAAGCTAAATAAATTCTTTCTCCTCCAAGTTGCTTTTTTCATGTTGTTTATTATGTCAACAGAAAACAAATGATGGCAATACCTTCTGACTTTATAAAGATCATTGTATTTGTTGGAATCATTTATTCTTTCCATTTGACAACTTTATAGAATCACAAAATGGTTGCAGATACTAGCATTTAAAGTGTTTTCTTCAAAGGGGGTGGCATTGGAAATGTAAATAAATAAAATATTCAAAAAAATAAAGTGTCTTCTTCTACAGAGAACACTTTGGAAAATTAGCAGATGCCTCACAACTGGGTTTTTTTTGCCTTAAGAGAAGATAAGATTCTAGCACAATATATGTACCATGAAGTTCATATTTCAACTTAGATGTTTTTAATGCCATATATAGAACTTATCCAAAACCTAAACTTACTATCACATCTTCCTTTGGTCCCTACAAGTTTGAAAATTTAGTGAGTATCACTTAACTTCATCAATATGCTGCACAGAGAAAACCAATAGTTTAGTACATCCCTTCAAATACTACTACATTTTCTATTTTCCATCCATATTCATGCATAAGTTGTTCCTGGCCAATGACATTCTCCAAGTGTAGTTTATATCTCGAGCTGTATTTGACAATCATCTTTCAGCTTCAACTCTTGAAAGTTAAATTTTATAACTCTAAAAGTAGAAAATATCTATTAAAATGTATATACAGAGACTAGAGTAATTGCTCAGTAAGTAAGAGCATATACTCTTTTGATAGAAAACAAAAATATAGTTCCCTGCATTCCTGTTGATCAGCTCACAACTGCCTATCACTTCTGGGTATCCAAGTCCCTCTTCTAGCCTCCTTAGTTTTCTGCACATATATGTAAACACATAGAAACACAGACAGACACCGACACAGACACAGACACAGACACACACACACACACACACACACACACACACTTGGAGCCAAGATTACCAAATAAATGTGTTGTGGGGTCTATTTTTTCTGCTTGGAAGTTGTGTGACTCATGTTGCTCATTTTACTTTGTGTGGGAATAATACAATAGGAGCTTGAGAAGTTCTTAGCCATTTACACTTGCTTCCCACAACTCTCCTAAGCTCATAGTATATGAAAAGTAAGGGTAGCTTTCAGAAGGGAAAGAGATATCTCTGTGTCAGGATCCTTGACAAATAATTCTCTACCATTACCTAATCAAAAAAATAGTACAACTGAGACCATAGAAGAAATTCTCTATGGAGAGCAATGTTCTAATCCACAAGCTAATAAAATCCTCATCTTTTAGAGAATTACATTGTGGGATAGTGTGTTTCTTAATAAGACTGAAGGATATGAACTATTTTATTACAACTAATCAATTACTCATATAGCCATGTTCCTATGCTAAAGACCTTGTGAGAGAAGAACATTCAAAAGAAAGCCACTCATATTCCACCCCATCAACTATCAGAATGTCAATTTTTTATGTATCCACAAATGTGTCTCTAACAGGCATGGAGTTGAAGCAGATGGCTAAAGAAGAAATAGAAATCTTTCTCTGTATATTGATCACAGAACGTACCATGGCAAAAAATGACTATAGGAAGAGAGAAATAATGAATGGACAATGGGAAGAAAGAGTCTGCCAAACCTATAAAGACTGGTGACTCTCCATCTTGCAAAACAAATAAAGAAACAACAAATCTGCAATTATTCTTCTTTTCAAACTGTGGAGATCTTTGATTCAACATTTTCCTCAGTCAGGCAAATTAAAAAACTGATTCTCTAACAAAAAGCCAACACAACCCAAGGCCTAGATCCTCTTTCCCAATAATGGACATATTAATCTATTGCAAAGTTGCACAGCACTTTTATTTATGATCTAGATTTCAGATCATTGCTTTCTATAAGTGGTATGAAGATTCCCCCGAGTTTGGTGAGTTAGACATTTCATTTGGCCTAACTGTAAACAAATCTATTTTTCTTTACCAGTTTCTGCATTCTCTCTTTAGAATGACAAAGTCTTGTCAGTCAACTGTTAGACTCATATAAGCATCAACAGTACCATCACCTTAAAGCATATTGCAGACCATCAATGGGGGCAAGAGAAAAAAATGGAGACCAAAAAGTACTCAGAGAACTGATAATTGAAATGTCTTCAAATTTTCACAAAAATATTTTTTAGGAAGATCCAAATTAAATAAAAGTCAAATAATCAAATAACATTGTATGAGATTCCCAAAGTATTCATTAAAATATTAAAATTTATTTTGTTATATTGAAAAATTCTAACCATAGGACAATATAGACAATCATTTTCAATGTCACAATTGAAAAGCTAAAAAATAAGGAAGAGAAACTAAATATAAGTTAAAAAATTAAAGGAAAGCAATGAAATACAAAAATGTCATATGTGTCTTTCTGGTTCTTGGTTACCTCACTCACAATGATCTGTTTCTAAGCCTACCCATTTGCTTGCAAATTTCATGATGTCATTTTTTTTAAGAGCTGAAAAATACTCTAGTAAATAAAGGTACCACATTTTCTTTATCCATTCTTGTGTTGAGGGACATCGAGGTTGTTTCCAGGTTCTGATTATTATGAGTAAATCAACAATAGCCATGGTTAAACAAGTATCCTTGCAGTAGGATAGATAGTACTATGGGTGTATGCCTAAGAGTGTTATATCAGTGTTTTATAATATAGAACTTAACTTCCCTCAAAGGTAGAAACATTTGGTGTGTAAAGCAGAATGCCATAGAGATCCTGGCCTACCCATAGTGGCAGCACTATCAGAAATACCAAGTTGTAAAGCCAGCATATGTGCCTATCAATGGATGAATGAATAAAAATAGACTTTAAACCTTCCAAAGTGTCTAAAGTTCAACCTCAGTTTATTACACAGAGATGATGAATTACCAGTATTCTCACCAACCTCCGATTTTGTACATTTACTGATTTCCGTCTCCCTTACAAATATATATCTCATTTTTCCCAAGTTTACTCTCTCAATCGGCACTCACCAAATTAATTGACTTCTTAAAAATATAGTAAAATAGTTATCTCTAAATGATTTCCAAGCACAAACTCTATGGAAAGTGACAGTAACTTCAAGTAAACTTTGGAACACAAAGACTAACTATTCTTGCCCAACTCAATATGGAAGTAAATGGAGATGATGGCCTCATTGCAAGGACATTCCCAAGTTTATGGTTCAGGGTCAGTGAATGAGCATTCTCAGCTCTTAATGGCACTTGTTGGAATACTTGATAAAGACCATCTCTGTGTATCTCTTCTTGCTCCCACAAGCAACACATACAACATTGGCAAGAATATAATTTAAGGAGTAATGTTTGCAGTTATCTAGTTAGTCACATGAAGGTCACTAGGCATTAAGGCAACAAGAGTTGGTATCTAGATCCATTATCCTTTCATAGTTGATAACTTCAATGATTTTCCTAGTATTTTAGTACATAGTTTAGTCATAGTGGACTTCTAATTATTGCTTTTAATTTTTTTATTTCATTTTAATTTAATGACATGATAATTATACAGATATGGGGTTCTGTATAATGTTGTTGTTCATATTTATATTACTTAAAATACAAATAAAAATGGATAATGAATCAAACAACTCAAGTAACATTTATGTGAGGTATAGCATTCAAAACTCTTTCTTCCAGCTACTAAAAGAAATAAAACACTAATATCAATGATAATCACTTTACCATGTAAAAAATACAGGAATCTATCCCCTTTATCTGACTATATTCCTACCTGTTCACTAACTCTTCCCTGTCACTCTTCTCATCCATAGACTGATTAGAAGACTGATAACAGCTATATTTCCATGAAGTCATCATAAATAGAATTCTAACATGAGGACATCATCAGGTATCTAACTTATTTTATTTAACATGATGTCATTCAGCTTTGTCTGCTTTGTGTTGTCAAAAAAAAAAAATAGGATTTTAGCATTTCTGTGGCCCAGTGTGTTCTCTGAATGGATGTTTATCTCATTTCATTTATCCATCACGAATACTTCTGCAATAAACATGGGAGGGAAATATCTTTTCAACATGATTTCATTTCCTTTGATTATATACCCATGAGTAGGATTGCTAGATATCAATCATGGTATTTCTATTTATAATTTTCTGAGGAGGTACAATTTTGTTTTCCATAAGAACCCTGCTAATTTACATTCTCACGAGAGTGTGTAAGTTTTCTCTTTACTTCATGCTCTGGACTATATTATTTTGTGTTCTTGGTAATAAGATATTCTCGTTGGAATGAAGTAATAACTCATTATGGTATTTATTTTGCATTTCCCTGGAGATTAGTAATGTTGAGCATTAATTCTTATGCCCATGGGCATGTCTTACTTGAGAAATGTCTATGCTGGTTTTTGGCTTAATTCAATTAGATTATTATCAGTTGCTACTGAGTAATATATCTTCATTATAGATTATGTATATTATCTCATATTAGATTTATAGTTTGCATATATTTTTAAATGCTCTAGTTTTTCTTATTCCTCTGTCGCTATGTTCTTCTGCCGTATAGAGCATTTTCAGTTTAATGTTATCTCATTTGTTTATTTTTTTAATTTAAATTTTTTGCTGCTAAGATCTAATCTAAATTATCCAGGCATGTCTTCTAGAATTTTCTCCATGTTTTCTTTTTGTAGTTTCATAGCCTCGAGTCTTTAATCAATTTTTAGCTGATCATTATAGCTGTTGAGATAAGGCTTTTGTTGGTTACTATTGTGTCAACAAATACAAACAGAAATAACTTGTAAGAGGAATGATTTATATTCCTTTGTGGTTTCAAAGGGATTGAGTTCATCAAGAAAAAGAAGGCATGCCAGAGTTAGCAACATCAGGAACATGCATTTTAAAAAACTAGAAGCAGTGAGTGTCTGCTAGAATTAAAGGTGAATCAAACCCTCAGGGAGGCCATCTTCTAGTGCCTTACTGGCACCAGTCAGGTCTTATAGTGAAATGGGTACCAAATGGTGACGTCATGACCCTGTGAGTACATTTGATATTCAAATCATGATTTATTTGGCCCTAAATGGTCATGACCATGACATAATATAAAATAAGTTTAGTGTAACTTAATAAATCCCTACATTTGTGGTCTTAAGAGATTTTGAAAGTGTAACGTCACTTCTGAGAATAAAATCATACTATTAATTATGGGTTATTGTAAAAATCAAGGAAATTTATTATATTTCTAAGATATAATGGAACGAAGTAAATATTAAGAATGGGAGATAGCAATAAATGCTGTTTCCCAGAATCACAAAATACAGTTCCTAGACTGACACCTCTTCAGCATTCCATTTTTAAATAATAGATTTAAAATATGGTCGTAGTTTTTATTGCCTGGGATCCTCATTTGACCAAAGTATGACCAAAACCCAGCAGAGAACTTCAATATATTTCCATGTGAATGCATGTGGCCTTTCCCTTATCCAGCTCCACTCTGTCTCTGAAGCTTTCCTCACAGACATTCAAAGTTCCTGCCATCTCCATTATCCTATAGACTCTGATACAACTGGGGCAACATAGTTTGCTTAGGGGTCCCTACAGGTACATAAAGTCTGCTACATCACATTGATTTACTGGCTTTTTACTGGAACCATGGAACAAGCCTCCACTGTTACATTATGTAAGCACCTTGGATACAAACAAAACTATTATGAGGTAAATGATATGAAAGTTCTTGTGTCATCTTAAGAAATAACTGAGCTCACTGAGCCACTATGTGATTGCTGTTCTTGACTGTCAACTTGACTATATCTGGAATTAACTAAAACCCAAGAGACTGGGTACACCTATGAGAATTTCTATTAATTGAAGTGAGAAAAGACATCTTTTATATGGCTCTTTTGAAGTGGGGAGATCCACCTTTAATCTGGGCCACACATTGTGGTGGTAGCCTATATAAAGGACATAGAAGAAGGAAGCTTTCGTTCTTTGTCTGCTTGCCCTAGTTCATTTCATTGGTACTAGAGCCTACTTCTCCAGAGTTACAATATATACTAAAGGCCAGCTGAGGTAAGCAGACTTTCAAATTTATTTCCATTGGCAAAATATTATTTTTAGTCACTCTAATAAATCATATATATACACATATATATGTATACATATATATAGTCACTCTAATATATATACATATACACATATATATAATCACTCTAATAAATAACACATATATATGTATGTATATATATAATTAATAAATATATGTATATTATACATATATAAACATATATGTATAATAAATCATATATATGTATATTATATATACACTTTATTGCTTTATTGAATACATATTGAACACACACACACACAAACTTTTTTCGTAAGTTATGATCTTTAGAAAACCCTGACTAATGAACTCAGCTAACAGTGGCCTCTGAGTGGATGGGGTAAAACTGGGATAATGATTTTGGCGCCTGTCTTGATCTAGAATGGAAACCCACCAGTTTTTCCTTTTTAATAATATTTTTCAAATGTATTCATAATTCTACCTCCTTGTATCCTCCCCAGGACCATTCCTACCCTCAAGCTCATTGTCTACATTCAATTTCAAATTATACTATTTCTCTTAATAGCAGAAATCTCTATTATAAAGACTGACTCTGTAGTTTTCTGCAGATGTTATTTCCCTGCAATATTAAAGATGTTTATAGACCATTACTGAACAACACCTTTTAAAAATCCTTCTGTCCTGACTCTGTCCTCAAATACTCACAGTACATCTGAATAAAGCTGGCAATAATCAACATGCTGCAACCAAAGTGTCTTTTTCTGTCACAGAATTACTTCTGCTAAATATATTTTAAGTTATTTTTGAACTTGAATTTATTCAAGTCTATATTTTGTCCTGAATATGACATAGATGGTCAGTTCACGGTAGAATCCTGCTTCCATCTGAGACCCAGTGACCTCAGTTCTCAGTGTTCACACCTTAGTGGCCTGTAAGAATTCCAGATTTCCACCTTAACTGTCTATTATGCTGTACTTACAACCATTAGCAGCTTATATAGGTTGCATCTCCAAACATATCTACATATTCCTCTCAGATGTATGCTACAGTGTAGGACCATAATAGGATGATTTGGTCTCCGGTAGGGCACTGGCTTTGAGATAGCCGGAGACCCAACAGACGTCCATTGCCTCTGTAGGGATGGCACATATTTCACCATGCCTCCAGATTCCAGCCTCCTACTTGAGGTCTAGATCTCCATTTGATCTGCGCCTTGCAGTCATGTAGGGCTACAGGTGGAGGGTGTGACTACAGGCTTCAGCCTCAAGAGATTTCCATATTAATGAGTTACCTAAAGACCAGAGGGAATACATAATTAAGTTATTTCTTTTCCCAGTCTCTCCTCTTTTCCCTCTCTCTGTTTAAATCAGGCCTGATCTGGCTTAAGTGGGGGCTGCACATCTAGACCATCTATCACACACCATGAACAATAAAGCTTTGGAACCCCTTTGGACTTTCTCATGTTATTTGGTCCTGTCATTGTGGAAAACTTTTCTGTGTTTCCACTGCAGGACCCACACTATAGGTCTTTTCTTTTCATTTGATCAAGTTATCACAGGAAGGATTTCAGTCAAGCAATGTTTTCCAATCTGGCCCATAGTTTCAAGGTAACTCCACTCATTTCTTCAAGCCAGTCAAGTCACAGTTGAGCAGATGGTGGCAGATAGAAAGCAGATGAAAGCACAGGACAGAACCAGAAGGTCAAAGTCTTTAGAGACCTTGTTATTAGTGACTTCCATTTGATAACAAGACCTCGATACTTAAAAGGCCCAGAGCCCTCAAATCAGTATCATAAGTTGAGGAGTCACTGTCTGAAACAAACTACAGGAGAAACTTCAGACTGAATCCCTCACAGTGATTTTGGTTCTTGCTGCTATGTGTGTCTCATCAATTAAAGAGATTGTATTGTATCCCATATGTCATCATGTTAACTTTGTGAAGTGTCAGTAGACACTATATATGTTGATTCATTTTGTAGAACATATCTATGTTCTATGGGCCAGTGTGTCTGATAACCATGGTACTGTTGCTATCATATCAATTTTGAAATCAGATTGTGTGATGCCTCTATCTTGGTTCCTTCTTACTATTGTTTGACTATTTGTTGTGCTATCATGAAAAACTTAGGAAATATTTTTTTTTATCTCTCTGAAGAAAAATATTAGTATTATGGTAGATCTATGGACTGCTTTACTTTAGTGTATTCACTTAAAAATTACTTTTTTTAATCCATTAACATAGGATACATCTCATTTCTTTTAATCACCTTCTTATTTCTTCAGTAAATAACTTGTAAATTTCATCATGTAGATTATCCACCTTTTTTGTTAAATTTGTTTCTGGATATTTAATTCATTATAACTCTTACAAGTAAGATTGTCTTCTAGAGTTCTTGATCAGGTAGATTATTATCAACATGTGGGAACATTTTATTTTTTTATGTTGATTTTATACCTTGTACCTTTAATGAATTCATACATTAATTCTTACCATTGTTAGTGTCCTATTTAGGATTTTCTATAAAGAAGATCATCATGCATCTATCTATAAACACAGAAAATATAAATCTCCTTCTGCAGTTTGGCTATCTTTTTTTCCTTTATCTTTCTCTGACCATAATTTCTAGTACTCTGTTGAATAAAAATTCTGAAAGAAGACATCATTGTCAAAGCTTTCACCATTGCTTTTCTTTGGTATGGTTTTAAGTATAGGTTTGTTATATTTGATCTTTATTGATATATGTTATTATGAGCTTATTTTTATCTGTTGACTTAGTACATCCTGGAATGACTTTGGGAGAAACATTTCATTGAGAGAATATCTAGATCAAGTTGGTCTGTGGTCATGTGTTAAGGGTAATATTAGAAATACCGTAATTGATATGGGTAAACCAAGCCCTCTGTGGGTGGCACCATTCCCTAGACAATGGTTTTTGAAGTATACCAGTATAGAGAGTGAGCTGGGCAGTAGTTACACAAACATTCATTATCTCATTTTTCTTTACTATGGATGTAAGATGACTAACTGACACAAGTTTCCAGCTTCACATCCATGAAATGATGTTTTACAAACTGAAATTATAATCCAAATAAGCCCCTTAACTCATAAGTTGTTTTTTGTCAAGGCTCTTTATCACACAAATTGGAATGAAATTAAAACATATAGGTTCCTTCTATAACTCACTGAGTTTTTTTTTTTAAGTATATATTTATTTTTATTGGATGATTTATTTACATTTCCTATGTTGTCCCCTTACCCCAACCCCCACCACCCCCTCGGAACCCCCAATCCCTTCGCCCCTCCTCCTTCTTCTCTGTGGATGTAACCTCTATCTACACCCCCCCACTCCCACCTCCCCACCCTCAAAATTCCCACCCCCTGGGGCATCCAGCCTTCATGAGGTCAAGGTTCTCTTCTTCCACCTATGCCCAGCAGGGCCCTCCACTTTTACATATTCAGCTGAAGCCCTGGATCCCCCCCTAAGTGCTCCCAGGCTGGTGGTTTAGACCCTGGGAGCTGTGGTTGGTTGGTATTGTTGCTCTCCTCATGGTGCCACAAACCCTTTCAGCTCCTTCAGTCTTCACTCTAACTCCTCTATTGAGAACCCCATGATCAGTTCAATGGCTAGTTGTGAGCATCTGCCTCTGAATATGTCTGACTCTTGAAGGCCTTTGAGGAGATATCCATATCAGGCTCTTATCAGCATGCACTTCCTGTCTTCCACATCAGCATCTACCTTTGGTGATTGCACATGGGATAGATACTCAGGTGGGGTGGTCTTGAGACGGCCCCTCCTTCAGTTTCTGTCCCTCACTTTGTCTCCATATTTGCTCCCTTGAGTATTTTGTTGCTCCTTCTAAGAAGGACCGAATCACCCTCACTTGGTCTTCCTTCTATATGGGCTTCATGTGGCCTGTGAGTTGCATCTTGGGCATTTCAAGGTTCTAGGCTAATATCCAATAATCAGTGAGTGAATACCATGTGTCTTCTTTTGTGATTGGCTTACCTCACTCAGGATGATAATTTCTAGTTCCATCCATTTACCAAGGAACCTCTCGAATTCATTGTTTTTAATAGCTGAGTAATACTCCATTGTGTAAATATACCACATTTTTTGAATCCATTCCTCAGTTGAAGGACATCTGGGTTCTTTCCAGCTCCTGGCTATTATAAATAAGGCTGCTATGAACATAGTTGAGCATATGTCCTTGTTATATGTTCGAGCATCTTCTGGGTATATGCCTAGGAGTGGTATAGCTGGATCCTCGGGTAATGCTATGTCCAATTTTCTGAGGAACCGCCAGACTGATTTCCAAAGTGGTTGCACCATCTTGCAGTCCCACCAACAATGGAGGAGTGTTCCTCTTTCTCCACACCCTCGCCAGCATCTACTATCACCTGAGTTTTTAATCTTAGCCATTCTGACTGGTGTGAGATGGAATCTCAGGGTTGTTTTGATTTGCATTTCCCTGACGACTAAGGATGCTGAACATTTCTTTAGATGCTTCTCGGCCATTCGAGTTTCTTCCGTTGAAAATTCTTTGTTAAGCTCTATACCCCATTTTTTAATAGGGTAATTTGGTTGTCTGGAGTCTAATTTCTTGAGTTCTTTGTATATATTGGATATTAGCAATCTATCAGATGAAGGATTGGTAAAGATCTTTTCCCTATTTGTTGGTTGTCGTTTTGTCCTATTGACAGTGTCCTTTGCCTTACAGAAACTTTGCAATTTTATGAAGTCCCATTTGTCAATTCTCGATCTTAGAGCATATGCCATTGGAGTTCTGTTCAGGAACTTTTCCCCTGTGCCCAAGTATTTGAGGATTTTCCCCACCTTCTCTTCTATTAGTTTCAGTGTATCTGGTTTTATGTGGAGGTCCTTTATCCACATAGACTTGAGCTTTGTACAAGGGGATAAGAATGGATCAATTTTCATTCTTCTACATGTTGTCTTCCAGTTGAACCAGCACCATTTGTTGAAAATGCTGTCCTTTTTCCACTGGACAGTTTTAGCTCCTTTGTCAAAGATCAAGTGACCATAGGAGTGTGGGTTCATTTCTGGGTCTTCAATTCTATTCCATTGATCTTCCTGCCTGTCTCTGTACCAATACCAGGTAGTTTTTATCACTATTGCTCTGTAGTACAGCTTGAGGTCAGGGATGGTAATTCCTCCAGAAGTTCTTTTATTGTTGAGAATAGTTTTCGCTATCCTGGGTTTTTTGTTATTCCATATGAATTTGAGAATTTCCTTTTCTAACTCTGTGAAGAATTGAGTTGGGATTTTAATGGGGATTGCGTTGAATCTGTAGATTGCTTTTGGCAAGATGGCCATTTTTATTATATTAATCCTGCCAATCCATGAGCATGGGAGATCTTTCCATCTTCTGAGATCTTCTTCAATTTCTTTCTTCAGAGACTTGAAGTTCTTGTCATACAGGTCTTTCACTTGCTTGGTTAGATTCACACCAAGGTATTTTATATTATTTGCAACTATTGTGCAGGGTGTCATTTCCCTAATTTCTTTTTCAGTCTGTTTATCGTTCATGTAGAGGAAGGCTACTGATTTGTTTGAGTTGATTTTATAACCAGCCACTTTGCTGAAGTTGTTTATCAGGTTTAGGAGTTCTCTGGTTGAAGTTTGGGGGTCACTTAAGTATACTATCATATCATCTGCAAATAGCGATATTTTGACTTCTTCCTTTCCTATTTGTATCCCTTTGACTTCTTTTTGCTGTCTAATTGCTCTGGCTAAGACTTCCAGTACTATATTGAATAGGTAGGGGGAGAGTGGGCAACCTTGTCTAGTCCCTGATCTTAGTGGGATTGCTTCAAGTTTCTCTCCATTTAGCTTGATGTTGGCTACTGGTTTGCTGTAAATTGCTTTTACTATGTTTAGGTAGGGGCCTTGAATTCCTGATCTTTCCAAGACTTTTATCATGAAGGGATGTTGAATTTTGTCAAATGCTTTCTCAGCATCTAGTGAGATGATCATGTGGTTTTTTTCTTTAAGTTTGTTTATATAGTGGATTACATTGATGGATTTCCGAATATTGAACCATCCCTGCATTCCTGGGATAAAACCTACTTGATCATGATGGATGATTGTTTTGATGTGGTCTTGGATTCGGTTTGCTAGAATTTTATTGAGTATTTTTGCATCGATGTTCATAAGGGAGATTGGTCTGAAGTTCTCTTTCTTTGTCGGGTCCTTGTGGGGTTTGGGTAAGAGTGTAATTGTAGCTTCATAGAACGAATTGGGTAGTGTTCCTTCTGTCTCTATTTTGTGGAATAGTTTGAAGAGAATTGGTATTAGGTCTTCCTTGAAGGTCTGATAGAATTCAGCACTAAAAACATCTGGTCCTGGGCTTTTTTTAGTGGGGAGGCTTTTGATGACTGCTGCTATTTCCTGAGGGGTTATGGGACAATTTAGATGGTTTATCTGCTCCTGGTTTAACTTCGGTACCTGGTATCTGTCTAGGAAATTGTCCATTTCATCCAGGTTTTCCAGTTTTGTTGAGTATAGGCCTTTGTAGTAGGATCTGATGATTTTTTGAATTTCTTCAGTTTCTGTTGTTATGTCTCCCTTTTCAGTTCTGATTTTATTAATTTGGATACTCTCTCTTTGCCCTCTGGTTAATCTGGCTAAGGGTTTATCTATCTTGTTGATTTTCTCAAAGAACCAACTCCTGGTTTTATTGATATTTTGTATTGTTCTTTCTGTTTCTATTTGGTTGATTTCAGCCCTGAGTTTGATTATTTCCTGCCTTCTACTCCTCCTGGGTGTATTTGCTTCTTTTTGTTCTAGAGCTTTTAGTTGTGCAGTCAACTTGTTAGTGTGTGCTCTCTCCAGTTTCTTTTTGTAGGCACTTAGAGCTATGAGCTTTCCTCTTAGCACTGCCTTCATGGAGTCCCACAAGTTTTGGTATGATGTGTCCTCATTTTCATTGAATTCTAAAAAGTCTTTTATTTCTTTCTTTATTTCTTCCTTGACCAAGTCATCATTGAGTAGAGAGTTGTTCAGTTTCCATGTGTACGTGGGTTTTCCATTGTTTTTGTCATTATTAACGACCAGTCTTTGTCCGTGGTGATCTGATAAGATGCAAGGGATTATTTCAATCTTTTTGTATCTGTAGAGGCTTGTTTTGTGACCAATTATATGGTCTATTTTGGAGAAGGTACCATGAGGTGCTGAGAAAAAGGTATATTCTTTTGTTTTAGAATGAAATGTTCTATAGATGTCTGTTAAGTCCATTTGGTTCATAACTTCTGTTAATTTCAAAGTGTCTCTGTTTAGTTTCTGTTTCCATGATCTGTCCATTGCTGACAGTGGGGTGTTGAAATCCCCCACTATTATTGTGTGAGGTGTAATGTGTGTTTTGAGCTTTAGTAAAGTTTCTTTTATGTATGTAGGTGCCCTTGCATTTGGAGCATAGATGTTCAGAATTGAGAGTTCACCTTGGTAGATTTTTCCTTTGATGAGTATGAAGTGTCCTTCCTTATCTTTTTTGATTAATTTTGGATGAAAGTCGATTTTATTTGATATTAGAATGGCTACTCCAGCTTGTTTCTTGGGACCATTGGCTTGAAAAATTGTTTTCCACCCTTTTATTCTGAGGTAGTGTCTGTCTTTGTCACTGAGGTGCGTTTCTTGTATGCAGCAAAATTCTGGGTCTTGTTTGTGTATCCAGTCTGATAGTCTGCGTCTTTTTATTGGGGAATTGAGACCATTGATGTTAAGAGATATTAAGGAAAAATGATTGTTGCTTCCTGTTATTTTTGTCATTAGAGGTAAAGTTATGTTTGTATCTTTTTTGGGGGTTGTTGGAAGATTACTTACTTGCTTTTCCTAGGTTGTAGTTTCCCTCCTTGTGTTGGCATTTTCCATCAATTATCCTTTGAAGTGCTGGGTTTGTGGGAAGATATTGTGCAAATTTGGTCTTGTCATGGAATATCTTGGTTTCACCATCTATAGTGATTGAGAGTTTTGCTGGGTATAGTAATCTGGGCTGGCAATTGTGTTCTCTTAGTGTCTGTATGATGTCAGTCCAGGCTCTTCTGGCTTTTATAGTCTCTGGTGAGAAGTCTGGTGTAATTCTTATAGGTCTGCCTTTATATGTTACTTGACCTTTTTCCCTTACTGCTTTTAGTATTTTTTCTTTGTTTTGTGCATCTGATGTTTTGATTATTATGTGACGGGAGGTATTTCTTTTCTGGTCTAGTCTATTTGGTGTTCTGTAGGCTTCTTGTATGTTTATGGGCATCTTGTTCTTTAGGTTAGGGAAGTTTTCCTCAATAATTTTGTTGAAGATATTTACTGGCCCTTTAAGTTGGGAATCTTCATTCTCATCTATACCTATTATCCTTAGGTTTGGTCTTCTCATTGTGTCCTGGATTTCCTGGATGTTTTGAGTTAGAAGTTTTTTGCATTTTGCATTTTCTTTGACAACTGTGTCAATATTTTCCACCGTATCTTCTGCATTTGAGATTCTCTCTTCTATCTCTTGTATTCGGTTGGTGATGCTTGCGTCTGTGACTCCTGATCTCTTTCTTAGGTTTTCTATCTCCATGGTTGTCTCCCGTTGAACTTTCTTTATTGTTTCTATTTCTAGTTTCAGATCCTGAATGTTTTTGTTTAATTCCTTCTTTGTGTTTTCTTCCATTTCTTTAAGGGATTTCTGTGATTCCTCTTTAAGGGCTTCTATCTGTTTACTTGTACTCTCCTGTATTTCTTTAAGGGAGTTACTTAATTCCTTCTTATAATCCTCTATCATCATCATGAGAAGTGATTTTAATTCTGAATCCTGCTTTTCAGGTGTGATGGGGTGTTCAGGGCTTGCTATATTGGGAGAATTGGGCACTGATGATGCCAAGAAACTTTGGTTTCCGTTGCTTATGTTCTTGCGCTTGCCTTTCGCCATCTGGTTAACTCTAGTGTTACCTGCCCTCACTGTGTAAAACTGGAGTCTGTATTTCCAGTTATCTTGCTTATTGCAGAGCTCCTCAGAGTTCAGAGGTCTCTGTGGTCTTATGCTCCTAATCTCCTGGGTGGAATAACTCCTGGGACTCAGGCCACCTCTTGGATCTGGAAATCCTTCTGCTCTGAGTGCAGTGGGTCTTCGATGACTCAGGATTCAGTTTCAGCTGGTCTGAGTGCAGTGGCTCCAGCTGCTCTGAGTGCAGTGGCTCCTGGATGACTCAGGATTCAGTTTCTCAACAGGACAGGAGCAGACCGACTCTGTGTCAGCTGCTCTGAGTGCAGTGGCTCCTGGATGACTCAGGATTCAGTTTCTCCACAGGACAGGAGCAGACCAACTCTGTGTCTGCTCCAGCCCAGAGGACCAGGCAGGGGCAGAAGGGAAGTGGAATTCCGGAGGGGCGGGGTTTGGGTAGCTGCTGTGCCCTGGATGTCCCTGGCTCCCTGATCTATCTCTGGGGTTTAGGGAGTGAGATGGAGTTCTTACCAGCTGCTCTGAGTGCAGTGGCTCCTGGATGACTCAGGATTCAGTTTCTCAACAGGATGGGAGCAGACCGACTCTGTGTCTGCTCCAGCCCAGAGGACCAGGCAGGGGCAGAAATCACTCACTGAGTTTTTAAATTAGGAAAGCAATTACAAATTCTAGTTTTTGCTTTCAAAGCTTAATTTGGTAATGTTTTTATGATATAAAACATTTTCTATTACTGCTTATCTACAAGTACAATCACTTGGAATAGTAGGCATTTTATTTTCATACTAACTAAATAGATATATTTAATTCAATTCAGGTTCTATTGTTGTCTTTTTTCCAGAAATAAACCTGAGAATTGTTTTGCTGCTCAAATCATCATGGTTGAAAAACTTGGCTAATCTGATGTGGCTGTCCCCTGAGAGACTCTGCCAAAACCTGACCAATACAGATGTGGATTCTTTAAGTCAACAATCAGACTGAGCAAGGGGACCCCAATGAAGAAGTTAGGGGAAGGACTGAAGAAGCTGAAGGGGTTTGCAACCCCATAGGAAGAATATCAACATATCAACCAACCAAACCACCCAGGGCTCCCAGGGACTAAACCACCAACCAAAGAGTACACATGGAGAGACTCAGGGCTCCAGCTGCTTATGTAGCATTGGATTGCCTTATCTGGCATCATTGGAAGGGGTGACCCTTTGTCTTGTTGAGACTTGATGTGCCAGTGTAGGGGAATGTGAGAGCAGTAAGAAGAGAGTGGTGGGTAAGTGGATGGGTAGGAGTACTCCCTCAGAGAAGCAGGGAAGGGGGAATAGGATGGGGGTTTGCAGAGGGGTTACTGGAAAGGGAGATAACATTTGAAATATAAATAAATAAAATAATCAATAAACAAAACAATAAAGAAAAAAACTTGACTCATATCATCTTAAGGTTTCTATTGCTGTCATAAAACGATGACCGAAAGCAGTTTGGGGAAAATAGCATTTATTTCACTCTAAAGGTCCACATGACAGACCATCATGTAAGTGAGTCAGCACAGCAGCTCACAGCAGGAACCTGGGATCAGAAACTTTTATCTTAGTCCTTGCTCAGTATACACCCAGGACCACCTGTGCTGGAGCAGTAGCATCTACAAAGATCTAGGCCTTTCTACATTAACCACTAATTAGGAACCCCCCTCATAGATTTGTCAATAGATCTATATTATGGAGACTTTTCTCAGTTTTAATTCCTTCTTCATAAATTACTCTAACTTATGTTAAATTGATGAAAATTTCAACACACACATAGGATGGGCAGAGAGACAGAAGGCAGAGAGAGAAACAGTGAGAAAGACAGAGGCAGAGACACGCAGGCAGAGAGCAACACAAACATAGAAAGATATAGACTCAAAAACAGATAAAGACAGAGACAGTGAGAGACTAAAGGTCCAGAGCATGAATAAACAGATAACACAGTATATGTACTTCCTGTTGACATTTGATAAACTTATGCCTTCATGTCACTGTAAATTCATTCTAATGAATCATAAGCTAGCTTCTGCTTTACACCCAACCTGACATATTTCTCTGCAAGTCAATTTTATTTGGTTTTATTTATGTGTCTGTGAGTGTGCCCACTACTCTGTATGTGCATCATGTACATACAGGTGCCCATAAGGCCAGAAGATCGTATTGAATCCATCCATTTTACTTATAGACTCGACTTACATGTTGCCCAATCTGGGCACTGAAAACTGAACCTGGGTCCCCTGAACACTGAGTCATCTATCTTTCCATCCTCTATCACCCGTTTTAAATGGAGATTTCCTAATAATCCATAGATAAATTCCATCAAATTGTGGAAAAAAATATAGGCCGCTGTGGTGGAGTCCCAGGTGGGTTTCCATGTGGCTGACTGGTCCCACATGCAGGAGGAATGTCTATTGTTCCAGTGGCCTGGAGGCTTTGGCGGCAGCAGGCCCCAATGACACAAGGAAGTCCTTGGTTCCAAAAGGTTTATTGTCATGGTGGATGGTGGATGGATCTGGGCATACCCCCCCCCATAAAACTCAGGCCAGTCCCGAGTTAAATAGGGAGGGAGAAAGGGGGAGAATTGGGGGAGGATCTGGGGAGGTATGCTTAATTTGCTCCGCCCTCTGGCCTTCATTAGTATGTAAATCCCTAGGGCCTGAGGCCTATAGTCACACCCTCTACCTGTGCACTTTGGAGGGGCTGTCTGACCTACGTGACAGAACAATGTAATTCTATGGAGACTAGACTGCTTTTCAGGACCCTGGGTTCTGGGGGCATGCTGAACTCCTGCCAGTTCTCATGCACAGTCTCGGTGTTCTAGGCAGCTGCCCAGCCATGACCCAGAATACCCTTATGCAGTCCCACATCAAATAATGAAAAAAATGATTTAAAATTAAAATTCATATATGAAATTCAGACATAATTTTTTTAGGAATGAAGCTTATGGTTTATACGTGATATTATTCAATATTCAAATAGATTCAATAACTAATGCTTTTTATCTTTTATTTAAATTTCACTTGCTGATTGATGTTTTCATATCAGTTTAGATTCATGGATACAAAATACAAGATCTAAATTGTATTCTTATTTATCATGAATTAGCTGTATCAAGTATCTGAATTTTCTAGGCTTTACTCTTTCCATGTATAAATAATCATGATAACATTATATTTATATTATATATATATATATAAATATATATAAAATATATATATATTTAAGCATTAGAGATAAATAAAAGTAGCAGGTGTCCACTAAGTGGTCCATGTTATGACTCCTGATACTTTAAAGTGAATATGTCAGTTTGTTGTGGAATGAGACTCTTTAACACTTAATTCATTTTCCATGGTTAAAAACAATATATACATACAACAAAGCCTCAAAATTCGTTCATACTACTGCTCTGATCTGCAGGCTGCAAGATGTTACTCTATTTTAACTATGGCTAATATAATCCTGCTAGCTATTTTAAGACATGTCTGAATTGATCCAGACAGTAGACAAAATATTCCCAGGTGGAATTAACTCTTAAGCATTTGCTCTTTTGTGGAACACAGACTTTAACTTGGTCTTCTGTCCATCACAAGATCTTTCTCTTAAACTGCATTGCTAGATTCTCCTTCCTGTTCAACCATTAAATGAAAGTTCTCTCTTCAATCCATGGAACTAAGCATATTTTCTTCTCATGAAACATGACGTACTTTCTTGCTGCTTCTTTCACTCAGCTTTATTACTAGCTACTGTGCAATCCTACTACAATTCCTCTACCAAATTCCTGTTAGTAGACCGCAGATCAGTTATATTTTACTTAAAAGTCATCCTGTATATTCTCCATATGACTCAATGAAGAGTTCTAAGTCGTATAACAAGGATCCCTTTCTTTAAAACTTTGTCCTCTTTTCTAGTTCTTTCATTTTGGTAAATGACCCCCATTATTGCTCTCTAGATTTTTTTCAGAAAAAAAAATGAGAATTGTTCTTGTTATCTCTATATTGGAAAACCTAAAACAAACTCACTGCCACATTCCCATTCCCATAATCCCACTGCTGTTTCAACAGCCCTCATGTAGAGTATTGTTTGTAATGGATTGTTAGCACAATCTCCAATTAAAAAAATAAAAGACTTTTTTAAACTTATTCACTTTACATTCCTCTCACTGCCTCTTTCACAGTCACCCTATCCTATAACCCTTCCACCATCTCCCATCCCTTTCTCCTCAGAGCGGGTGCCCTCCCTTGGGTATTCCCCAACTTGGCAATTCAAGTCTCTGCAAGACTAAGCACTTCCTCTCACACTGAGGCCAGACAAGGCAGTCCAGATAGAAAAATATATCACAAATATAAGCAGCAGCTTTTGGGATAGCCCCCCTCCAGTTGTTTGGGACCCATGTGATCACCAAGATGAACATCTTGTGCAGGGAGGTCTAGGTCTAGCTGGTATATGTTCTTTTATTGGTGGTTCAGTCTCTGAGAGCCACATGGGTCAAGGTTAGTTGATTCTGTTGGTTTTCCTCTAGAGTTCCTTTCCCTAGGGGTTGCAATCCTTTCTCCTATTCATCTATAAGAGTTCTCAAACTTCATCAACTCTTTGGCTGAAGGTATCTGCATCTGTCTGTGTCAGTTGGTAAGTGGAGCCTCTCAGAGGAAAGCCATACCATGCACCTAATGGTGCTCCTCTAACTGGATGTCTGCATCTGCAAGAATACAAATAGATCCATATTTACACATTGCACAAAAATCAAGTCCAACAACCTCAACAAAAAACTGAATACAATAAATCTCATAGAAGAGAAAGTGAGAAATATCCTTGAAAATATTTGTACAGGAGACAATAGAACATCAATGGCTCAGGCTCTAACATCAACAATTGATAAATGGAACCTCATGAAACTGCAAAGTTTCTGTAAGACAAAAGACACTGTTAATAAGACAAAATTGGAACACTACAAACTGGAGAAGGATCTTCACCAACCCTACATCTGACAGCTAATATTCAAAATTTACAAAAACTCAAAAAGCTAAACACCAAAAACCCAAATAATCCAGTTTTTCAAAAAAGGCTACAGAGTCAAGCAAAATTCTCAACAGAGGAACCTCAAATGACCAAGAAGTACTTAAATAAATGTCCATAGGCCTTATTCATTAGGGAAATGCAAATGTAAAAAATTTATAATTGAATTATCCAACAGAAATGATATATGGGTTTGTGAATAAGCACAGCTAACATATAAAACCCAATAGTTCTGCTGCTTGTTTGCTTACTTTCTGAGGAAATTTTCTTTCACTTTTCAGATGGAGCTGGAATTTTTGTATAATATTAGAAGGAGGTGAATGAGGCTTTTCCTTTGGTCCTTTTGGCAGTTGACTTTTTCTTCCTAAATTGAGTAAAGCATGTGCTGTTATAAAGCCGGACACTTCTTCCCATAATTTCTGGGATGTGGGAAATTGTTAGCAGCTTTGAGAAGTAGGATATTTACCCTCCATCTTATCTCATGAGATTAGTGTTCCACATTTATTGTGTGTATCAAGGACTGAAAGCACAAGCAATACTAGTCCAACAGTTTCTATGTCTTTAGTTTTACAAACATATTATTTTCAGAGTGTCCATTAAAACTATTGGAAAGAAAATTAAAACTATACCTGCAAATGATTGGTGGTTAAGTTGAACGTT
Source organism: Grammomys surdaster (assembly GCF_004785775.1). Classification (NCBI taxonomy): domain Eukaryota; kingdom Metazoa; phylum Chordata; class Mammalia; order Rodentia; family Muridae; genus Grammomys; species Grammomys surdaster. Next base: position 1,066,915 of record NW_021621098.1, read on the forward strand.
ATGCAATTGGTCCAGGTGAGCTGGTTAATTTGATGTCTCACATCTGGGGTTCAATAGCTATTAATGCCTGAGCAGGATTTTTTTGTTGATGATGTTCCTATTTACTATGCAAAAACAAATTATTTGCCTTATGGAAACCCTAAACTAAGTACTATTCTTATTCTATTTTGCAGATGAGAAAAAGGAAACACCCAAATGACCAGTGACTTTCACCAGAGATAGACTCACAGTAAAAGGCTAGACTTGAATGCAACCTGTATAGCTTAAGAGGTCAACACCTAAACAAATCCTGTACATAACCCACCTCCACTTTCTGTATGTTTCACAAGACATTTATGTGTCACGATTGTCTGCATTTTATCTTAAACACATGCTTTCTAAAATAAAAGTGTTTCTAATAGAAAATTGATTTGTTGATACTACAAATATCTCTTTATGGGTTCTGCAATATTGTTGACAGAGTTATCACGTGACAATTACTCTTTACTAATTTTTAGTATGCTCTAAAGATAATGTGAATGTAAAAAATCTATCTCTATGTATCTTGAATGTTATATTTTAAATTAAGTCACACTAATATGAAATCAACCTTTCTTTTAGATTGCTGTAGATTAAAGAATTTTACACTCTTCCATTCATTAAAATGCCAATCTGAGAATGACAACATGTTGGGAAACCCTGACTGAATAGCTGTACATAAAACTGAATAAAATAAACATAAAATTGAATGACTGTGATCTAAACTAATCAACATTATCTGTGTAGGAAATTAAGACTGAGTAACATAAAAATTGCCTGCTGTGTACCTTAGAGTGAGGATTAAGTGAGTGGTATAGCTATGTTAGTTGTTTGTGGGCAAGGTTACATGAGTGTTCTTAGGCCAGAAAATAAGGGAACAGAATGCTATTCTGCACAACCAGCTTTGGGCTCTTGCAAGGACTGAAGTGATGTTCTGACAAAAATCAGGTTGGAAATGCAAGTAAATGCATTTACTGTGTAGTGATCAACAAGTATTATTCATATGAAATATAACATGCTAAAAGCACTCAAGTATTTCACATACACAAACAGAAAGACACACACACCCATGCACATATACTGAATAAATAAGTAAACTGGAACACAAACTGTTTTTCCATTTCATCTGTTATTTTTTATTACTTATTCAGAGACAGAGAGACAAGGAGAGAGAGAGAATATGTTATATACATGTGTGGAAGTCACAAAACAACTCAAAGAAGTTAATTCTCTGGATCTGTAACATGTTGGGGGCTCAAGCTCAGATTATCAGGTTTGTCAACAAGTGCTCTTATCCACTGAAATACTACTGGGCTCATTTTTCTTACGTGATTCAGTGCAAATAAATAATATATTTATATAAATAAATTATATTGTTTTTATTAAAGTTAACAGTGTCAGGTCCAATAGAAATTTCATCTCCCCAAAATTTGTGGGCTTCACAAATGCCAGCATTCCTCAGTAAGTTGTGAAGCACAATCCCTTCTATCAAAAGAAGCCATTTCCTTTAGCACTGAAAGAAGGGATAAATGGCTATTCATGATGCCTATTAGCAGACCAATGTTCATCCAGGCCAAAAAGCTCAAACAATTCTATAACTACCTGTTAAACATTTCAGAGTCCGTGCTGAGACCTCATAGCTTTTTTCAGCTCTTCTCATCTCCCTTCTCCCCTAAACTTCCCTAGCTAACAGACTTTCCTACCCCTACCCCATTCTCCTTCTCCTTATAACCCTACTATTTCAGCTATACTTTATTGGTTCCCTCTTTTGTTCTCTTATATCCTTTCTTTGTCTTTCCCTCTTCTCCCCACCTCCAATCTCCCTCAGTGCTCTCTTCCTGTTTCTCTCAATGTCACATCTTATCTGCTAGTCATGTTCACTCTTCTGTTCTGGGCTATTCCAGAGGTCTCTGGCTGTTTTTTTCCTTTATATTTACAGTAAAAAAAAAAACCTCCCCTTTAATCATATAGTGGAATGGTCATGTCATCAGTTTATACACATAATATATTGGTTACTCCCCCTCACACTATTACAAAATACCCAAAAGAAACAACTGAAAGAGGAAAGATTTCTTTGAGCTTTTGGTCTGGGAGTCCAAGATAGCATAGAAGCATGAAAAGGCATTTCTGTCCATTTAGCAGGAGTACAATGAGGCAGCTGTTTACATCCTAGGAGATTAGGAAGTAGATTATGGGAATATTATTCAAGGATCTATTTATTGCCACAATGATCAGTGACCACACAATGCTACCTCTTCTTTGGCTACAAAGCTTCCTTAAACTGTTACCAGCTAGGAAACAGATACCTGCAACATAAGTTAGTGGGGGTGGGGAGGACATTACAAATGTAATCCATAACATATCTATTCACTACAAGTACTTTCAATATGTTTTCCAAGTAATGAATGCCACATACATGAAGAAACATGGTTAGTTCATGCAAATATCCAACTTACAACATTTGCAAAATGTCTTGGAGTTGAGAGTAATTTGAAATGTTGCCAAAACTAGTGAGACTATCTGGAGGTTTAGATGGGTCATCCAAAATGTAGAATAAATAAGAACTTGGGAGAAATAGAAATTGAGACAAACAAGAGCGGTTTTAGAAGCTGTGAATTTTGAAGCTGTGAAATTCTTCTACTATTTTTTGTTTTAACAGTACAAATACAGCATTTTTATTTTTTTCCTCTCTCATAGTTGTGATAAAACTATGACCAACAGCAACTTGAACATGGAAATGTTTCTTTGGCTTACATGTTCAGATTACCATCTATTACAGAGGCAACTCAGAGCAGCAACTTGGAAGCAGGGATTGGGGCAGAAGCAAGGGGACAGGAGACTGCCTAGTGGTTAATTCTTTGAAGCATGCTCAGTTAATATTTTATATAACCCAGAGCCATCTACCTAATAATGGTTTTGCCCACAGTAGGTTGAGCCTTCCTACATCAGTTAGAAATGAAGACAATTTCTTATAGACATGCCCACAGCCCAATAAGTCTGTCTACCAATTCCTCAGCTGAGGTTCTTTCCTCCAGTATATGTCCAATTGAAAAGAAAAACTAACCAATATAGACAGTAAGATGATAGAAAAATCTTAGAAAAAGAACACTGCAGAGTATCATGGCCAAGATGGAAGAAAAAGTCCTGATCACATATTCTTATTTAACCGTCTAACTTCAGTGAGAAACTTTAAACTTCTCACCATGAATGTAAATGGAAAATTAAAAGGATTTTAATATTTTTATATAATAGATCTGTAAAGTACAGTGTTATACCAATACTTGTATATTACTGTATATATCATTTATAGCCATTTAATAGTAATATGGAAAAGTTCTATAAAACTTGAAAAATACTCTAGGCTTAACTAGAGGACACACAGTGTCATTTTCATGATTCTAGTGGTCATATATTACTGTTTCAGAATTATCTTGACCCCACTTCTGGAAATAAGTTAGGCAGAGCAAATGAAGACCACATTAAAAGTATGTCTTAGAATGGCTAGAAGCAAGTACTTTTGTAAGCAGATTGAAAAGGATTTAAGATCAAGTGAAATCTCTTAGTGTTGAGAACTCCTGAGAGTTATTCTTTCTGTTTTGGTTTTCTAGTCTGTGACATGTGAATGAAACATATTTGCAGCTCATATAATGCAAAAGTTAAGTCTCTGGTATATCAGAAGCATCAGACATACTTTTTCTTTAACTTCAATTCCTTATTCTTAAATATGTTCTAACCCAAGTCCTCTTCTTCTTAGTCCCTGTTAGTTATTTGAATACCTAAGGAAACACTATGAAATATCTATTGGTCTCACACAGAGAGGACATCTATATACTAAAGCCAGGACACCAACAACATTTAGTTTGAATGTTGTTGTGCAGCACCAGGAGTCTCATCACCACCATGGCATGAGCAGGTGAACCATTGGAAAATTTCCATTTCCACCTCCTATCTAATCTAGAATACCCCAAGAAGACATAGAAGATAGCTGGAGCAGGAGTTAGTTTTGAATGGAGCCAAAGTTACGAGTCTCCTGACACTCCACCTATTTGCTCTATGAGGGAAAATACATAGATTCATTAACATCACCATAAACTTACCTGTCACCTGTACTATACCTGTTTCTGTCTCTAAGAACCACAATACTCTTGATGTCAACCACAGCCATGCTTCTTCTTGGTGCTAATGGTGAAGTGACTGAAGGTCATAACTACATAGCATGTGCTATAATATTCATTTCTTGTTTAGATCTAGAATTTTCATAGTATACAAGTTAAGGAAAGCAACTTACACTATCCTCACTATGATTAATATTCCCTTAGATTTTCATAACTTAATGGACTTGAAAATCTGAAATTATGTATTTGGCCACAGGATTCAGAAAAATAATTGCTGATTAATTAGTATATTAATGAGGTCAAAAGTTTCTTAATCTCATTCTCCCTACATATGACATTATCCTAGTTGCAATAAATATATATAAGACCCTATTACGTTGTTCCCATCTGTCCTCAAATTCTTCAAAATACTGTCAATTAATGAAAGCAAATACAAAATTTTTACTTAGGGCTCAACATAAATCTTTAGTTTAAAGCAGTGAAAAGAACAAGAAATCTCAGATTTACCTGATGAGGCTGTAAGCTGAATCACTTTTTACTTTCCCATGAGAGTCTGTATTCTTCACAGTTAAGCTGGATTTGGTAATATAAAGATTTTGTTGAATGTTATATTTTTAACAGCATACAAAGCAATGGGTTTGATTGTGACATTTTTATTAATATACATCATTATGATTTGTTTTAATTTATCCACAACTGGCCTCTCCTACCTCCTGCCTACCCTTCCTCCTCTATTGCCCCTCCTGGTTTTACAACATAGATTACAATATCCTCTCTCGTTTTGCTCTTACCTCACTCTGCTCTGCTTCTTCCTTTCTTGGAGTTTTCTTACTATTTTCAAACCGTGTGTGTGTGTGTGTGTGTGTGTGTGTGTGTGTTGTATTTGTGTGTGTAAATCAGGTTTGCATATGAGAGAAAATATTTTACTTGGGTTTTTGAGTATCTTAATTCTCTTACTATCATGAACTTTCTCATTCATTTTCTTTCAAATGTCATGGAAATCAAAGGAAACGTATTTCAAGCAGATCTAAAAATTCACAATAGACATAGCATGATTGCATTAAAACACAGTGATGAGTCACAAAGAAGTAAGTTCTTAACAGTCTCAAGGTAATTTGTGAAGTATTATACCATTAATTTGTATACAAATTACCATTAATCATCCCTATATTATTGAAATTATCTATCATTATAAATTATGATATTTGATGTTACTTTAGTATAATCAGATAGTCAAGGTTGAAACCTTAGCACCCAAGGAAATCATCTCTAATTAGTAAAATAAGTGCATTAACAAGTTAAATGATATTGGACACTATTAAAAGACACATGTGAATTCTTGGCACAGAAACATGCCAAATTGATTGAAAAAGTCTATCACACAGAGGTTCTCAAAGTTACCTTATCTTCTTAAGTAAATAATACTTTCATGTAGAGGCTGCAATATAGTATTCCATTTCTATATCATAATCATAACAAATAAATATATTCTTCTGTATTTTCTGTTTATTTTACAATGGTGAAGTTACAAGCCATGTCTGAGACTGTGATACTGTTAAAAGATTATTGTATTTGCCAAACAATAAGCTAGATGATACTGCATGATATAGCAGTAATTGGATCTCCTCGTGTTCCACATGTTCAAATACCAAATATGCAGTTTATTACCAGATCACCATTAGTCAATATTTTTAATCAGCCTCTTCCCCACAGGACACAGGCTACTAAATTCATTTCTAGCTGAAATATTGCCAGTTCTGACAGGACAGAGAGTCTGAGAATGTGGCTCTGTGGTAGTCTACTTGCTTGCTAAGGTAGAAGGTTCAATCATAGAAAAATAATAAATTATTTTAAAGGAGCAAGATGCAATTTATGTTTTAGAATTTATTCTGATAATTATGCATATTACTTAAACTAACCTTTCTAAAATGAGGACACATAGTAGACACATGTGTGTACAATAGGATAAGAGTACATATTAGATTGAATCTGAGATAATGATTCCTGTATGAATGGAGCAGGAATGACATCCATGGACCAGAGAAGGGTAGCTGTGCAGGAGAGGGAAGACATCAGCTTGATACATGAGTTCTTTGGTGAATGGTCACATGTTCTGGCATTCATATTCTTCACGGCAAAGACATTGCTTAAAAATACTGTGAACAGGTACTTTCAATTTACTATTAAGTAGACACGGCATGTTCAATTGTTGTGGACAGTTTCCAAATAAATGCTCAAGTATTTATTTTTGAAAGCACATAGGAGATTTGAAGGTTCCAAAAAGATAAAGTTTGGTCTTTATTTTATTCTTATTTATGTGCATGTGTGTGTATGTAAGTACATATGTATATGTGTGTTGGTGTTTATAGACTCCAGAAGAGGTCATCCAATCCCTTGGAACTGGAGTTACAAGTAGTTGTGAGATGTTGGTTTGAGTGCTGAGAAAATAATTTTGGTCTTCTGCAAGAACAGCAAGTGCTCTTAACTACTGAGCCCTCCAAATGACTCCTTAAGACCATCCAGGAAGGCTTGATGCTGTAGCTAGATGGTACAGTGCTTGCCCTGAAGGCATGAGGTCTTAAATTCAATCCACACTACTGACAAAACAACAAAAATCCAATAAAATACAACACTTTCATTATATGTTAGAAAATAGAAAATCTTCCTCTGGAGAGATTCAGAGGTAGGAACCATATGTGAGTCAAAAGAAAACAGCTTACAAAAGTCAGCCAAGTTCTAACTATTTGTATCTCTCCCCCAGGGTGCATAAAAATGCAGTGAGTCTATCACAGTGCTACTTCCAAAAATCCAAGATTTTTGAATAATGCTTAGGGAATCTATGTCATTCATGTCTTTCCGACCCCGACAAACACACACACACACACACACACACACACACACACACACACACACACGGGAAGGAGTAGAAAGTAAAGGAATAAGCAAAGCATGAATTTATATATCACAAGATACCAAATATAATTGGAAAATTTAATTCCAGGCCTTTCATTCCTTCCTTTGTTTAGTACTTACAGAAATATTTTCAACCATGAGTATTTGTAGTCTACATGTTCTCTACAATTGAGTCATAAGTTAACCTCTCCCCAGACTGCTCATTTCTAAGCTGTCTACAAGGTTTCAGGGTATGCACTGTACTCCATTTGTGGGTTTTAGCAAAGGGCAAAGGACTGTGCAGTGTTGGACAAATAAAAATCAATGGTAACCTTCAACTCTAAAAGCCCCTATGTTCTGTACTCTAAAATACTCTCCTATTTCTGTTCATAAACAGACACATACTTTTGTCTAAGATTATTTTTTAGTTATATTGTCTTTGAAAAGAAAACATTCAATATTACTAACTAATATTTCAAACACTATCTTTTCCAACAAAATTTTAACCTAGCTCTTTGGGGATATTATCTGCATTCTAGTTTATTATAAAGAATAGTTTTTTCTTCCAATTGTTTCCCTAGGTAAAACATTAATAACCATTTCTTTAGTTCCAAAATAACATTGTTTTTACTCCTAATCACATAGCTTTTAAATGCAGTGCCATATACTGTAGATTGAGTTCTTGTCATTATAGCATCTTGTATCTATTAATAATTTCTGTGTTTTTCAGGACAAAGAAAATATGCTGGTTATAAATGAGCCCCACCTACCAATGGTTTAAAGTAAAAACTGGTAAGTGTAGTTCTGTATACCTTTGGTATTTGAAAACCAGATTCATGTGTTGTGCTCCAAAATGAGGGATGGGTCATGTGGCTAACGTCTGTATGGTGGTGGCTTATCCACCACCTAAGTGCTGGTACCTAAGTTCAGTAGTGCACAGAGAACAACACTGAGTGGAGATAGTCTCAATGGTTGCATACAGGATAACAATTCACAGCAGTACTCACATTTAACATGTCCAAGTCCACAAGGTACTCAGTATTCACTCAACATGTTATAGACCTCTTTGGATACATTACTTTAATAAATGTAAAAAATTAGCATGATTTTAAATGCCAGATCCCTTCTGGTGCAGAAGTCTAAGAAAAGAAAAAAAGAAAAAAAAGAAAGAAGGGAAAAGAAAAGAAAAGAAAAAAGAAAAGAAAAGAAAAAAAGAAAAGGAAGGGAAAGAAGAGAAGAGAAGAGAAGAGAAGAGAAGAGAAGAGAAGAGAAGAGAAGAAGATGATATCTGTGGGTTCTAGTGCCCTTCATTATAAAACTACCAACTCCCTATACGTAAGTCCAGCTCTGATCATCTAGCTTCCTCTCCCATAATGAGTTCCACTGTATTTGATTTGCTCTGAGGAACGCTGACTCTTTTATGGTAAGAACAATAGAAATATCTTTGAATTACAAAGCAGATTCTATAACCACGAAAACAAGTAGCCTTACTTGGGTTCTGCTTTGACACGAAAGAAAATTCTGAAATATCATTAACCAGTCACTTTCCTGCAAATCCATGCATCTTCTTTGTAAAATCTTTTTTTTAAAAAAAGCATGCTGTATGCTCACAATCTATACTTCTACTTGAAATATGCACTCATTAAAACTAGATCCTGACTTCTACAGATTTCTAGATTTCTATAAAATAAGAGTAAAATGCCTAGGACATTTCTCTCAGATGGAAAATGATATGGCCGGTCCCTGACTGATTTTGTCCTTCTTTTTTAGATATATTAAACTTACAAATGGACAGTTTGAGTTTCATTAGTCAGCACCTCACAGCATCAGGGTATTCACTATCCCTCTAACTCCTTAGGAAAGCTCAAAAATTATTATTCAGATTATAGAATTAAAGCAATCATCCAGAGCTACTGTGATAATCCTACTTGTGTGTTAGATATCTTTTGCACCCTGCTTTGCAGTGTGTGGTCCTTCTATCATCCATAGCAACCTTGCCCTTCAACTATTTTTCTGTCAAATAAATCTGAAGCTTTTAATCTCCAATCCATTCATTGTTCCCTACCTCTTAACCTCCCTTGTCAAATGCATGAGAAATCTTCAAATGTGTGAGCAAACGATGATGGTTGAAAACCGCTTGATTCTAGAAAGCAAACGTAAATAGCATGGTACAGTTTCTAGTCCTAGGAAAAAGTAAGAGTCTCAGTGCCTAATATCTTTCAGAAATTGAAATTCATGGTTTGGCTTTAAGTTCCTAAGTATACAGAAAGATAGAAATTGTGTTTGATATCATTTTCTCCATCAAGTATCACCCCCATTGGAGATAGGATGATTTAGATTTAAAGGTGGGGGCATATCTACAGAGCTTTTAATAATAATAGGAAGCAGTAGCTAATAGGGATGCTATCCTTTCCCTAAACACAAAGAAAAGGAGACTTCAAAAATTCAGAGATGTTTATGTCATAAGTGGAAACAAATGCTGGAATGATATTGAAGAACATTTGTCATGCCCAGGCCAAAGGAATATGTTAACTGTATTTCACATGAACTAAAAGTTAACATGCTGTAAATACAGTGAAGCATTGAATAACAAAGGAATTCATGCCACCTACCTATTCGAGAGCTTGTATTCATGTATTTTAAAAACCGTTTCTCAATGGAATTTATCAACTCCAAAGTTTACTTTTGAGCAGAAAGTCATACTATTATTAGTATGCAAAGTTGATTTCCTGACTGCATTTGAAGTTTGTCCCTTTAATAAAGGCATCATAACAGGCCAATTGTAAGTGCATATTACAATGTGATTGATGCTTAAGTCACTGTGCTTCATCAAACATCAGAGTAAACTCTTTAGTTCATTAAAATTCATGGACTTTTATTATTGAAAGAAAAGCTTAATACTAAATCAGCCTTTGCAGTATGAAGTTGGGTATTTTATTTTATTTTATTTTAAAGAGCAATGCTGCTCTATTAAAATATATTTTTAAAAGGAATAGAAACATTAAGTTGTATTAAAATATTTAAATCAGGTACTATCTAAACTAGGGTAAGAAAGTCATTTTGCAGTGACCAGTTGCCAATGCTTATGTGTTTATAAAAGATAAAGAGATTTAGAATATGTTCTATGGGTGTGTGTTGAGGTATGAGAAAGGAGGATATCTCAGCGGACCCATGCTGAGGCATCTCTTCTCCCTGAGGGACCAGCCACATGAAAGTATGGTATGGTATGGTATGGTATGGTATGGTATGGTATGGTATGGT
>NW_021621098.1:1079710-1140793 GCF_004785775.1 Grammomys surdaster
TTGTTGGCACTCTGGTGCCTGTAGTTGTGCTATGGGCCGGCAGCTGAGGCAGAGGTTCTGTGGTTTGGTCATGGCTCAGTGCCTCTGGTGGCCAGAGTCCGCAGTAGGCAGGGAGGGGTGGGGGAAGGCAACAAACAGCATACCGTGTTCAGTATCTCACGTGCACAGGAGTCAAGCCCTTCACTCAGGTCTCAAGCATGGGAAAGCAAGTCCCAGACAGGACACAAGGAGTAGGGTCAGACCCAGAGCAGAGCCAAAAACCAGAGTGGGGGAGGGGAGCAAGAAGGAGGGGACAGGGCCAGGCCCAGCTCTTCAGGTAAATTAGCTGATGCACCAGGAGGCAAATGAGGAAGAAAGAGGGAAAAGTCTACACTATGGGTCGCTGGTGAGAAAGTACCAGTTTAGTGGCCATGTAAAGAGATATTGCTCTCTGTTAACTGTTAAATAGACCAAGACATCCCAGTATATAGGGACTTGGCAGCGAAAAGACTGACTCCTGGGCAAGACACGTAGGGACTGGGGACTAGTGCTTTAAGCTGGTGCTCCTGAGAGAGCAATTTGTCCCAGACGGCCTGGAATTCTCAGCACAAGAAAGAAACTGTCTCAAAAGGAGAGGGGAATGTCTCACCCAAGGGAAAATGCCCTAGAACAAAGGCCAATGAAAGACTGAATGTCTCCCATCCTCAAAAACAACACAGAGGTAGCTCTGAGCTCAAGAGCTGAGCCATGGAACCATGCAGACAGTTACTCTGACCAGTGGCGGATGGTGCGGCTTACCAGTTTTGAACTAGGGAGCATAGATCCCTTGTGGTAGCTGAGGTGGGATGTAAACCTGCAGATTTCTACATCCAAGTCTCAGTACAATATTTTAAATCACATTCTCTCTCTCTCCTCTCTCTCTTTCTCTCTCTCTGTTCAGTTGCACATGCATAGATATGTAACAAAAAACAAACTCAGCTATTATTACTCAGGTGACTTCTACAACTGTTTATTTACTTCCTTATTTAAAATGGAATCTCTCACTGGCTTATAACTCAACATGTAGACTGGGCTGGCTAGACAATGAGCCCAAAGTATTCACCTATGTTCATCTTCCTAATGCTAGTATTTGTAGGACCGTGAAAGGACAGCATGATTTCTGGTAGAACACTGGCTAGAAATAGCTGGAGACCCTGCAGAGTTCCCTGCAAGGGACAACATGTATTTGGCCACACTCCCAGACTCCAGGCTCCTGACAGGAGGCCAATAGAGTGGGGTCCTTCAGTCATGTAGGACAATACCCACTAACCTCTCCACAGGTAGAAAGTGTGACTACTAGCCAGAGCCTCAAGACAGATATCCATATTAATGAGTTATCTAAAGACCAGAGGGAGTAGCCAATTAAACATTCTTTCCTAGTCCCTCCTCCTTGCAAAAGGTATTTAACCTCAGGCCTGCCCTAAAAATACTGGAGTATAGCTTCATCCATTTTCCGACACGACAATAAATATCTTCAGTCTCTGCCCTTCTGCAGCCTTCCAGCGGAGCCTGAGAGCCAAGGGCCTGAGAACCAAGGAGTTCCAGGCCTCCTTTTGGCCCAAGGACCCCCAACCCAAAAGCTCTGGCTCCATGTAGGACCTCAGACTGTGCTCTACCACCCTGAACGTAGTCCTGAGGCTTCACATAACCTGATGTCCACCCGGCGCCAGCATGGAGTGAACATAGTCAAATTCCCCCACCTCTGTTCCCATGAGAAGCCCTACCCGCATAGAGACAGAAGCAGGTCACACATGCACACTACAAACCAACAGGTATTCATTCATGTGCCATGTGCCCTGCTCCTCTTCTTGTTCTTCATTTTTCTTGATGGATAAAATGATTTCTAGTGATAGAAGGAGGCTATAAAATTAATTCATTTAGCATTTCTGGACATTATTTGTTTTGATCCATACTTATCTGAGCTCCTGTATAAGTCAACCTTACTATCAGAAAACATCTGAGATAAACATCTTAAAAAGAACTAAGGCTGTATTTAGGTTGAGAGTTTCAGAGTCTCTAACCCATTAGGTGGTCCTGCTATGTTGGGAGGTGAGTTCAATGTGGAGCAACCCTCTCATCTCATGGTGGCTGGAATCCAAGACAGAAAGAAGTGTGCAGTGCATACTTGCATTGGCCTAACTCTGTTTCACTAGTCTTTCCTCCAAAGGTCTGTATCTTCTTGTAGTAGTATCACAGCCTAGGGCAATGGCTTTTAAACATGAGATTTGGAGGAGATTTCAAGATTCTTATAAAATCAGACCCAGACATATCCCCAGATATCCACAAGACCATTGGTATTAGAGAATAAAACAGATTCTTGAAAAGTAATTAAATTTATAAAATAATCAATAAGTTAATGGCCATAATCAGGGAAAACTCACAGTGTACTGTTGGATCCAATATACTTGCTTTGAAAAAGAAACTAAAAGGTAAGCAGTGGATCAGACCTGGAGATCTGGCAACATCAGCAGCAATCTAATCCCTTCTGTATTTCAGTCAGACTCACAGCTGCTGCTGGTCTGCTTAGCTAGTGTTTACTAAAGGGAGCCTTCCTTAGTCTTCTCAATGTGATCATTCATCATTAACATCCAAAGCTAGAGAGATGGAAGAAATGTATGAAATGTGGAGTAACATGGAAAATTTTTAGTTATTAGAAAATATCTGTAAGACAACATGAGCAATAGTACACTCAGAAATATGGACTATACTTACTAGGTCAGTGCAAATGAAAGAACAAGAAAGTCAACATCTGAAAAAATTTGACTTATATCAGAGTATATAAGGCAGAATAAATTATTCCATAAAGAAGGTTTAAAATGTATATAATAAGATTTGTTTCAAGCAGAGAAACACAGCAAAACATTTGAATATTTGTGATATATTAACCTGATCTATGTTTTCTTCTAGATTAGGTTCTTTTGATTAATCATTTGGTGCACTATTAAATGATTTCTGAAATTATTATATAAAAATGCCTCTCAAACTGTGTATAGCTGGATGGACAGGGGCACATTTTCCACTATGAACAGTTTCATCAGTTTCATTTATATCAATACTTATGGCTGGCAGCACTTTCCATTAAATTTGCTAATATTTATTTTTAAAACAGTGTGAACCTTACTAAAAATTAGTTAAAAAAATAGTACTACCAATAAGGAAAATTCCATTGACATAACAAAATAAGTCAATTGTAAATTTTTCCCACTTCCAAGGTATATGCATCTTTAAATGTATTTCAAGTATTTCAAATGTATTTCTTTTTTAAACTAAAGCTGTATCTGTCTTTCCATGGAATAGGCTTCTCTTTCTGTTTCTGTACTTCACGAGCTGGATCTTCGTGAAGAATGGGCAACTTGGGTGAGGTTGTCTTACTACAAACTATTAAGTAAAGTAGAAATTAATGGATTAAAGAAATTTAAAAAATATGATGCAATGCCAATATTCCATGAAAGATACACAAAACATCTGCCAAAACCTTGGGTGAAGACCACAATTGCACTGGAACTTCTGAAAGTGTCCAAGGTAAATGATAGAAAGTAGTTAAAGACAGTTCCTTTCTGCTGTCTTTCTTCTTCTTACCCGAGGAAGGTTCATATTGCTCTAAACAAGATCCAGCTTGCATACCTTTTTGCATCTCCTTCAGAAGAGCAGGCCTTTGTCTCTCTGCTCACTAAACTTGGTCACATAATAGTCTATAGACATAAAGACTTAAATATTTATGCATCAAAGCACCTGCCATTTAATGGGCCACCTACCACTGGTGATGCAGCCTCTTCTGGAGTCCCTCTCAGTCCCTGCCATCTTTCTATGGCTAATAGATCTCAACGTACTTCTGTGGAACAAAAAAGTTGCCTATTAACCTATAGGAATTGACAATTTTAGTTTTTCTTTAGACTACTTCGCATAAAGAGACTTTATTTGGTCATGAGGCAGCTCAAGCCTAGCCAAGAAAATGGGCTAAATCCTGAAGAACTGGGGTTAACATTTGAGTTTACCTTCTTTTATTTTTTATTATTCTCTGTGCATGATATGTTACATTATTTCACACCAAAATTAGTGTGACATTATCAATTCCAGGAGGATTAAGTTCATGAAATATTGATGAGCTAGTATTCATTTAATATCCAAAGAAATGTTTTGTATATAGGGCACGAATATAGCCCAGGACAGTCGGGGGATTCTGAGCAGCAGAGGGCTCACAATAGTGACTCCATTTATACAATAATATGACCAGACAGAATGGCAACAGAAGAGATAAAGAATATTTCCTCCTAAAATATCAGCAAAACAGTCAGGAAAGAGGAAGTGATAAATTCCACATGGTTGAGTCCTATAAATAGTGTGTATAGTAGAATGACATTTGCATGTACAGCCAGAGAACCTTATATCCAATTTAACTTTGCCACCTAATATTGCATTTACTTAGACAAAGCAATAACACTGAGCTTCAGTTTTTCTATTAATAAGGAGAACGAGAGTACAAATGCCGACCTCACAGAGTTGTGGTATTGAACAAATAAGATTAAATGTATGATAAGCAGCTTGAACACTTTTATTATTGATATGAACTCTGTTGTACTCCACTGAATAAGCATTTCATATTTTAAAGTTAATACCACTGTTCATTCAACCATTTAATCAATCATTCAGCAGCTATTTTTTGAACATTTAAAATGTCTATAAGTATATTCTTAAATCATACCTGAAGACTTTAAAATAAGATTCCAGTGATGTACTTAAAATGAGTTTGTATTAAGACAACAGGTCCAGAAACCTGATAGGTTTGGGATTAAACTTGCTATGGCTTTTAGGACCTATGGAGAACTTAGTAAAATGACTTAGATATTACGTGCCTTAGTTTCTCCATGTGCAGAAAAATAGGAATACAAGTAAATGCATTGTATGACCATCAGGAGAAACAAATGAACATCACATAAAGTACTGAGAAACACTCAGGAATTTCTTGCTGTCACTGTTTTCCCCCAAAACAACTTTCAAATTGCACTTTTAAATGCAAGCTAGATCTTTTTTTTTTTTAAATTATTTTTCAGTTACTCATTTTACATCTGCTCACTGCCTCACTCCTGGTCACTCACTCCCACACACCTTTCCCCATCTCCCCTCCCCTTTTCCTCTGAGGAGAGGTCCCCTGGATATCCTCCAAACCTGATACATCAAGACTGTCCAAAGCTAGGCACATTATTTCCCACTAAGGCTAGACAAGGCAGCCAGCTAGAAGAACATTTCCCAGATACAGGGAACAGTTTGGGGGATAGCCCCACTCCAATTGTTCGTGACCCACAGAAACTTTGCACTTTCATGAGGTTGCGGTTATTAACTGCTAATCTTAGTGCCTTATTCATTGGTGTTTTGTCCAGGAAATTGTCTTCTATATTAATAGGTTGACAGTTATTCACCACATTCTCTTCTATGAGACTTAGTGCATATGGTTTTATGTTGAGCTCCCTTATTCACTTGGATTTTAGTTTGTTTAGGGTGATAAATATCAATCTATTTGCATTCTTGTACATTTAAACATCCAGTTAGATCAGTACCACTTGTTGAAGATGCTTTCTGTTTTTCATTGTATGATTTTGGCTTCTTTATCAAAAATCAAGTGTCCATAGGTATGTGGGTTTATTTTTGGGTCTTCTATTGGATTTCATTTGTCAACATTTTTGTTTCTGTACCAATACTATGCAGTTTTTTATCACTATTGCTGTGTAGAAGAGCTTGAGGACAGGGATGGTGATTCCTACTCTATTCAATCTCCTTGACTTTAATCACAGTTAATAAACTTGGCTTTTCAATTAGCAACATTTCCTATGTTCACCTTTGCTAAACTAGGACAGGCGTATAAGAAATAATAGTTGGGTATATAGTGTTCTTTTCCTTGTATTGAGCATATGTACTCTCCTATACTATTACACAAGGAAAATTCTAGACATGGTGGACATTGGATAGTATAAAGGCTGTTTGTTGGTTTACTAAGAAACCTCCAGCTCCCACATCTCCATAGACTTGAAAGGAACCTTTTGTTATTGGTCATGGTTTTCAGTCACTTAAAGAGAACTAAATCACATTTGCATGGTCAGCTAATTGTTTAATTATGCTTCTCTGATTATTAAGGCAAACTTACACTCTATTGACAACAGTCCTCAAGGTAATTATAAACCTGATCTATGTGGTCATATATGACACATATGAACAATATTGATGTAACTGAAACTTAAAGAACTTAATGAGCCCATCAATCTGCAATCCCCTAACAGAGATCCACATTGAGTATCTCAGATAATAAAAGATCCAAATGGCACCAAAGACTATAAAAATTGTTAAAACTCATTTGCCTAAGGTTATACAGTTACATTTTATAAAGGAAAACTAAAATAATTTTTTAATTTGTTGGTAATTTTTGTTATCTCATTGTAATGAAAATTGCTGTATTTGTTGTACTTCCTGTGCTTACTTTTTAGTTTTAATGCCTATTCATTTCACAATTACTTCTGTCATCTAAGAGAAAAGTCCAAACTTTCAGACTATCTTCTGTAATGTACTGAGAAATTTTGTAAGATTTAGTATGACCTAATTTTCAAATATCAAAAGAAAATCTTGCTCTAAACCTGACAAAAAAATGTACTGGAAGCTCAAAGATTTAGGAATTATTTAGGAGAATAAAGATTTTACTTCTGTATTCTTTATAGAAACATTGAAGGCCTTGCTAATCTAAAGTACTGAGCATAACTTTTTTTATTTCTTCTTTATTTTCTCATATTTTATCTTCAGATTTATATATAAATGGCCCATGGTACAAAACCAATTATCACTTTATCCTTAGAGCAGAAGCAAAGGAGAATTTTTTAAAACTCGAGGTTTGTGTTGTTAGTTATTAACAAGGCATCTAGTGGCACTTTTGAACTTATCTCTGGCCTTCATAAGCCTTCTTTAGATGGTAGGCACAGAAAACAACAACAACAAATTAATAAGGCAGAGACTGATTTACCAAATTAACAAGTGACAATTCTTTTCCTAGTAGCTAAAAATATTATATCTTGGGTTATGACTTCTACCTTGGCATCATGAATTGAAGCAGAAATCTCCTGAACTACTGACATGTCTCAGGTTTTATAGTAGAATGTTCCCTCTCAGGTCAATGTAATTTATTTTTTACTTAGTATATGTGTGTGCATATGTGCTTATATGTTCATGTTTGTGTAGGTGCAAAGCTCTATGTGGGTTCTCATGCTTAAAGGCTCATGTGGGTGCCCAGGACAACCTTAAGTGATGTTTCTCAGGTAGCATACAGTATTTATTTATTTATTTATCTATTTATCTATTTATTTATTCTTTTATTTATTTACTATTTTGAAAGCATAAAAATTATTACTTAGAAGCTGTTTAAAACTCTCAAGTGTTGAATTTTTAAAACAGGACATTCTACATAAAAAAATAGGAATGCCCCAAAATGTTCACAGACTCATATATGTTATAATGGTCCACAGTATCCCTATCTTTTGAAGCTGGAGAGTCTTATCCAAAGTAGATTGTCTATATGGGATGGGGTGCAAATTTCTGCTTTCAGTGATGAGAAGAAAGTTAGATAATACATTTCTCCATGTTATTAACTATAAAGACAACTCTTCACTATAATTTAATTGTAATATTGGGCTTGATGAGCTGTCTGATGACCTCTATGTTGCTTTTACATTCCCACCTCACCCTATTGTCCTTTATCTAATAATGTCAAATGTCATATTGGAGCTTCTAAATGTAAACTGTTTTAGTTGTCTTTCTCCATTGTATCAAATGTCTGGAAATCATCCTACAGAAAGATCAACTTATATAGAGACAATTATTGTCCTTTGGTTCACAATTTTAAAGGTTTCAGCTGTGAATAGTGGTTCTTTGGTTTGGTCCTGTGATGGGAGTCTGTTGTTGAATGAAGCTTTTCATCTCATGACATAATCCCGTAAGGTTAAAATCCCTCATTCCTTAATGTTGCACTACTGCTAACTATTCTCAAGCTGAGGAGTAAGCCATTATAATTATATGGAGGCTTTGGAGAACATCTTATTAAATACAAATCATAGGTTTGTTATGGAAATTTATCATCATCAATTCAAATGCTGGTATCATTTCTATTTGTAGTAAGACACAATGGTGGAAAGATAAATCAGGTAGTATTTTGAAGATAATGAATAGAAAAGTGCCTAAAGAGGAGATATTTTAAAGACAAACTAACACAGTCTGTCAAATTGTTGAGATAAAATGTCTGTTTAGTAAAAGGCAAAAGATCTATACGATCTGAAGAGAAACCAGAGTACTGAATTTTTCATAAATATACCTCCTCTCTCCATCTAGAAAAAAAAATGTCTGTTTAGAAAGAGGAATCTTTAGTTTCACTCATGGGTTTAGGGGTTTTAGTATAGTCATCCCGAGAAATCATAGTGGCTGTAGTGCCTCTGTCCATAACCTCAAGACCATGCAATGGAAGATACATCACAGGGTCCAGGAGAACAAGACCTAAAACCAGTACCAGAGATGGATATTCTTCAAACACTTGACCCCAGCCAGCCCCACAATTAGCAAGCCCTCATGTCTCTAATGTTTTATACCATCCCAAAGGTGTGTTAACATATGGGAAGCAAGTGTTCAAAACCGTGAGCCTATATAATATATTTCCAATTCAAACTATAATGTAACCTTTCTTATAAACAGTATATGCCTTATGATATGAGAAAGCAATGGTCTCTCAGAACACACCTCTATAGTGCATATTGACAGCAGATGTTCTCAGTTATTCCCTAGCTCCTTTATTGTCTGACAATGTTTACCTATGAGTGTCAGCTACATTTGTATAAAAACAGAGCAACCAAAAAACAAATTTTAAAATTTGTTTTAATCTTCCCAATGAGGAGTCTCTGTGGACTTTTACTTCCATCTGCTAACAAATATAACCACTTAACCACTTCCAAATTGTTTAAAAGAACAATTGACAGAAATTAGGAAGGAGAAAAAATAACAATATGAGTGTTAACAAAATCCTTTGTGTAATTGCTCAGATTGATGAAATTTTAAAATACGCACAATGGTTTGGCAAATGTGGCTGTGAACCTACGCTTATTGGTATTTCAGTGTCTTTACATTGCTACAGTTCTCAGTTCTAAAATCCATGGAAATCAGATGAGTTAGGTTCACTTACACACAGAAAATGCCCCACTTAGCAAAATTTTATAGTATCATTTTACAAGAAAATGATATGAATCAAATATTATTACTGGCACTCAGAGTCATGATTATTAATTAATGTTATCCTAAGCACAAACAAACTTAACAAGAATAAAGAGGTCATAGAAACATCATTGGCTGATCATCAATACATCTTTACTTGTATTTTAACATCTGTAATCCTGGGTACGTTTATGTATACATTAGTAAAAAACACCTAAGACTTTTAAATAAATATATATGTATATTTTATAATATCAGTACATTTTTACAAAGGCAGTACAATATCAGGATTGTCTGAGTATCACTCTTTCAGCTATGTAGTCATCCATACATGTAGATTTAAGAACCTATGTTAATGCTTCAAAATATACTCTTGATTCTAAGAAAGTAACATTGATGTATTTAAAATATATTTCTCTAACCATGTTATCACAATGTTTATGAAGGAAATGAATTCTGTGTTAATTTTCTCTTGACTAATTCATTCAAAAGATATTTGCTATGTACTTGGGATGTGCCCTGCAAAAGCAGCCATAAAGCAAATAGACTTCCAGCTATGTGGAAATCATCTGACAGCAGAAGATCCAGACTTACAAGTAGGAACTAACTCAACAGGTCCTACACTATGTGATGTCAACATATTTTGATGCTGTTACAGACTTCACAGTTACTGAAGTCCTTCCCAATGGAACTCCATTCCCCAAGGTCCTTGACATTTCCTTCAGATATTTTAAAGTCACAGTAACTTTTAAAAAAGGAATTAAAAATTTTGGCTTAAGTATAAATGCATTAAATTTTTTCCACTTATCTGTCAAATCTAATATGAATAGTGTTTTTATATTGAATGCTCAAAAAAACAGGCAGGTGTGGGTATTTATAGTACTTAATTTTGGAACTCAAATTCAGAAAAGTATTTTTTTAAGTTTTCTCATTATAGACCTTGTAGAGTTCCTTCCTTGGCACAAAAGCAAAATAATAAAAATACCAGACATTTAAAATCACTCTAGAATGTATAGTTTTTTTCCATTTAGTAAATGCATTGAGTATTAGCATTCATAATCTGGGAATATCAAAGATCTCTGATTGCTTAGACTTTATAGTGTAACTAGAAGACCATAATATAAATGGATTAAATGGAATAAAAAAATGTCCAATTCAAAATTTCCCATTTGTAGTGATAAGTAAGAAAAATCTTTTAAATTTTGTTTTTAATTAAGGACAAAAGTAATTATAAATTATATTTTTCTTCATTTTAGTTATCATTCTAATTAGTAGATCAGTCTGATCAACAATACAAATGACAATATCACAGTTTCTTGCAAAATTATGTCAAATATAACATATTTACGTAGTTGGTGATTAAAAGGGAAGATAATCAGTGACTTACCGTATGTTACTGTTATAAATTTTCTTCATCTAGAAGAGACAAATATAACAAAACAGAAGAGGTTATAGGCTCTTATTTAGCAAGAGAATCAGAAATGAAGCTAAGAAGTGTATGCATGCAGTTTTATTGCCACCATCCACAGGAAAATCCTCTCATCCTTGGTCTCTCCTGTCTCTTCCCCCTGCTTCCATTTTAAAAGCTGTTTCCTCTATTCTAATAGAATAGAGGGACCCTTTACCAGTTACACTGTAATACAAAATGTAATAAGGAGGTCTGTACAATTTTAGCACATGCATCCTAGTCTTGAATATTTGCCGAATAACAAACTGTTTTCTTGCCAATATGTCACTTTCCTCCAGTTGAGACATGATTGTTTGTGTTTTGCTATCTCTTGTCATCTTTGTGCTTTACCTTGTCAGAATTCTGTTGATCCCAAGGGTTTCATTTTCTCCCCTGACTTAGGTACCAAGAAGAAAGCAAATGAGATGATTCCTGTACAGCATAGGGGTGTGGTTTTTAGTATTCCCCAGTAGACTACCCTAATACCCTTACCTATTCATGACGAAGAGGACAAATATGATATGTATCTGTGGCTAGGGAAAGGAGGGGAGAAGCCACAGAAGGTTCTATTACAAGTAAATTTGTGCTTCAGTTTATATAACATCCTACCCATATTTTTAAAAATAATTTCTAAATAATATTCAACGACTAGCTAGAAGGTTAAAAAAAAAACCTCTCTGAACACTTGGATTATAAAAATTTCCTTAAAATACAAAAGAGAAAAGTAAGGCTGACCACATCTGTCTATTTAAGGAGTCAGTCACTGTAGATTGTCAGTGTGTGTGACAGCATGGCTTTCATTTCCTCAGTTCTTTATGGTGGCATTCAGCCATACCTCTCCAATCAGAAACAAAACACAGAAAAAATTGAACAAAACAAAACAAAGCAATTATACCTTGTCTGCACTAAGCTTGAATCATGTTATAAGCAAGAGAAACCTGAATCACAAATGTTCAATGACCCGAAGTTGATCTAATTACTCTGTAATCGCTGCTATTTCAAACACAAAAACTGAAAGGGAAAAATGTTGGAGTAAAATCACCAGCAATTGTTATTTCTTCCTCTCCATTGAAATGCAGGCAGCCGTGTTATTCAAATGCACCACAACCTGAGAATTAAGATGCATGCATTATACCCTGGGACCTTTCCTTTGGATGCTGAGTTCTAGTTTCTAGTTGTTAAAATGATAATAATGAATTCAGATTCACAGAGCAGCTTAAATTTTAATAAAATAATATTACATGTAGAATGTAAAGACATAGAATATACAAGCCATAGAATTACTATTTTATATTAATATGGTTTTGAACCATATTTTTATCCTTTACCTCTATTTAAATATACATTCCCGAACTGCACAGAACAACTCTCCCTTTGGACCAGTATCCCAGAACTGTCACTCAACAATCTTATATTTGTTCTTTTTCTGAGATTAGAAAGAAATTACAACTATTTTCTTCCCTGCATCCTCTCCATTGTAGCCCTTTGTTCTCTTTCAATTCACTGCATCTTTTTTCTTAGTCATAAACAACAGTTTAAACAATTATATAACTTTATACTTTTAGAAGAAATATAACAAATGAAATATATGACAACATTACATGATATAGACACCAATGTATTTTACATGTGCTTTATAGGTTTTTATTTATCTATGATAATGTATTTTATTAGTATGATTTATTTTAACATTTATAAAGAGAAAGAAAACTAATGAGTGTGGAATAGTTTTAATATAGAATATGAAATACCACTATAGC
Organism: Grammomys surdaster; assembly: GCF_004785775.1. NCBI lineage: Eukaryota > Metazoa > Chordata > Mammalia > Rodentia > Muridae > Grammomys > Grammomys surdaster. The sequence continues at coordinate 1,092,167 of NW_021621098.1, forward strand.
ATGCTCTTTTATTGGGCATGTATTTATTTTTCTCAAAAGCCATATTATCAAAAAAATGTAAACATAAAATGTGCAACTCTTATTTCCCATGTATCCCAAGTAGATACCAATTTGTTTAATACTAGAGTATCCCTAAGACTCAAGAGCACCCAAAGACCTCTTTCTTGAAGGATTGGGAGGATAACCTGTAAGAATTGTTCCTACTAAGACAGCTTTGCACAGTGGTATTTTGCTGACTTGATGGGCCTTAGGATACTTCTTGAACATAGCAATGCCTCCTCCTGTTACCTTGACAACACCAATGGGGAATAAGTCAGTCACAAGTAATAGGGAGACCAGGAAACAGAGAAATGGTTATGGCACAGACAGAATTAAAAACAGGTTAATGAACACAGAGGATAAATTATACACAGAAAGATTTCCATCCTGGAACATATTGAATTTCAGACCTTTCCTTATATACTAATTTACCTAAAGCTTCATATTCAGGATACAGAGAGAGTATGTATAAAGATTTCACATTCACAGAATTGAGAAGAAAAGCACGAGTTGCGAGAACATGTGTTATCCTCTTACTTGGGGGGAACTGTAATAGAGAACTATGAAAACTATTTTCTACCATTATTAAAAATGTAAAAACAGATTAAAGTTGTCTTATATAAATATGGGAAGAAACTGAAAGAAGGAAATCTCAGGACATGTATTTTCCATGAGCTAAGTAAGGATTAAAATGCTTAATGTGACAATAAAGTGATTAGGAAAGTCCAAGAAAGAGAAACGAAGTCAGCACAAGGAAATTTTAAATCATATTTGAATAGCAACAAAGCAGTCACTCATGACAAATATAACTGTCATGCTGAAAACATTGTTTGGATGAATTTTTCAAAATTCAAAGGGTCACAACAATGATAGAAGAGGAACCAAATGTGATAATGAAATGGCAAACACCCACAATCTTTTTTTCTCAGCAAAATGTACAACAAATAAAAGTGAACTCATATTCAAAATAGAATAGAATAAAAGAATGTCAGGCAGATAATAGCAGCTCAATATGTACCAGGCAAAGTTAAGTAGAAGATTACAAGAGAAGATGTCAGAGATTGACAAAAGAATGATCCAGTTTCCTTCAAATGTGGTTTAGTCACAGCAGCAACATGCAAAATTGTAATAATGAATGTCAATCACAAGCTGACTGTATTGATTGATTGCCACAAGATAGATAGATTGCAAGGAAGTAGACTCTACAGTGCAAGTTTTTCAATCTGTGGGAGCCTGTAATAGAGTAGTGTACAACGAAGACTCTGACAGTGACTCCCCAAGATCAAGAAGATTGAGAGAAAATTTCCTTAATTTTGCTTCTTCTCTGTGAAATATATAAACAATATTTGAAGAGAACAAATACTATCTTCTAAAAGAGGTGAGTGCTATGAAAAATGGTCGTGAACAGTGGAGAGATATTACTCTGAGACCTTGCAAAGCTGAAGGAGTAAAGGAGGGAAAGCCAATGAGTTAGGAAGATCATAGGACATGTACATATTCAAATGGCTCTGAACAGTATCTACTGGATTTATACCTTTGTCCATTTGTTTCTTTTTAGATGTTTTGTTTTTTTGTTTATTTACATTTTGTCTGAAGAACTGAAGGGAATACTGCACTGTCCAGGCAAGGAAGCAAACCCACAAAGATATGAGAGTAAAAATTCAGTTCAGTTTGACTTCGTCAACCTGGATCAGACTTTGGGGAGTAACCTCCAGGTTATCAGGTGGTTCACTATCAGCATATATAAAACAGTACAATTTGGGGAAAGGTTTCTCAGCAGCTATCATTCCAATTCTGGGTGCACAATAAAGCTTATGGTGTAACTACTTGAAAATCCTTTACAAGGTACATGTGACCATGAAGATAGGTTCTGTAGCTATCTGTAGGGTTTAGAATCTAGTGTGGTCTCTGAATGAAATAGCATAAAAGATAGCAAACTGAAAAATACACATGACAGCCCATACTAAGATGGGGTCTATTAACTAGGAGCCAAGGAGGAAGAGTTTGGGATAAGCATTCTGGAGGATGTGGGTTAAGTCTGCCTCTACAAAAAATGGTGGGTGAATGAAGTCTTCTACAACATATAGCAAAAATGTCACCAGGTCATTAACAAAACCCACTCCCAGCCTTCTGGGTAGAAAACAGGTATTTTATCTCCTCCATTGAGGAAAGGCCACTGTGTGTTTAACATTCCTGGTTTCCCATCTATAGGCAAAAAGACCTTTGTGCCCCCAACAAAGAAGGAATGAAGGTTTTTTTGTTGAATGAAAGAGAATTTAATTAATTATGCTATTATACATTTCTAAAACCTTTTCTACAATGCTAAATAATATAAACAAAGACCTAAAATTTGACACGTTTATTTTTTAATGTTTATATGAACATTCTATAGTTGTGTAGTATCCAGTTGTAAGATAATTCATTATCCTCCTATGCACAGATCACTTTTATATTATTTATAAATGCAGAGAATGTGGCATATCTACAGAACCTGGTTGAATTCGGTTGGCAATGGCCTTAGATGGACCTTGCCTCCTCAGCTGGCACCCTGTGACTGCTGGAGAGCACATTCTATAATTAGACGATATTTACTACTGTGATTACCAAATTAGAGTCATGCTACGTTATAAGCTAATACACACACACGCACACACACACACACAGACACACACAGAGAAACATACAGACACACACACACACAAACCACCATGTCTCAAGGTGCCTTTAGTCAAATTTTATGACTCAATTTCAGAGAAAGATTTAAGAGAAATTTATCTGAATTTAAATTAACCACTTAATACCATTTAACCAAAATAGCATATTTTACAACTGCCCATGAGGCTCATTGATTACCTTTTTTCTACAATTTTGCAAACAAATAGCTTTATTTTGTAAATTTGCAATGTATCTAGCAAATACTATTATAAGCATGTATATAGCACAGTACATCATATATGCCTCTGTATTTTTTAGGAGGGCAGGTCTTAACTACTTAGTGCATAAACTAGCACAGGAAGCTTAAGAAAAGCTGAAAATGAAATACTTAAAAATTCTGAAAGAATTGAACTCTATGACTTTCAAATATACTCACGGCAACACAGAGTTATATAGCTCCAAAAACCTTATTTTCTTATAAATTGCTCTGAGAGATCATAATTTTGGAAAGTCAATATCAACATTATTTAGAGTCTATTTCCAGCCCATAACAGTAAGAAGAGTGTTTAAGAAACAAATAATCAAGTCAGATTTGAAATTTTGAAGCTAACCCTTGAAATGAAGAGAGATTAAACATTGGAAGTTCCTTGTTTGCTTATTTCTGCAAGCAAATTCAATTACCAAGAGCAACTGTCATGGAGAACCTAGCCTGAAAGATTTTGTTTAATTGGGCTATGACAATTCTGGAACAGATCTGAGATATTTCATTGCTTTCCAATATTAAAACATTTAATTTTAAATCAGGTATTTTTTCATTGACAAAATCTAAATCACTTCTTTGATATTTTCTCAGCTCATTCAATAGAACACCTAGATGTCCGTTCTCTTCTTAGTGTATCTTTTCCTCACTTACCTATTAAATCATCACTGAGTTATTTAACAAAGGAGAAAAAACAATTTTCTGATGCAGGTGGTATGTATTCAGTTATATTTTCTTTATGTAACTCATCTGTCACGTTGGGATGGGCAGACATTTGAGGTTTTAAGTGAACTGGGGCCTAGATGTTCAGTGTATATATTTAAATTTTAGATGGGAATCTCAAAATAAGCAAAGAAAATTCAGTGTGTAATCCTTAAATCATTGAGCACACGTTCAAGCAGTTTGTGAACTATCTGGAAACATACAAAATTAAATTGATGTGCTTTATAGCATGTTTGATTCTGCCAGACTTTTCTACAAGAACAAAAAAAGCAGATAATTGAAGTAAATATTGAGAATATTACTCAATACTTTAACAGTCCAAAACGTCAAATTTGCTTTTGATGATTTTTCTGCATCCCTTGGTTTCCTTTGCTTTTTGTTAATGAGATGGATCACTTCTTACAAGTGGACTGGTAGGAAGAAAAAGGAGTCACATATGTCATAAATCTGTTAGTAATAACATATTCACAGTCATGAACGACCAAATCAGCTGTGATGATAACAATAGAATAATCTCAGACATTCAGAAATTGTGATTATATTAAATATTAACTGCTTTTTATTGTTTTTCTTGTGTGTATTACATTACTAATAACTTGTTTAGTCCAGCATGTGGTCTATTATGATATATATCATGTCAAAACATAGATATGGATTTAGACTACTGTTTATATCTAACTATAACCATAATCCATTAAATAAAGAATTCAAGGCATTTTAAAAAGATGTCATACCTTAGATATATTAATTTCTATTTACATATGCTTAAAACACCAGCAGAAAAGCTAGCTAGCCAATCAGGAATCAGATGGCAAAAGGGAGTGAAGAAATTGATATAGAAACTCCATACATTGAAAGATTGCATTCTTTCTTTGATTATCATGGTGGTTCAAGAGCTAGATGAAATATTTCTTAGTAAAACCACTATTAATATGAGATGTCAAAGTACACGGAAATTCAGAATCTTTGCTTTAAGATTGGAATCAGAAAACTGAGCATGTCAAAACACTGCAAAATTTATGGGTAGGTGATTATCAGTACTAGAGTCATGCTTACCTTTGAGACTCTGACCATATAGGGCATAGATCAAATATATGTATCCAGTATGATATTAGACTTTTTATGAAGGTAAATACACTTAACCATAATTTAATTTATTCATAAATTAAAACTAATAAAATATTAAATTATTCAGAATTATATAGTTTTTTCCCTTTATTTACCACAAACTGTGCGACACATAGGGCTTATATTAAAAATTCTCCATTGAAGAAGAAAGCAGCTATTCTTAAAGACATTAAATTTTACTTAGGAATAGAAGCAGACAGTAAAAACAAATTGGTAATAAATTTAGAAAATTTTACATAGTGATTAGTACTCTGAAGAAAATAAATGAGGATAATAATAAAGTGACAAGGAGAAGGGAAATTTTTATGATAAGTGATTAGTGATGACCTTAAAGCTGAACTTGAGAAACTGGCTTAGAGTCTTTACTACTTCAAAGGTAAACCTAAGCTATCTGAGTCAGGTTTTTGTTTTGTTTTGTTTTGTTTTGTTTTTGTTTTTTTGTTGTTGTTTGGTTTTTTTGTTTGTTTTTTGTTTTTTGCCAAAGAGGATTGGAGAGTGTTCCGCCAAGGCTTCATTTTTTAACATAGCAGATGAGGAAAATGAAATGGTAATGGAAATAGTATACTGACCCTACAGTAAACACATAGCAAAGTTTATAGATATAAACTTATATATGCAGAACTATATCCATAGTTATTACAAGAATAATGTAAAGTAGATCTTAAAATTCCTATTTATCAGTCATGAAAACAAAGAAAATCTGAAATTACACAATGAAACTCAAATTTGATATCTACATCCTAGGTGTGAAATTTGTCGGATAGTCTGTGTTCATCACTATTTTCCATGAATCTTCACCCACATATCTTTGAAGCATGGATCTGCCTTGGGCACAGCATCATCAATCTTGTCATTCTGTTTTCTTTTCTGTTCCTGGATTTATTTCTGGAAAAATAATTAAGCAGTTAATACAGAAATTTTTACTCTCAAAATTTTGAAGATTATTGTACAAAATTATTGTAGGTTTTTACAGGAATATATTACATATTGATTAGAAGAATCTTAAGCTCATTCAATGTCTTCGTAGGGAATCTCTTGTTTTTCGTTCCAGCTTCCTTTTCTCAGCAGCATATTCACCACCAGAGTTCTTGGAAATGATCATGGCTCACTTCTGCCAAGATTGTCTACATTCTGCAGTTCTGCTAGAAGACCACAGCCATCTTCGTCAGAAATATCTGACAACATTTTGTTCACCTTTGCCATGAGGTAGTCCATAACCAATAGTTAAAAGTGATCAGAGAATAGTGCACTTTCCTCATAGGGGATAGCTCTGATAGGTCCCTCTTGCTCCAAAGATGATGGATCGGGCTGAGGCTAAACCTCTGCTGAAGCCATGGATTTACCTGCTCTCTGCCTCTTTTCAGGCTTGACTCTTTTCCTTATAGAGCATTGCCTTAATAAATTGTGGCAGAAGACTATTAGTCTCAGGCTCTACTTATGGGGAAGCTAACATAAGATATTTTTTTCAACAATTAGTCATTAAATACTTGCTTAGTGTCAGGATTTTAGCTACGATGCTAACATTTACATATGAATGTACTGTTTTATTCTTTGAGTTTGTGGTAGAGAAAAGGACAGTAGTAGTACATAAATACCTAAGGCAATACGTAAAATAAAATTCTCGATGTACAGATGTACAGGGAACATGTATTATTCTGTGGGGTGGGGAGAAAAGGGAGATCGTTCCATAGGTACAATGCAAGTATGAATTCATCAAGCTGCTTATGTAGGCAAGGTATAAATGAAAGGAGACCAGACATGTAAAAAGGAAGAGAAACAGAAAAAAAATCCAACTAGATAGAAAAACTTCTTGAGTCTTTTGTATCTGAAGAATCATATGTTAAAATTTCTACTGTGTATAGGAAGTTATGAGAGATTCGAGAGGAAATAAATGTTGCACGAAAATCCAACCTCAAGACTATTGATCTATTTGATTTAGCGTCTTTCTGAAGGATTAAGAATATTTTATAAATTATAAATAATCAAGTGTATGTTTAAATATTATGTACATATACATGTGTGTATATACCTACATTAATTTATGTTTACCACACTAGAGACAAGAAATGGGCATTAGAACATTGGGACTGGTGTTAGAAGGGTTTGGAAGTAGTCATGTAGGTGTTACAAACCAAATCTATGTCCTCTGCAAGAAGATTAAGCACCATTAGCCACTGAGCCATCTCTCCAGTGCCCTTGGCAAAATCTTATTTCCAAACTGGTGTGTGACCAGGCCGTCCAGCCTTTATCACCAAGTAGACTAGATTTTCAGAATGTCTCCTTGTAAGCGAGTGAGCTACTTTCTCAGCATCTATGTATAATTTTGTAGTGGAGAGCAGTGTTGGTCTGTAACAACATGCTTTGATTAAGTTAGCACAAATCATGAAGTTGCTAACTGGGCAGAGTTCAAATAATCTGTCATGACCAATTATCTTTTGTATTTGTGTGGCTCATTTGAACACTGGAATCGGAAAGTGATTTAATTTGTTTATTATGATGGCTAAAAATATTCCATCTGACCTTCAGTGAACCACTTATTTTACTCATTAAATTATGATCATTGTTTCTTTGCTGTTTTTCATTTTATGTTTGAGGCAAGGTCAGTGCTACGAAGAAAATTGTGAAGTGTGCAATACCTGTGTTCTCTTTTGTGTTGAGAATAGCCTGGGGCTAGTTATTCAGAAATTTTCAATTCCCCTCTGCTCTCATCAAATGGAGTCTCTAGGGCTCAGGGGCAGAGTGAAAACTTTCCAACTCTCACAGGTTTGTGAAGGCCTGATGGGTCTAGATTAAGGAGGGAAAGGATGCTACAGTGAGTCTCAGCATACACTAAGATGAAGAGAAGTTTACATGAGTTCCATCCTATCCAGGACCGCAGCAATAGTTTACATTTACATGTGTTAAGGCTGTACAGACTATCGTCAGATGAATGGACTTGTGTCTGTTTGTGTGTGTGTGCGTGTGTGTGTGTGTGTGTGCGTGCACATATGTTTGTGTGGTGTATTCATTTGTATTATTTTTTATTTGGGTGTGTACACACATGTGCGTGAAACTTATTTTGGGAGCCAAATGTCAATGTCAAGTGGCAAGCTGGATAGCTTTCCACGTTGTTACTTAATACAAGGTCTCTCACAAAACCTGAAACTCACTAATGTAGAATGACTTGCTTGCCAGAAGGATCAAAGGGTCACCCCCATGTGCCTCCCTAGTGCTGTTATGTGCAACTCTGTCCTACTTTATATTACACGGATGTTGAAGATCTGCCCTTTACTTCACACTTTCACAGAAGACACTTCACTTACTGTGACAGCTTGGCAGCTCGTGATCAATGTATTTTTTTTTAATTTGATGACCAATTTCTTTTTTAAATTATTTTATTTATTTACATTTCAAATGTTGCCCCTCACTTTCCAGGGACAATATAACAGAAAGCAAGAAAATGGGTAGTGAAAGCATTGGAAAAATGTAAAATAATTTAAAAAACAATTGCCTGGTCTCATGGAGAACAGTTACCTCAAAGAAAGAGAAAATACAGCGAGTTCAAGGTTCATATGCCACACTAAGTTGGCCGTAAACTTTAGGTGTAGCTCAGCTTACATCACTTGAGTCCATATATTATAGGAATATGCCACTGCAACTAACTTAGAATCGTCTTATTCCAGCTATGTTGTTCATCAGATCTTTGGGTTCATGTGGATCATACAGTACCACCTAATCTCATTTTCTTCCATAACTTGTAACATAAAGATACCATTACAACCTCTCCTGACCCAGTGAGTTATCATTTAATTAAAATAACACATAAATTTTTATTGTGCATATTGGAAAGCTCATGGAAAAGTGCATGAGCCATCTAAGGTTACCATGTTAGCTTTGGCTACAGAAAGAGATCATCTTCTGCTTTGACAGTTTAGTCAATCAATATTAATTTTTATTAATTCTAGCAACTAGAAAGTGGAACCAACTAGCACAATTTATAATACGTTCTGTCCCTCCAACCCTCCTCAGCTACCTTCCCTTGCTCCTATCATGCAACAACTTTAGTTGATAGCCTCTTTTTCTTTGATTATTATTGTTACATGCATATGTGCCATGCCAACGCATATGTAATATATAGGATATATATATATATATATATCCTTCTGAGTCAATTTTTGTTTGTGATATAGCTTCAAGGATGACAGTTCTGCTTTGAACAGCCAATAAGGGAGTTTCTTTCAGGGAGAGCCTCATTCTCCTTCTTCTACCAGTTATTAGTTGCCTGTAGTTCTTTGTCTAGGGTAGGACCCCCCAATTTTTCCCTTCTATGTAACTTCTACAAAACAACCCAAAAACAAAAAAAAAACAATGTACTGCCAAATGATATAGAGTTACGATCGTTTCATCTCATAGAGGGGCAATGAATCATGAATGCAAATTCTTCCTTAGTGACCTAAGTAGCTTTGTAACTACACATGTCCAAATGACATAACAATGATGTCTTAAGCACTAACATGAACTCGGCAATCACTTAAACATTTAACCAATGATTATTGCAGATATTATCACACTAAAAAAAATCTTAAATTCTTTAAGCTTCTAAAAGACCTAACTGTGATCAGGTCTGTGATGTAACACACTCCAGCAAAAATTACAGATCAGAGCTAATGAGAGACCTATAGGATTGATGTCATCTTGTTTAAAATACTCTTGCCTGGTCTGGGGATAGGAATAAAAGCAAATTTTAAATTTTGAGTGTGAGAAAGAATTCCAATATTTTTTATCCACCAGTTATTTAAAACTTCAGTTTTATATAATTCAGAAAACAACTACTTTTTCTTTTCACTCTTTCTTTCTTTCTTTCTTTCTTTCTTTCTTTCTTTCTTTCTTTCTTCCTTTCTTGTGAAATGGTGCATCAACTTGAATATGTCTTTCTTTTTCCTGTCAATTTCAGTGCCATGTCCAGATGAAGAGTGACAAATAAAGCCTGTCTGTACACAACTCTGGAAGCAGAAAGAGATATTCTCCTCAGGCTGATTTTAGTAGATGTGTCTGATTCACTCTTGTGTGACTTGACCATTTCAGATATTAGATTTTAATGCATCTCTCTCCATCCTTGAGTCTGTTTTACAAGATTCCAGATCTTCACCTGATTTTTGTTGTTGTTTTGACAAGAGATGTAAAATGTACTTTATGACCAAACCCATGTATGTTTTGGGTTGCTTCACGCAGTGGTGCTTGAAGGAACTTAATCAAGAAGGCTTTTATAGAGCTTAATGTAGAAAATAAAGCCAAGAAGGTAAGCACTGAAAATAAATTACCTTGAAAATGGTATAAATCCTATTTATCTGTCTGTCTATATTTAATTTCTTTCATTTCACATGAAAGAAGATGCTGCTTGGGAAGACAGGGTTGTATCTCAAGGTTTAATGTTTTTCTTCTGATTTTGCTAGGGATAGGAAAATGGTATCCCTAAAATCACTGTGGTATTCTCTTGTCTCTGTTCTAGTCAATACTTCTGCATCAGTTTTTAAATGTTAGCAGTAAATTGCTCATACATCTAATAAATTTCCAATATTTTAAATACTACCATCTAATTGATCATACTAATTAGAATATGTGGACATAGTCTGTTTAAGTGTCATATAGTCTCATATAGGTTGCTAATGCCTTTTATTGAACCTAAATCTAATAAAAAAGAAAGAAGAAAAAGAATAACAACAACAACCAGGAAGTGAATGAGAGCTTTCTCATGATAAAGTAGAGGAAAAACTAACCAAAGCCTTTGTGTCTTTGTGCCTTTGTTTTTCCAGAAATAAGTCATCCTTTTGAAATTTCCTCTTTTCTATCTATCTACTTAACCTTTTCTTTCCTCATTTGCTAAGGAGCTATTGGTTAACAGGACTGCAAATCCAGGGCATAGGGTTTTTTGTTGTTTTTGGGTTTTTTTGTCTTTTTTAAAAAAAACTTTTATTTCAGGGGAGAGTGATTTTCATAGAATCATGTAATTGGAATGCTGGGACCCTTCATAGTTGTACCTAGGCTTGGGGTTATCAGTGCCACACTGAATCTTCCTAATGACTTTGCATCATTTAATTTATCTGGCTTCATCTTTATCTAAAATTTTTTCTCATCACTGATGGAACATATAAGTTTGGGTCAAATTTCTTGCTTTGTCCTCCCAAGCTGAGTTCTTCACTACTTCAAGACTCATGACCAGCCAACATAGGAGGAAGCACACTCCTCAAGCTGCGAGTCAAGCGCTTATTAAATTTCAGGCCACATAAAATGACATGGGAAGTAATTTAAGAAAACAAGCAAGTCCTGAATGTAGTTCCATCAAGGATAGGGTCAGCAGCAGGTTATAATTTACACCCCTGTCTTTGCAAATCCCTTCTATATCATTTTCTGTTTAGTTTACAGGCTTAATGTGAGTTCTGTTGAATTAGACTTGAATCCCTGGGGCCACAGTGCTCTGTTCAAATCTGCCCTGAGCAATGTATGGGAAAGCGGCTGCCACCAATGTCAATGGAGTTCTATAAAGATTAATGGGATACCTGAAAAGCAACAAGGACTTTGAGTGATTTCAGGGAATTTGGCCTCTAGAAATCAATTTCCTTGAAACTGTCCTTGCTAATTTAACTGATACTATTTGACACTACTTTTTGTTTAAAGCAAGCTGTAAGTAGGAAAATCATAACATTATTGTAGCCCAGGATACGAGTTCATATGTGTGCTGCAGCACACAAACTTGGATCCACATGCTTAGGAGCTATGGTATGGAAACTAACTCATTTATGCAGATTATGGAGATTCTACTTCTCCATGTTAGCATGCTAATGTACAAAGCAAGTGTGGTGTTGCCTTAGTATTTTGCAGCTCTACCTCAATACTGAAAAAATAGTTTGAGAGTACCCACAGGAAGGACAGCGTTGTGATTTTCACACTACATTGATAAAAGTGTAGTGTGCTAAAAATTGAAAGTAGAAAAGAACAAACACTTATATTCTTAATTATTCTAAACACAAACAGAAAATATTAGAAAGTGTTTTCACTTCATTTCCATAACTGCTAGAAATGGTCACTTAGAGGTCTATAAAAGCCTCCCTTTTAAAAAACCTCCATTTTACAGAATTGTAAATTGATGTAATCCTGGTGTTGTGTCAGTAACTGCCTGTCTTGAATATTACAAAACAGTGTGAAAAGAGAGTCTCAAAAGGAGAAAAAAACATCTAAGAAAAAATATAAGACCTTTAAAGCTATATGGTTTGCTTGCTCCTGACAGCTTGTCACAGGACTACTTTCTAAGTCCTCACTGGTCTTTGATTTGAGTCCTTGTGTTTAGAAAAAAAGACTCTGGCATTTCTCACTAAAGTATATGGAAACAATACACCATAAAGCATGCTTGTTTAGAATTAGGGACTATTCATGAGGTTCATTCAATTTGGCTATTGTAGCTCAGAACTTACCATTTTCTATTTCATTAAGGTATAGAACTGACAGATGGCTGAGTGGCCACATTGCCTAGACAATAATGCAGTTGATGGCTAAAACACATCTGTGCAAATACAGGATGTATGTAATATTCTAAGAATCTATCTTTCTTTATCTTTCCGTCCCTCTGTCTCTCCGGCTCTCCTTGAATGTAAACCACACCCATCCTACCCTAATAATATACTCAAGTAATTTTCTACTCATTCCTAATGTCACGTGACTCTGGGTACACTCACCCCCCAACACACACACGCACACACACACACACACGAGTCATAGTTGTTCCTGCCAGTATTTAGGACTTTCCTAAGAAGCAAATCTTACAATTGCTCTTGCTTTTCTGCTTCTCTTGAAGACCACGTGACTTAATTCCACTGATACACGTAGATGATGACATTTAAAAGCTAAGAAAGAAAAAACCTTAGAGAAGCTGAACTTAGCAAGTCACGTTAGAGAAGAGAGCCCATGTATCAATTGCCATAAGAGACGAGGACAGCGAAGAAGCCCTCCACCTACAAGCCACAGTGTTTTGGTCCTGAGGAAACCCTGTTCACAGCTGCACATATGTGAGATTTTGGGAGGGTGATTTTAGGCTTGAGATAGAGAAAAAGGCTGTTACTTCAATACTGACACATCCGAATCATCAGGTCGTTCCATGCAGCATTCTCTTAGCCCACTGACAGGAAAAGTCAGTCATTGTGATCAGGTCTTCGACAGAATTTGGACATGGAAAATCCACTGTGTGCCCTTGTCTTGTGCCATTACCAAACAAATTGTCAGGTGAAGAGAGAAGATCAACGCTGCTCGGTACTTCTCTGTTGACGATGACTCTCTGTGTTCGACATCCTTCCCTCTACAATGAGTTCTCCAGGTGTCAGGCTGAGAGGAGAAAAGGAGTCACTACAGAAGCACCGGGCATGTTTTTTAAAGGGCTCTCAAAACAAGAATCCATGACACGGATACAAAGAACTATTTTGGTTTACTCAAATGTTTCCACATTATGCTTGGACTTTGTCCAAGCAGAAAGACCTAGTTTGTATCTGATAGTTGAGCTGTCCTCTTAACTGACAGATTTCTGCTCTGTAAAGCTAAAGGGCATAATCTCCTTTAGACCACAGGCAACTTTATGTTACTACTATATAGATATTCATTTAAAGTCCCTCTAATTGATCTTAAGAATTTTTGTTCTGACACGTCAATGTGTGCTTATGTGTGTGTGTGTGTGTGTGTGTGTGTGTGCGCACACACACAAACACATATGGATAGATGATTGATAGATAAATAATAAATAGATAAATAAATAATAGATAGATAGATAGATAGATAGATAGATAGATAGATAGATTCAATTTACAGTTTCCTATTTCTGTCTGGAGAAACAAGAATGAAATCTAAATGAGAAATGGAGAAAAATAAGACTTTATGAAGTACTCAATATTACTGCTGAACTTTTGTATCTCTAATGACACAGATGTAGATTTTTAAAAGAATTTCCCAGTTCTCTGCTGGGCTAGCAGCTTTCGGGGGACAGAGGGCAGTGGACTCAACAGAAGCTTATTATCAGTGAAATATGGTCATCTTCAACCCCAGGAGGAATGATCACATATTATAATGGCACTGCAGGAAAATTCCCTATAGTTAGTTCATTTCTAATTTAATCACGTTGTTTTGCTGTTATATGATTGAAGACACTCTCTCTACATACATTTTTGCATGCACTATTTCTATTTTCATTACTATCTCTATGGATCTGGCTTCATGCTGATCCTGCATATTCGGGGAATATATATTCTATGAAGAGTAAGCTATTCTTGATAATAGGGTGAAACGTATATGCATATGAGAAATGTCAGTTATCAAGTATGAGAGCCAGGCATCGCTAGTCTAGTTTACTTTCTCATAATAAACTGACAAGTGAGTATGCAAGGGTGGAAGACAAGTGTAATCTACCTCTGGCAATTGAAAGTTAGAGGGCTGTGAGTTTGAGGGGTCTAGGCTATATAGTGAGTCTTCAGCCAGCCTGGGATACACCACAGGACCCTCTCTCTGGAAAATAAAAAATAACATTAGGTGTCACGTATCTACTGTATAAATTGCAGTATAAGTTGTATTTTATTTATTATATATAATTTTAGTGTCTCCGTATTTCTCATAAAAAAAAAAAAAGAAAGCAAGAAACAGGCAGACAGATAACATTCGAGGGTGTCGAAGTATTACAGATGCCTCTTCCAGCTGCATCTGGCAGCCATCTCTTCTGCCACAGAAGCAACTGTGTGGCTAAAGGTTTTGTTCTGAGCTGTATGCTGACAGTGGTTTCAAATAGTGCTCCAAGAACACAGGAAATAACACATCTTTTATTGGAAATGTAGCTTTTAAAGTGTAATGTTTTCAAAAGGCTTGGTGTGGTTTGTGGAAGTAGAGCACATGGGCTTTGATGATTTGGCCCAAAGGAGTGTTCACACAACTAGGGAGAATGCTAGATAAAATGCCCACAATATACTCACATGTGGCATTCCTTATTATCCTTTTACCTCTCCCATAATAATTTATAATAATTATACTGCAATGTTTTTAAGGAAAAATCATAATTTTAATGTCTTCAAAAATCAGTCATAAGGATAACTTTGTTAATTAGTCAAGAAATTTCACCAGAGCAAAAATTAAAAGGTAAGAATTATCTAAGAAGTCTTAACTCATGCCATCTATCCTATGTATAAGAAGATATGTGAATATATTGGATATCAATACATCATGTATAAATATTATAGCAAATTAGATACTAAAAATCTGCATAAACTAAGTCATAACTACAATCTTCTCATTTGACTTAGTTTTTAAAATATAGAACTAATTAATGAATCTTGTTGTTATGTTCCTATCTGTTTGTCTCTGAGTTATGTGAACTTTCTGTCTACTTATCTATGTTCTTTTCTAACTATTTGGTATTCAGAAAATGACTCTAATAAACTTTTGTTCTTCAATGATGAAATTACACAAAATACTTTAAAATTAATAATGTAGAACATGAAGAAAATACTTCAAAATTAAAACAGATGTTGCTTATTTTCTCAAATGCATATAATAGGTTATTTTCAAAAATTTGATCCTCACAGAATTTGATTTATAGCAATTATCAGTATACTTACTAATATTGTACTAGCCAGGAAGAGGTAAATGTCCTTTTAGAAATCCCCTGGAAGACAGTTTATACACACACACACACACACACACACACACACACACACACACACAGAGAGAGAGAGAGAGAGAGAGAGAGAGAGAGAGAGAGAGGATCCTTGAATGGAAATAAAATTATTTTATGTCATTTTTAAATTTTGAGAAGTTCAATACCTTTTATGTAAAGTCATTTGAATACTTTTTGCTGTAAACTCATTGTGAAAGTAAAAACTGTACATAACATCAAAAAATGGCTGCTACAGGTCTATAATAGAACCATCCACATTCTTGAAACTCATCTATTTTCAACTATACCAAGTATAAATAACAAAGAATTTTTTCTATGTAGTCTTACTTTTTCCTCCTCCTCCTCCTAGTTCTTCTTCTTCTTCTTCCTCTCTCTCTCTCTCTTTCTCTCTCTCTCTCTCTCTCTCTCTCTCTCTCTCTCTCTCTCTCTCTCTCTCTCTGTCTTTCTTTGTGTGTACATGCATGTGCCTAGGAGTGAGTGCTCTGTCTACATGTATACCTGTGTAGGACCTGGACTGCAAAAGCCAGAGAAGAAATTGGGTCCAATGCGACTAGAGTTACTGATTCATGTATATCACCATGTCTGTTCTGGGATTTGAGTCCAAGTCCTCTAGAAAAGCCATGAGAGCTCTTATCAACTGAGCCATGTTTATTGAATCCCAATATACTTAAGCAAATGCATTTGAAATTTATATCTCTGTCACTCCCAATAAAGCATGCATTTGTATGCTTGAACACATTTACATTTCTATAGGACTACCACATGATGAATGTCTAAATGTTATGATGATCTTCCATTTTAAAACTTCAAATTGTTCAAATCATTTCTCAACTTACAAAGATATACTCATGTTACATTTTTTTTCAATATCCACAGATAGGATTCAAAATAAAAATTCCAGTTGTATATGTTAATGCATCTAGATTCTGCAAGGATTTGGTTTGATGTTATAATAATTCGCATGTTTTTATCAATGATTATCACTGTTTTTTCTTGAGATTTCACCTGGGCTCACAGAATTTGAAGATAAAATACAAACAGCAGTTGTAAAAGCATTCTGCATACATACTTTACATATCAAATTTAAACTTGAAGTGAAGACAAAAAGTAAATGTGACTGTGGACTATGTTTCTGTCCACAGGGTGTGATTTGAAGACACAATTGACTAATGACTATCATTTTCATTTCATTTCATTAGCATTTGTGCTTTATGATAACATATATTCCCTTCAGTGCTCTGAGAGGCTCTGATTTAACTACAACTGGGATGAAGCTGTTGCTTTGCATACTATAAAAGTAATTTATTTAGTAGCAAAGTGAAGATTTTACTTGTACCTACCTAGACCCATTTATTCAACCTAAATAATAACTTTTAATAAAACAGCTCTTAATGCATTACTGCCACCCATTAAAATGATTTAAAAAAAAAAGGTGCTGTCATTTCACTAACTTAAGTCTAGGAATAGAACAACTCCATAGTATTTTTTTCCATAGATACATGTGAACACTTCAAATGAGAGTATAAGTTGTATGAGTTTACTTATCATGAGTAGATTGTGTTTCAGTCATCTACCAAAGATAGTAGATAATATAGTAAGAAAGACAGATATTCCATACAAACAACTGCTTCATGTATAAAAGATTTTCTTTTTCTCTGTTGGGTTTTGAAATGATGGTTTTCTGTTTGTTTGTTCATTTGTCTTGTTTTTGTTTTGAGATAATGCTTCTTGGAGTTTTGGCTTCATATATGCGTCTATATGATGACTTTTCTTTAAGGGTAAGAGATATTAAAAGTGAAAGAACAAGCAGTGGCTCAACTTCTGCACATGGCACCTTCCTTGATGAGGAGGATTCTAAAAGAACAAAAGACTCTCTTCTTAAAATCAAGAATGGAAGCATATATATCCTGGGCATTTCCATAAGAAAAATAGAAGTCAGCTTATGTCACAGGCCAACAACCAACACAATCATTAAGATGGTAGCCAGTAGACAATGTTTTACCAAAGGTGGGGGAGGGAGTAGAATTCACTTAGCAAAGATCACATTTAAGATTTTTTGAGACTATAATATAAATAAATCATTTCTCCCTCCTCTTTCCTCTATCCATACTCTACTATGTATACTTCATTGCTTTTTATAAAATTCATGTCCACCTTTTTAATTGCTGGTACATGGATATAAAGTCCTTGGTCTCTGACTCTTGCTATCTTTCTACCCTTATAGTTCAACATTCCTTGAGGCTTAGGCATACTGACATATAGCTGACAGATAGATAGATAGATAGATAGATAGATAGATAGATAGATAGATGATAGATAGATAGAATGATGATAGATAGATAGATAGATAGATATAGATAGGTGATAGATAGATAGAGATAGAAATATATAGATATCCTTATCTTTATATTTAATGTAAATATAATTTAATATGTTACAGAATATATCATATATAATATATTGTATAGTATATATTGTATATAAATATAACATTATATATAAACTTGTTTCTAAATATAACCCCTCTATCTATTACTTTTATGTATGATTTTAGGGCTGACCAATTGATATCAGACAATCAATTGCTATGCAATTTCTTCTCTTACTCTCAGCATTCCTTAATTGTTTGTAGTATTTTGTATAGGGTTGAGGTCTCCTGGACGTTTTTCTACCCAGTTTGGTATTTCTATTGGTGTTGTCTTTGTTCAGTTCATGCTTATGCGGTCCTGTTGAAGTGAATTTAAGGATACAGTCTTTAACATTACCAGGAGAAACAGTCAGCAAACTCCTTGACCCTCTGACTCTTACTATGTTTCTGACCTTATGGATCAACATTCCCTGAGGCTTAGGCATGGGAGTATTTTGCAGAAGTATCTGTTGTTACTGAATTCCATAACTCTATTTGATTTGCTGTGGTGTTTTGTAGTCATCTTTATCTGTTCCAAAGAAAAGTTTCCTTGAGGAAGACTGAGAACTACATTTATCTGTGTGTATCCTAACAAATGTTTACATTGTGAGGTATTATGCATGTTTTAAAGCAGTGATTGTTTGTTTTTCTCCAACATCCATGACTTCATTAGCACTGAGTAGTTGGCTAGGTTTCCAGTACCAGGGTTAGTATCCCTCCTGTTTAGTGGGTTTTAAAATCAAGTAGAAAGCTGCTGGTGACTACAGAAAGGTGGGTGTATCACTACAGCACCCTTAGATACATATTGCCACTCTAGATGTTGTGGTTCATAGGTGTTGTAGTAGGACTTTTGATGCTTCCCTACTTCGGAAATTTGCATGACACTTTCTAAAACCATGAAATCTAGTGCTCATGAAGGACCCATCAAGTCAGTGCCAGATCAGAAGTCTCTGGCCTCCATTTCTCAAGTGCATAGCATCTTCAAACTAGGGACTTATCTTCCATCTCTGAGGGACAACTAAAGGTAAAAGCAACAGGCTGTATGTTTTGGAAACATCTTGGACACCCTTGACCAACAACTCAAAATAATGTTTAATATTTCTGATGTTGGGGTTTTCATTAGGTGCTATTTGATTATTAGAGGAAGCATTACTAGCCCAGATGAGAAGATTTTATTTGTACTCTATAGGTATATTTATAGGCAGAATTACATGTATTACAGCTTTCTCTTAGGTAAACAGTTCATGATTCCTTATGACTTTTTCAGACATCATCATTATTACTTTATATCCCCCATCTTTCTGTAGTTACTTCCCTCTCTATACTCAAAATGTCGTAATTTTCCCTTTTCCCCAATCTGATCACTCCTACCATTATATTTATTCCTCTGATATACTCCTCCCTATGTTTCTCCACAAACTCTCACACCTCAGGAATGATCCATTTTTTTTCATTCTTTATGCAGTTATTCCAGGATATGTTCTCACATCTGAGGATTTGGAGTTAGGAGCCTCTGATAAAGGACTACATGTGACACTTGTTTTTTGGGGTCTGGGTTATTTCACTAATATCTTTTCTAGATCTACTCATGTCTACCCACAATGATAATGATTTCACTTTTACTTTGTAGTTAAATAATATTCCATTGTGTATATGTACCACAGTCTCATCCATTTGTCAGCTGAAGAACATTGATGTTGTTTCCATTTTCCAGATACTTTGAGTAGAGTAGCAATGAAATGATCTGAGCAGTATCTCTGGAGATGGAGTCTAATTCTTTGGTCATAAGCCAAGGAGGCTTATGTGTCATATGGTATATTTATTTTTAACTTTTTGAGAATTATCCACACTGATTTCCTTGATAACTGCATCAGCTGGCCATCTCACCAACAATGAATGAAGGTTCCCTTTTGCCCGAACTCCCTCTAGCACTTTTTGCCAGCTGTATTGATGATTACTATCATTATGGTGGGAATAAAATAAAAATTTTAACTTATTTTATATACATCTTCATAATTTCAAGGGACCATGAACATATTTTGAAATGTTTCTTAGCCATTTTTTTTTCTTATTTGAGATCTCTCTGTTAATGTCCCAGACCTCTGTTTTATTAAATGGATTATTTGCTTTTTGTTGTTTTTTGTTTGTTTGTTTGTTTGTTTGTGTTTTTTGATTCATTTGTTGGTTTTGTTATTTGGGGGTTTTTATTTAATTGTTTATATATTCTGGATAGTAATCTTTCAGACTACTAAAGATTCCTAAGATTGCTAAAGATTTCACTCCTCTCTGTGGACTTCATTTTTACCAAGTTAATTGTTTCTGTAGCTGTACAAAAAGTGTTTCAGTTTTATAACAGCTGCTTGTAAATTGTTGGACTTAATTCTTGGGCAAATAAATCCCATTCAAATGTTCTTTTCTGTATAATATAGGATACTGTCCATGCTTTCTTTTTTTCTCTAGCAGTTTCAGTGTTTCAGGTTTCATGTTTAGGTCCTTAATCTGTTTGTAGTTAGTTTTCACACACGTTGATAGATACAGGTTTAATTTGATTCTTCTACAAATAGACATCCAATTTTCCTAGAACCTTTTGTAGAAGATGCTTTTACCCCTCCAATTTATGGCTTATTGTTTGTTTACTTGCTTATTTTGATGGTTTGATTGCCATCTTTATCAAATATTAAATGGCTGAAGTCACTCATAGTCATATTTGGTCTTTGATTTTGTTCCATTGTCTATATGTCTGTTATTATGCCAGTACCATATGGATTTTAACCACTATGGCTCTGTAATATTTCTTAATATCTCGAATGGTAAACCCTCAGCATTGTCTTTTTTGCTCAGAATGGTTTGGGTTTTTTGGAATACATTCTGGTTCCATATGGATTTTTAGAACAGTTTATTTTTTCTATCTATGAGAAATGGAATATGGATTTTAATCAAAATTGCATTTAATCTACAAGTGACATTTAGTAAACTGGTAACTTTCTCATATTAAATCTACCAGTCCACAAACATGAGGCACCTTCCCATTTTCTAGTGTCTCTCTCTACCCCTTTCTACAGAGGCTAGGTTTGTTGGTTCCCTTGTTACATTTATTGGCATATATTGTTTTCTCTGAGTCACTTATGAATGGCAGTGCATTCATTATCACCTCCTCTATGATTTGTGTAAATTGATTCTGTCTCCTGATTCACTGCTCAATTTGTGATCAAATAGGACACAAGGAATGTTTTCTGTCTTTTTGAGTTAGGAATGACTACTTTTGTGTCCTTGGATATGGTCTATTTTAGAAAAGCTTCTATTTGGTGAAGAGTTGAGTATAAATTCCTTGATGTCTGAGTGAAATAGTTTGTAGATATTTGTTAAGTCTATTTGATGTGTGATGTCAATTGATCCTAATGTTTCTGCTTATTTTTCATACAGATAACCTGATTATTGAAGAAACTGAGGTATTAAAATCATTTCAGCTTGAGTCCTTTCCATGTTTCTATCTCTGGCCAGTTGACACTGTTGCTCACCCCACAGGGCTGAAAACCCCCACAGATCCTCTTGAATCTCAATCTCAAGTCCTGGATTATCTTTGTCATTTTCATTAGTCTTATGTTTGTGTTTTCTTGGGCACGATGCAAATGTTTATTTTATTCCTCTTTAATTTCTTTTTTTTTTAAATCGGATTTTTTTTATTTACATTTCAAATGTTAGCCCCTTTCTCACTTTTCTGCACCCAACCCCGGAAATTTCCTATCCCATCCTCCCTCCCTCTGCTACTACTAGGGTGTTCCCCCACCTACCCACACCTTCCTCCCCAGCCTCACATTCCCCTACACTAGGACATCGAACCCACACAAGACAAGGAGCCACTTTTCCCACTAATGTCCAACAAGGCCATCCTCTGCCACATACACAGCTGGAGCCATGGGTCCATTCATGTGTACACTTTGGTTGGTGGTCCAGTTCCCAGGAGCTTTGAGAGGTCTGGCCAGTTCATACTGTTGCACAGAGCTGCAAATCCCTTCAGCTCCTTCATTCCCTTCTCCAACTCCTCCATCAAGGACACTGCGCTCAGTCCAATGGTTGGCTGTGAACATCCACCAGAGCTTCAAAGAAGACAGCTGTATCAGCATGCACTCATTTCAGCTTGCACTTCTTAGCATCCACAATAGAGTCTGAATTTGGTGACAGTATATGGGATGGATGCCCAGGTGGGGCAGTCTCTGGATGGTCTATCCTTCAGTATCTGCTGCACAGTTTGTCTCCATATTTGCTCCTGTGATTATTTTGCTTCCCCAACTAGGAAGGGCCAAAACATCCAAACTTAGGTTTTTCTTCTTCTTGAGCACATGTGAATTGTTATCTTGGGTATTCTGAGCTTTTGGGCTAATATCCACTTATCAGTGAGTGCATACAAAATGTGGTCTTTTGTGATTGGGTTACCTCACTCAGGATGATATTTTCTAGTTCCATCCATGTGCCTAAGAATTTCTTGAATTCATTGGTTTTAATAGCTGAGTAATACTCCACTATGTAAATGTACCACATTCTCTGTATCTATTCCTCTGTTGAAGGACATCTGGGTTCTTCCCAGCTTCTTGCCATTATAAATAAGGCTGCTATGAACATAGTGGAGCATATGTCCTTGTTTTATGTTGGAGTATTTTTTGGGTATATGGCTAAGAGTAATATTGCTAGGTCCTCAGATAATGCTATGTCCAATTGTTTGAGGAAACTCCAGAATGATTTCCAGAGTCATTGTACCAATTTACAATTCCATCAACAATGGAGAAGTGTTCCTCTTTCTCCACATCCTTCTGCTTCTCCACATCCTTGCTAGCATCTACTGTCACCTGAATCTTTGATTTGAGACATTCTGACTGGTATGACGTCGAATCTCAGGGTTGTTTTGATTTGCATTTCCCTGAAGACTAAGGATGTTGAACATTTGGTTAGGTGCTTCTTGGTCATTCGAGTTTCCTCAGTTGAGAATTCTTTTTTTTAGCTCTGCACCCCATTTTTAATGGGGTTATTTGTTTCTCTGAACTCTAACTTCTTGAATTCTTTGTATATATTGGATATTAGCCCTCTATCAGATGTAGATTTGGTAAAGATCTTTTCCCAATCTGTGGGTTTCCATGTTGTCCTATTAACAATGTCCTTTGCCTTACAGAAGCTTTCCAATTTTATGAGGTCCCATTTGAGGATTCATGATCTTAGAACATAAGCCATTGGTTTAGGAACTTTTCCCCTGTGCCTAAGTAGTCGAGTGTCTTCCCCACCTTCTCTTCTATTAGTTTCAGTGTATCTGGTTTTATGTGAAGGGCCTTTATCCATTTGGACTTGAGCTTTGTACATGCAGATAAGAATGGATCAATTTGCATTCTGCTACATGTTGTCCTCCAGTTGAACCAGGATCAATTTTTGAAAATGTTGTTCTTTTTCCACTGGGCAGTTTAAGCTCCTTTGTCAAAGATCAAGTGACCATAGATGTATGGGTTCATTTCTGGATCTTCAATTCTATTCCATTGATCTTCTTGCCTGTCTCTGTTCCAATACCATGCAGTTTTTATCACTATTGTTCTATAGTACAGCTTGAGGTCAGGGATGGTGATTCCTCCAGAAGTTCTTATATTGTTGAGAACACTTTTAAATTTCTTTCTTCAGAGACTTGAAGTTATTGTCATACAGATCATTCACACCAAGGTATTTTATATTATTTGTGACTATTGTGAAGGGTGTCATTTCCCTAATTTCTTTCTCAGCCTGTTCATCTTTTGAGTAGAGGAAGGTTACTGATTTGTTTGAGTTCATTTTATATCCAGCCACTTTGCTGAAGTTGTTTATCAGCTGTAGGAGTTCTCTGGCGGAAGTTTTTGGGTTCACTTAACTATACTATCATATCATCTGCAAATTTTGACTTCTTCCTTTCCAGCTTGTATTTTTTGACCTACTTTTGTTGTCTAATTATGTGTGAATTTAACAAAGCAAGTGAAAGATCTGTATGAAAAGAACTTCAAATCTCAGAAAGAAGAAATCAAAGAAGATCTCAGAAGATGGAAAGATCTCCCATGTTCATGGATTGGCAGGATTAATATAGTTAAAAACGGCCATCTTGCCAAAAGCAATCTACAGATTCAATGCAATCCCCATCAAAATTCCAAATCAATTCTTCATAGAGATAGGAAGAACAATTTGCAAATTCATTTGGAATAACAAAAACCCCAGAATAGTGAGAACTATTCTCAACAATCAAAGAACTTCTGGAGGAATCACCATCCCAGACTTCAAACTGTATTGCAGAGGTATAGTGATAAAAACTGCATGACATTGGTATAGAGACAGGCAGGAAGATCAGTGGAATAAAATTGAAGACCCAGATATGAACCCACATGCACAAAAATCACTTGATTTTTGACAAAGGATCTAAAACTATCCAGTGGTAAAAGGACAGCATTTTCAACAAACTGTGCTGGTTCAACTGGAGATCAGCATGTTGAAGAATGCAAACTGATCCATTCTTATCTCTTTCTACAAAGCTCAAGTCCAAGTGGATAAAGGACCTTCACATAAAACCAGATACACAGAAACTAATAGAAGAGAAGGTGGGGAAGACACTCGACTACTCAGGCACAGGGGAAAGGTTCCTAAACCAATGGCTTATGCTCTAAGATCATGAATCCTCAAATGGGACCTCATAAAATTGGAAAGCTTCTGTAAGGCAAAGGACATTGTTAATAGGACAACATGGAAACCCACAGATTGGGAAAAGCTCTTTACCAATTCTACATCTGATAGAGGGCTAATATCTAATATATACAAAGAATTCAAGAAGTTAGAGTTCAGAGAAACAAATAACCCCATTAAAAATGGGGTGCAGAGCTAAACAAAGAATTCTCAACTGAGGAAACTTGAATGACCAAGAAGCACCTAACCAAATGTTCAACATCCTTAGTCTTCAGGGAAATGCAAATCAAAACAACCCTGAGATTCGACGTCATACCAGTCAGAATGTCTCAAATCAAAGATTCAGGTGACAGGAGATGCTAGCAAGGATGTGGAGAAAAAGAAACCCTCCTCTATTGTTGGTAGGATTGCAAGCTGCTACATACAACCACTCTGGTAGTTAATCTGGCAGTTTCTCAAGCAATTAGACATAGCATTACCTGAGGACCCAGCTATATACACAGAAGATGCTCCAACATATAACAAGGACATATGTTCCACTATGTTCATAGCAGCCTTATTTATAATAGCCAGAAGCTGGAAAGAACCCAGATGTCCTTCAAGAGAGGAATGGATACAGAGAATGTGGTACATTTACACAATGAAATATTAGTTAGCTATTAAAAAATGAATTCTAGAAATTCTTAGGTAAATGGATTGAAGTAGAAAATATCATCATGTGTCAGATAACTGCATCACAAAATACACACATGGTATGCACTCACTGATAATTGGATATTAGCCAGAAAGCTTGCAATATCCAAGATACAACTCATAGACCACATGAATCTCATAAACAAGGAATACCAAAGTGTGGGTGCTTTGGCCCTTCTTAGAAGGAGTAGTAAAAAGTCATGGGGGCAAATATGGAGAGAAAGCCTGGGACAGAAACTGAAGGAGGAGCCATCCAGAGACTGTTCTACCTGGGTGAGTATCCATTTCTTGTGCAGTCACCAAAGGTAGTTGCTGATGTGGATATCAGCAAGTGCATGCTGACAGGAGCCTGATATATATAGCTATCTCCTTAGAGATCTGCCAGAGCCTGAAGTATACAGAGGTGGATGTTCACAGCTAACTATTGAACTGATCATGGCGTTCCCAATGGAGGAGTGAGAGAGAAGACTGAAGGAGCTGAAAGAGTTTGCTGCCCCATGGGAGAGCAACAGTACCAACCAGTCAGAGCTGCCAGGGTCTAAACCACCTGCCTGGGAGCACAAAGGGAGGGACCCATGCCCCCAGCTGTATATGTAGGGGAGAATAACAGTGTCAGGCATAGGTGGGTGAGGAACTACTTGGTCCAGTGAATGCTGGATGCCCAAGTGTGGGGGAAATCGTGGGTGGGGAAGTGGGAGTGGGAAGGTGGGTGGGGGCATATCCTCATAGAAGGAGGAGGAAGGGGGATGGGATGGGGATTCATGGGTGAGGTGGAAGTAGGGAAAGAGGGTTACATCTGAAATGTAAATAAAATATCCAATAAAAAATTTTTAAAAAACTGGTTATTCATAAACTGTAAGTTATGGTGGCCTCAACTGAAGGACCGAAATGAAGATGCATAGTTCTACTCTACTTTTTAAAATTTTTGTCTTTTCTTCTAATAATATGAAAGGAAAAAGAAATTTTTACCCTCTTATAAATATCAAATAAGAGTCTGTAAGATTTTTCACAGGTAAAAGCATTTGCCATACAAGCCAGACAACCTTAGTTTTGTTCTGAAGCCCATGGTACAAAGTGAGGAACAACTCTTGAAAATTGTTTTCTGGCCCCTCTCTAGATATATGTGCATGTCCTACCATCAATAATAAATAAAACTCAAGCTACCAATAAAAAACATAGATAGATTTGCTAATTTGCAAAAGTTATTTATTTTAGAACATTAATGTGTACCAAAAACAAAGCATGTAGCATGGGATCTGAAGCCCATGGTGACATAACTACTTGCTTGGTGCTGTTAAATCTTGCAACAACTTGGGGAAAAAAAACCAAAGATTTATACAGCATTGCTGAAAATGGCTGTAATAGTTTTCTAAATATTTTCTGAAATATTCATCAGAAGAAGTAGGTGGGTGAACATTAAAGATACATCTTGCAGATGATAATTACTGATTAATGTTTGCATTTTGCAGGAATATACATATATTGAATTAAATATTAAATACTACTATTTAATAATTTCATCTAATGATTTTCAGTCACAAACATTTACCTTAATGTTCTCTTAATGGATCTTGAATATTTAATTCCTCAAAATTGGTCACTTTATTACTAAACAAATATTCAAGTAAAAAGCAGTTATCATTATCCAAGTTCCTTTAGTTGATTTTGAAAAATTCTTCAAAATGCTATCAATTTAAATTGATATTTTTAAATTCATCCTTTTGCAGAAGAAAGCAAAAGTTTTCATAATTATTTTAATTGAGGCAGAATTGGTAAAAATGAGTAGTTTTTTGTTCTATTAATTTCTCTAAAAAATTCATAAATTTGTATGATTAGAGGAGCTTCAGTTGAGCAACATGGCGGCTCTTGCAGGGACCATATCCATAGATCTTGTCTGGCCTGTGTGATCTGGCTAGGCTACAGACAGACTTTTAATCCCCCTGGTTGGAATATAGATACACCTTTAGTACACACTAATAACAAACAATGTAGGTAAGATTAGTTTGTAGAAGTAAGCAGCCATGAATGAAAGTAGTGTCTAACTGAGGGGTAGACAAAGTTATGAATCAGGGAAAGATTTTACAGAATAAGTCAGAGATAGGATGCACCCAACTCTTGGGACAAGAGCACAGGAAAGAGAAGCTATTAAAGAAAAGCAAAGGGTGTTGGTCGTGTGCCTTCTTGTGGCTAAGATGGCAGCGGCGGAGCATCCCGAACCTCACAAAGGAGAATTGCACTTATCACCGCCTCCATCTTCAGGCCACTATGGAGCCTGGGCTGCCCAGGAGCTTCAGGCCAAATTGGCAGAGATAGGAGCGCCTATCCAGCAGAGTCGCGAGGAGCTAGTAGAGCGGCTGCAGACCTACACCCACCAGACAGGCATCGTGCTGAATCGACCAGTTTTGAAAGGAGAGGATGGGAACAAAGCTGCTCCTCCTCCTATGTCAGCTCAGCTGTCTGGGATTCCTATGCCACCACCACCTATGGGACTCCCCCCTTTACAGCCTCCTCCACCACCTCCACCACCTCCACCACCTCCAGCACCTCCACCACCTCCACCACCTCCACCACCTCCACCAGGCCTTGGCCTTGGATTTCCTATGGCTCACCCACCAAATCTGGGACCCCCACCACCTCTTCGAGTGGGTGAGCCTGTGGCACTGTCAGAAGAAGAACGGCTGAAGCTGGCTCAGTAGAGGCAGCTTTGCTGATGCAGCATGAGGAACGTGCCAAGCAGGCAGCTGTGTTAATGGAGCAGGAACGGCAGCAGGAGATTGCCAAGATGGGCACTGCAGTCCCTCGGCCTCCTCAAGATATGGGGCAGCTGGGCGTCCGTACTCCTCTGGGGCCTCGAGTAGCTGCTCCTGCAGGCCCTGTGGTTCCCACACCTACTGTTTTGCCCATGGGGGCCCCTGTTCCTCGCCCTCGGGGTCCCCCTCCACCTCCTAAAGATGAGAACAGAGAGATGGATGATCCTTCTGTGGGCCCCAAAATCCCCCAGGCTTTGGAAAAGATTCTGCAGCTGAAGGAGAGCCATCAGGAAGAGATGAACTCTCAGCAGGAGGAAGAAGAAATGGAGACAGACACTCGCTCATCTCTCAGACAGTCAGCATCAGAGACTGAGGAGGACACAGTGTCCATATCCAAAAAAGAGAAAAACCAGAAGCGTCAGAACCGAAAGAAGAAGAAAAAGTCACAGTGGGTGCGAGCAGCATCATCAGAGAACTCTGGGGACCTAAAGAAAGATGCAGCTCAGTCCCGAGGGTCTGACTCCCCTGCTGCTCATGTGGAGATTGAATATGTGACTGAAGAGCCTGAGATCTATGAGCCCAACTTCATCTTCTTCAAGAAGATTTTTGAGGCTTTCAAGCTAACTGATGATATGAAGAAGGAAAAAGAGAAGGAGCCAGAAAAACTTGAAAAGATGGAGAACTATGCAGTCCCCAAGAAGAAGGGCTTCGAGGAGGAGTACAAGGACAGTGGCGATGACAGCAGTGACGATGAGCAGGAGAAGAAGCCAGAAGCCCCGAAGCTGTCCAAGAAGAAGTTGCACCGAATGAACCGTTTTACTGTGGCAGAACTCAAGCAGGTGGTGGCTCGACCTGATGTTGTTGAGATGCATGACGTGACAGCACAGGACCCTAAGTTCTTGGTTCACCTCAAGGCCACCCGGAACTCCATCCCTATGCCACACCACTGGTGTTTTAAGCGCAAGTACCTTCAAAGCAAACGGGGCATTGAGAAGCCGCCCTTTGAGCTGCCAGACTTCATCAAACGCACAGGCATCCAGGAGATGCGAGAGGCCTTGCAAGAGAAAGAAGAACAAAAGACCATGAAGTCAAAAATGAGAGAGAAGGTTTGGCTGAAGATATGGAAGATTGATATTGACTACCAGAAGCTACATGATGTCTTCTTCAAGTGGCAGACCAAGGCTAAGCTCAGCATCCACAGGGACCTTTACTATGAGGGGAAGGAGTTTGAGACATGGCTGAAGGAGAAGTCTGGAGATTTATCTGATAAGCTAAGGATTTCCTTAGGGATGCCAGTAGGAACTAATGCCCACAAAGTCCCTCCTCTGTGGCTGATTGCCATGCAGTGATATGGGCCACCGCCATCCTACCCAAACCTGAAAATCCCTGGACTGAATTCACCTATCCCTGAGAGCTGTTCATTTGGATACCATGCTGGTGGCTGGGGCAAACCCCCAGTAGATGAGATGGGGAAGCCACTTTATGGGGACATGTTTGGAACCAATGCTACTGAGTTTCAGACCAAAACTGAAGAAGAAGAAATTGATCAGACCCCCTGGGGAGAACTGGAGTCATCTGATGAAGAATCCTCAGAAGAGGAAGAGGAGGAAATCGATGAAGACAAGCCAGATGAGACTGGCTTTATCACACCTTCAGACAGTGGCCTCATCACTCCTGAAGGATTCTCATCCATGCCAGCTGGAGTGGAGACCCCTGAACTCATTGGGCTGAGGAAGAAGAAGACTGAAGAGACGATGGATGGAAGTGAGACACCTCAGTTGTTCACTGAATTGCCAGAGAAGAGAACAGCCACTGTTGGAGGAGCAATGATGGGATCAACCCACATTTATGACATGTCCATGGTTATGAGCCGGAAGGACTCATCCCTGAGTTGCAAGGTGTGGAAATAGTACTGGCACCTGAGGAATTGGAGTTGGACCCCATGGCCATGACCCAGAAGTATGAGGAGCATGCTCGGGAGCAGCAGGCACAAGTAGAGAAAGAAGACTTTAGCGACATGGTGGCTGAGCATGCTGCTAAACAGAAGCAAGAGAAACAGAAAGCTCATCCCCAGGACAATCGCGGGGGCAGCAAGAAGTACAAGGAATTCAAGTTTTAAGTCCTTCTCATATAACTGACCTTCCTTTAGGCCCTTTGTATGTCTGGGCTTTCTATGTGGGTCCCTAAAGCTAGTTCTGTACTCCCTAGGCTTGCCACTTCCTGTTCTTACTTTAGACTTGTTTTGTAAATAAAGCTGTTTCCCAAGGGGGTAAAAAAAAGAAAAAGAAAAGCAAAGGTAGGCAGAGTGTGTCAGCTTGAGTCAGTTCAATGCAGTGGAATTGAGTTTGTCCATGACTTCAAGCAGTTCAATGCAGGTCGGCAGAGGCATTTGAAGTCAGAGAACAAGAAGAAGCCAGGAGATTACAACAAATTTCCAGAGTTACTTTGAGGTCAAGAAGAACAATTCAGTGAGAACCTGAGAGAAGCCAAATTGGATCAGTTATCTTGGAGTGGAGTTTGGGCCAGAACAACTGAGTTGAGCCAGACAGTAAAAGCTCAGAAAGAGCTAGAAAGAGTGAGTTTGATCAGTAGTAAGCCTCCAACATGCCACTTACATCTGGAGAATAAAAGCTACTATCACAGGAATTTAGAAAATAATATTTATATCAAGTCTAAATGGATAATTAAGAATATTACTATGATAATCTTAAGAGATACTGTTCTGCCTTTATACTTTCAAATAAAATCATTTTTCCATATTACCAAATGTTTCAGACAAAACATGACTTACTGCACAATATCCAATGAAAAGATTGCAATGACACATTCTGTCATTGTTGTCCATTTATTTTCAGAGAGTACTTTTAATTACTTTGTGAATGTTCTGATTGGGAATGTTTGTCCAGAATTCAACATGTAGCAAAAAAAAAAATAAAATGAAAGCTAGTTATAGAGAACAAAAAACAAATTTATACTACTTTCATTAAAATATATAAAAATATGGTGTCCCATAGAACAGCAGTACTCAACAAATCATTAGTAGTCATGCACACACACATACACATGTGTACATGAGTACACATATACATACACTCATACTTTCTCTCTCTTTCCCTCTCCCTCTCTCTCTCTCTCTCTCTCTCTCTCTCTCTCTCTCTCTCTCTCTGTGTGTGTGTGTGTATGTGTGTGTGTGTGTTTGTGTGTGTGTGTGTAATAGGTATCTCAGAACACTTGGAAGAATTAAAACTATCCCCCGCAAGTAAATTGCAGAGTTGGTTATGATTAGGTATAATTGGTATAGAAGAATCATTTATATCAAAATATTAGAAAGAAATAGTTTAACAGAAAAACTGAAAAGATGAACATGACAAGAGCAAGTTCAAAAAAAGAACAAAAATGCCACAAAACCATAGCTAACCTCAAGATTATTGACACTCACATGCACGATGGTTACATGTAGAGGTCAGAAGATGACTCCGATATAGGTCTCTTCTTCCCATCCTATTTGAGGCAGGGTATTTTACTTTTCTCTGCTGCATTGTCAGCAAGTAAGATCCATTCCAGACTCCACCTTTCATCTAAGTGCCGGTGCCTTGGAATTACAAACACATGCCATCACTTCTGACAAGGCCTGGGTTCTGAGAATCTGAGCTGAGGTCTCATGTTTACAAGGCAACAATCCTTCCTCTTCTAAGGGAGGCATTCACAGTAACAAATTCTTTTTTGCAGTTTTCCAGACAGATTTTCTCTGTGTAGCACAGAACACTTTTTTTTTGGCTTGTTTAATATATTTTGTTTTATTTTCATGTACCCTATATATTTTTTACATTATCCTTCTAAAATTAATTTTTGATATTTTTCAGTTGAATTGATTACTTAATATATAGTTGAACTTTTCAAAGTTCTTCCATGTTATGATCTTCTATACCTTCCATGTGTTTAAGATACAGTCTTAAGTGGCCACTGCTATCTCCTCAGTCATTATGTAGCCAAAACTAGCCTTTGACTTCTCAGTCCTCATGCTAATCCCCAAACCAAACATGTGACTACACAAGTGAATCACCATATCTGACAAGATTTCTAATTTTGTTCCATCAAATTTTAATCTCAGTAATTAATTGATGATGTATATTGAGTCTTTGAGCTATTATCCAAAGAATTTTCTTTTGTCCCCTTTTATCCATTATGTATGATGGTTCATCCATCTTTGTCTGAATATCCAATGATTCTTAATTTTCATTAGAAACTGGGCATCAAGGCAATAATGTCCCAGCATTATCAGATGTTAGGATTGTTCATGCTTAGCTTACTTTAGCTTGATAATGTCATTTTCTTCACTTCAATCCTATTAACCACTAAAATTGTTTTCATAAAGCCTAGTGATGACAGTGCAAAATCTGTCTCTTAGTATATAGCTACTATCACATGTGACAACAGGTTTGACAGGACATTCTCTGTCATTTCATTATCAACCACATCTAAAAAACCTCTCTAAATGATCAAATGACATCTTAAATATTTCCAAAAATGCATATCGGCAGGAATTCCTTCACCAACAAATGCACTGAAGTCTTATCTACTCTGAAGTAATAGTTCTAGAGAATAGTATTGGACAATTATTTTGGTGGGCTCTCTGTGCAGTTGATTCTAAAAAAGTACTAAGTACTAGCCCATAGTTTAGCCTAAATCGCCAATAGATATAAAAAGATTCTACTTTCAATTCAGGTATTTTTGTTTTATTTTTCTGTTATATCTTGGTGTGTGTGTGTGTGTGTGTGTGTGTGTGTGTGTGTTGAGAATACCTTTAAGCTTGAAGTTTTACAAATTCCATTGTAAATGCAGGTAATTTTTATTTATAACAAAGTACAAGATAGAAATAACTTAATACACTAACTGTTTATTAGGGCTCACAGAATCAGAGAGCACCACTCCATCACACTGGAGAAAGAAGAGTGGAGCAGTTCCAACCAAGGCAGTAAGAACCTCAGATAGAAACTGCTTATCTTGGTACAGATAAGATAACAGAAAAATGAATGGCCAGAAACAAGGTCTAGAAAGTAACCTTAAAATGCTTATCTCACCCACTTTTTTTTCTGTTCTGCCTGGCTTGGAATGTCCCAGAAACTCCCAAATTAGAATTGACTGGTATAATGAACTGGGGAAAAGCATTCAAACCATGAGTGTGGGCATCCAAGATTCATATTATGATAAGAGAGTTTCAAGTCTTCCTCCTATAAACTACTTTTTTTTTCTCCAAGGAAAACTATACTTCTGATGCTAAAATTGAGGGAAAAAAATTCTATCTAAGCAAAGTTATAAGATCTGAGCAATCAGCAGGTATTACAGTGACAGCACTAGTAACATTCAGCTTGTGCCTCTTGGCATGCAACCCCAACCTCACGAGTAGACATAAAAGATATTATCAGTAACACCACATCCAAGGTGAGGACTGTGCCCAAATTCAGCTAGATCAATGAATTATGCTCTCACCTGGAACTTGAATTCAACAAGGTAAAATGAAGAAATTGAAAAATACACATGTCCTCAATGTTCAGGAACAGAGTCTTCCTTAAAAAACTGAAAATGGAAGGCCTTGGTTTTTCACTAACTCAGGTGGCAGTAAACTTTTCATCTCAGTGGGCTGAAATGAAACAGAGCATGTGGCTATGGTTCCTCTACAACAGACTGTTTATTTCTTATCTAGTTGAAGTATTATATACTTTCTTGAATTTTTCCTTTTCATCTTAGTAAATTAAAGTCATTCCAAACGTTCTGTTATCAAAATAGCTCTCAACTCTTTTGAGAGAATTGATCTGAAACCATGCTTATCTCCAGTCAGAGAAGGAAAATCTCGACTAAGATTACTATACCAAGCAACAATATCCTGAAAACCGAAGCCATTTCTTAAGAATTAATGGCATCAAACATTTATTCATGTGTTTGTATCTTGATACCCCCCTTGAAAAAATATATATTTTAAGCCATGGAGGTTGGGTTTTTTTTGTTTTATTTTTGTTTATATACTCTCAATGTGATTTTTAACCAGATATATCTTTTGTAAAAGTCCTGATTCTGTACTTTGTGTCTTTACACTCCCCTGACTGCTAGATTCATTGTATCATAACATTAGGTACTAATCCTCATTTTACTTCTGTAGCAATGACTCTAAAGAATATGATTGTACACTTTTGCTTACTACTGTCAATAGTGTTCTGGCATACCACTTTCCAGATAATATATGAATCTTACCTTAACATTTTAGATTCACATTTTCTATTATTTTAGTTGTTTGTACCCACATGACTAAACATGGATTTAATTCCTCATCTAGGCATTTACTAATCAATTCAAGTTGCCAAACAAAGCAAATCATCACAAGATAAACCTTTAACAGCATGTCACATAATTTCAACACATTTAAAACATCATTTTAAATCATAACATCCCACTTTGTGTTCCTAAAGTTCCACTTTGACCTCATAATGCAAAAATACAATTAGTATATCCCTAAAATTCTCTCCCAAACTAAACACAAGTAAATTTTACAAAAGTCAAAATTCAGAGTCTGCTCTGAGATTGCAGATAATCTATGAACTGTGAGTTTGTGTAGTATTAAAACATAAGCTAGACTTTCTTTTTGTGTTTTTGTTTTTAATCAATGTATTTTATTAGATATTTTATGTATTTACATTTCAAATGCTATCCCCTTTCCCAATTGCCCCTCCTGAACCCCGCTATCACATCCCCCCACCTCTGCTTCTGTGAAGGTGCTCCCCCTCCCACCCTCCCACTCCCACCTCCTCACCCTGGCATTTCCCTACACTGGGGCATCTAGATTCCACAGGACCAAGGGCCTCCCCTCCCTCTGATGCCAGACAATGCCATCCTCCGCTACATATGCAGCTGAAACCATGGGTCCCTCCAGGTATACTCTCTGGTTGGGGGTTTAGTCCCTGGGAGCTCTGGGTGGTCTGGTTGGTTGATATTGTTCATCCTATGGAGTTACAAACCCCTTCAGTTCCTTCAGTCCTTTCTCTCACTCCTCCATTGGGGACCCAGTGCTCAGTCCAGAGATTGGCTGTGAGCATCTCCTCTGCATTTGTCAGGCTCTGGAAGAGCCTCTCAGGAGACAGCTATATCAGGCTCCTGTCAGCAAACACTTCTTGGCATCAGCAAGAGTGTCTAGTTTGGTGTCTGTATATGAGATGGATTCCCAGGCGGAGCCGTCTCTGGATGACTTTTCCTTCAGTCTGCTCCATACTTTGTCCCCATACTTCCTTTAGACAGGACCCATTCTGGGTTAAAAATTTGGAGATGAGTGAGGGTCCCCATCGCCCAAACAGGGGCCTTGCCTAACCTCTGGATATGGTCTCTACAGGATCTCCCTCTCCTTTATTGGGCATTTCAGCTAATATTGTCCCCTTTGGGTCCTGGGAGCCTCTTGCTTTCCTTACATCTGAGACTTGCTGGTGCCCCCCCCCCATTAGTTCCCCATCCCCTTTTGCTACACATCTTTGTTGAAATTCCTGACACTCTGCATATCATCTCTGAATCCTCCTGAAACTGACCCTGCCCCCCTTTTCCCCCTCCCGTTTCTCTCTTCCTCCAAAATCCCTCCTACCGTCTACCTCCCCTGAGTATTTTGTTCCCTGTTCTAAGAAGGACTGAAGCATCCACATTTTGGTCTTCCTTCTTCTTGAGCTTCATATGGTCTATGAATTGTATCTTGGGTATTGTGAGCTTTTGGGCTAATATCCATTTATCAGTGAGTACATACCATGTGTGTTCTTTTGTGATTGTGTTACCTCACTCAGGATGATATTTTCTAGTTCCACTCATTTACCTAAGAATTTCTCAAATTCACTGTTTTTAATAGCTGAGTAATACTCCATTGTGTAAATGTTTCATATTTTTTATATCCATTCCTTTGTTGAAGGACATCTGTGTTCTTTCCAGCTTCTGGCTATTATAAATAAGGCTGCTATGAGCATAGTGGAGCATATGTCCTTGTTATATGTTGGAGCACCTTCTAGATATATGCCCAGGAGTGGTATAGCTGGGTCCTAAGGTAATACTATGTCCAATTGTTTGAGGAGCCGCCAAATTGACTTCCAGAGTCATTGTACCAGCTTGCAATCCTACCAACAATGGAGTGTTCCTCTTTTTCCACATCCTCTCCAGCATCTTCTATCACCTGAGTTTTTGATCTTAGCCATTCTGACTGGTGTGAGGTGGAATCTCAGGGTTGTTTTGATTTGCATTTCCCTGATGACTAAGGATGTTGAACATTTGTTTAGGTGCTTATCTGCCATTTGATATTCTTCAGTTGAGAATTCTTTGTTGAGCTCTGTACCCCATTTTTAATATGGTTATTTGATTCTCTAGAGTCTAACTTTTTGAGTTATTTTGTATATATTGGATAATAGCCATCTATTGGATGTAGGATTGGTAAAAAAAAGATTTCCAAATCTGTTGGTTGCTGTTTTGTCCTATTAACAGCATTCTTGGACGTGCAAAAGCTTTGTAATTTTATGAGGTCCCATTTGTCAATTGTTGATCTTAGAGCATAAACCATTGGTGTTCTGTTCAGGAAATTTTCCCCCGTGCTCATGTGTTCAAGGCTTTTCCCTACTTTCTTTTCTACTAGTTTTAGTGTGTATAGTTTAATATGGAGGTCTTGATCCACTTGGACTTGAGCTTTGTACAAGAAAAATGGACTGATTTGCATTCTTCTACATGCTGACCTCTAGTTAAGCCAGAACCTTTTGTTGAAAATAATGTTTTTTTTTTCACTTGATGATTTTAACTCCTTTGTCAAAGATAAAGTAATGGTAGGTGTGTGGGCTCATTTCTGAGTCTTCAATTCTATTCCGTTGATCTACCTGCCTGTCTCTGTATCAATGTCATACAGTTATCACTTTTGATCTATAGTATAGCTTGAGGTCAGGAATAGTGATTCCAAAAGAAGTTCCTTTGTTTTTGAGAATTGTTCTTGTTATCCTGGGTTTTTGGCTATCCCTAATGAATTTGAAAATTGCTCTTTCTAACTCTATGAAAAATTGAGTTGGAATTTTGATAAGGATTACATTGAATCTATAGATTGCTTTCAGCAAGATGGCTATTTTTACAATATTGATCCTATCAATCCATGAGCATGGGAGATTTTTCCATCTTCTGAGATATTCTCCTATTTTTATTTTTGGTCAGAGCTTGAAGTTCTTCTGAAAGTATTTTATATCTTTCACTTGCTTGGTTAGAGTCACACCAAGGTATGTTATATTATTTGTGACTATTGTGAAGAGTGTCATTACCCTAATTTATTTTTCAGCCTGTTTATCCTTTGAGTAGAGGAAGGCTAATCATATTTTAGAGTTAATTTTATATCCAGCCACTCTGTCAAAGTTGTCCTTCAGGTTTAGCAGTTCTCTAGTGAAATTTCTAGGGTCACTTAAGTACACTATCATATCATCTGCAAATAATAATATTTTGATTTCTTCCTTTCCAATTTGTATCCCTTTGACCTAACTTTTGTTGCCTAATTGATCTGGCTATGACTTTGAGTACTATATTGACTAGGTAGGGAGAGAGTGTGCAGCCTTGTCTAATACCTGATTTTAGTGCGATTTCATCAAGTTTCTCTACTTTCAGTTTGATGTTGGCTACTTGTTTGCTGTATATAGCTCTTATTATGTTTAGGTATGGGCCTTGAATCCCTGATCTTTCCAAGACTGTTACCATGAAGGAATTTTGAATTTTGACAAATGTTTTCTCAGCATCTAGTGAGATGATCATGTGGATTTTTGTTTTTGCTTGTTGTTTTGTTTGTTTGTTTATATAGTGAATTACATTGAAGGATTTCCATATATTCAACCATCCCTGCATCCCTGGGATGAAGCCCACTTGATCATGGTGAATGATTGTTTTGATGTGTTCTTGGATTTGGTTTGCAAGAATTCTATTGAGTATTTTTGCATCAATATTCATAGGGACGATTGGTCCGAAGTTCTTTTTTTTTTTTTTGGTTGGGTATTTGTGTGGTTTAGGTATGAGAATAATCGTGGCTTAATAGAATGAATTGGGTAGCTTTCCTTCTGTTTCTATTTTTGTGGAATAGTTTGAAGAGTATTGGCATTAGGTCTTTGAATGTCTGATAGAATTCTGCACAAAACCCTTCTGGTCCTGGGCTTTTTGTTGTTGGGAAACTGTTAGTGACTACTTCTATTTCTTTAGGGCTTATGGGACTGTTTAAACAGTTTATCTGATCCTGATTTAACTTTGGTGCCTGATATCTATCTAGAAAATTATTCATTTCATCCAGACTTTTCAATTTTGTTGAGAATATGCTTTTGTAGTAGGATCCAATGATTTTTTTAACTTCCTTGGTTTCCATTGTTATGTCTTCCTTTTCAGTTCTGATTTTATTAACTTGCATACTGCCTCTGTGCCCTCTGATTAGTCTTGCTAAAGGTTTTTCTATCTTGTTGATTTCCTCAAAGAAGCAGCTCCTGATTTTGTTGACTCTTTATACAGTTCTTTTTGTTTTTACTTGGTTAATTTCAACCCTAAGTGTGATTATTTTCTGCCATCTACTCCTCTTGGGTGTATTTGCTTCTTTTTGTTCTAGAGTTCTCAGGTGTGCTGTCAAGCTGCTCGTGTATGCTCTCTCCAGTTTCTTATAGGAGGCACTGTTAGCACTGCTTTCTTTATGTCCCATAAGTTTTGGTATGTTGGGCCTTCATTTTCATTAAATTCTAAAAATTCTTTAGATTCTTTCTTCATTTCTTTCTTGACCAAGAAATCATTGACTAGAACATTGTTCTTCTTCCTCATGTATGTGGGCTTTGTTTTTGCTGTTGTTGAATACCAGCCTTAGTCCATGGTGATTTGATAGGATTCATGGGATTATTTCATTCTTCTTGTATCTGTTGAGGTCTGTTTTGTAATCAATTATATTGTCCATTTTGCAGATGATACCATGAGGTGCTGAGAAGAAGGTATATTCTTTTGTTTTAGGATGAAATGTTCTATAGATATCTGTTAAATCCATTTGGTTTATAACTTCTGTTAGTTTCACTGTGTCTCTGTTTAATTTCTGTTTCCATTACCTGTCCATTGGTGAGAGTGAAGTTTTAAAGTCTCCCACTATTATTGTGTGAGGTACAATGTGTGCTTTGAGCTTTAGTAAAGTTTCTTTTATGAATGTAGGTGCCCTTGCATTTGGAGCATAGATGTTCAGAATTGAAGGTTCATCTTGGTAGATTTTTTTCTTTGATGAGTATGAAGTCCTTCCTTATCTTTCTTTGATAACTTTTGGTTGAAAGTCAGTTTTATTAGATATTAGAATGGCTACTTCAGTTTGTTTCTTGAGACCATTTGCTTGGAAATTTTTCTCCACCCTTTTACTCTGAGGTAATGTCTGTCTTTGTCACAAAGCTGTGTTTCTTTTATGCAGCAAAATGCTGGGTGCTATTTACATATCCAATCTGTTAGTCTATGTCTTTTCATTGGGGAATTGAGTTCATTGATATTAAGAAATATTAAGAAAAAGTGAGTGTTGCTTCCTGTTATTTTTGTTGTTAGAGGTGGAAATATGTTTGTGGGGCTATCCTCTTTTGGGTTTCTTAAAAGAAGCTTACTTTCTTGCTTTTTCTAGGCTGTAGGTGTCCTCCTTGTGTTGGAGATTTCCCTCTATTATCCTTTGTAGAGCTGAATTTGTGGAAAGATATTGTGTAAATTTGGATTTGTCGTGTTATATCTTGGTTTCTCCATCTATGGCAATTGAGAGTTTTGCTGGTTATAGTAGATTGGGCTGGCATTTGTGGTCTCTTAGGGTTTATATGACATCTGCCCAGAATCTTCTAGTTTTCATCATCTCTTTTGAGAAGTCTTGTGTAATTCTAGTAGGTCTGCCTTCATATGTTACTTGACCTTTTTACCTTACTGCTTTTGTTATTCTATCTTTGTTTTGTGCATTTGGTGTTTTGATAAATATGTGACTGAAAGAATTTCTTTTCTGATCCAATCTATTTGGGGTTTTTTTAGACTTCTTGTATGTTCATGGACATCTCTTTCTTCAGGTTATTGAAGTTTTCTTCTGTAATTTTGTAGAAGATATTTACTGGTCCTTTAAGTTGGGAATCTTCATTCTCATCTATACCTATTATCCTTAGGTTTGGTCTTCTCATTGTGTCCTGGATTTCTCAGCCATGGGTTAGTCTTCCCCGCTTTGTCCCTACTTACTGGGATGTCCTGGTCTAATTCACAGTAAGCAACAAACAGTATCTATACATGGTCACTGCTCCACCATCACCCTTTCTAATACTTTCTTTTTAAATTAAACCAAAACGGGAGAATGTTAGCATTTTTTAATATTTATTTATTTTACTTGTGAGTACACTGTAGCTGTCTTTAGACACACCAGAAGAGGGTATTGGATCCCATTACAGATGGTTGTGACCCATCATGTGGTTGCTGGGAATGAACTCAGGACCTTTGGAAAAGCAGCCAATGCTCTTAAGAGCTGAGCCATCTCTCCAGCCCCAAATGTTAGCATTTTTAAGCTCTACCTCACAGTTATCTGCAACAACCAGGTGTGCTATAAAAGAGGCTGCTTGCCCCCTCTGCTCTCTCTTACTTTTGCCTTCCTGTTCAAGCTCCTCACCCCTTCCCTCATCTCTCCCCATTCGCCTCCCCCTTTTATTCCCTCTCTCTCTCTCTCTCTCTCTCTCTCTCTCTCTCTCTCTCTCTCTCTCTCCTTTTCTCTGTCTCTACTACCCTCTCAACTCCCCTCCCCATGACTTGAATAAACTCTATTCTATACTATACCATCATGCGGGTAGTCCCTCAGGAAGAAGGCATGCCCTAGCATGAGCCTGACAACGTACTCCCTTCCCCCATACCTGACTACACCTCCACCAAAACAGTTCCCCTCTCTCTTTACCTATTTTTATAAAAACAACAATGTCCATATTTAATGTATAATTTACCAACCAAGAGACATTTTGATAGATTACAATTTTAGTCATTATAAAACATTCTATCTTGGACATTCAAACATTCATTTTTCATCCATAACAATCTTACCTCTTGTGAATATACCCAATTGTGGGACTAGTGAGTCATACAGTGGTTATATTTTTATTTCTGAGGAAACTTCATAGTACTTTCCAATGTATTGTACATTTGGGCCAATCATATATACAAGTTTCTCTTTCTCTTATCTTCTCAACAGAATGTGTTTTGTCATTTTGAGGTATACATACCAACAGGTGTATGAAAATATGTACTTGTGTTTTCATTGCATTTCCATGATGACTAAGAAGATCAGGCCTTGAAAGATATTAATTGTATATTTACATTCTAGTTTTGAGAAGTGAATTGTCACAAAGTTGATTTCAAATAGATTTACTTGTGATGATGTTCAGCTTTTTGAGTTCTCTATATATTCTGCATATTAATTATTTATTGAGTGCAAATATATTCTATTTTTTCACAGGTTGTTTTTAAAATGTTAATTGACATCTTTGCTTTATAAAAGCATCTTTATTTAATAAAAAAATAACATGCTACTTAATTATGCATGTGATGATGATTCTATATTGTGTTTTTATTGACAAAGTTTAAAGTACTTTAGAGTAACCAGTTTTTTATTAATAAATTTGAATTTTAAATTTTTAATATTTTTATTGTGTGGCCTATAAAATGCTTCATATCATCATAAAAGTAATTAAATATGCTCACCAGATATCTTAAGTTTTGAGGTTAAACTGATTTTTGCTGTAGTTTGTAATTCATTAGCTTCTAACTACATATTTTTTACCTGTCTGTTCTCCTTGAATATACGTCTGTGTAACAAGTATGTGCCTGGAACCCACAGTGGTCAGAAGATGATGTTACATAGCCATCTGGAGGTGGAGCTATGGATGATTTGGAGCTTCTTTGTTGATTCTGAGATACAAACCTGGCTTCTTCTGCAAGATCAAGTGCTCTTACCCACTGAGCCATCTTTCCAGTCACTATACTCTGTCTCTGTCTTTGTGTGTCTCTCTCTCCCTCTCTCTCTCTCTCTCTCTTTCTCTCTCTCTCTCTCTCTCTCTCTCTCTCTCTCTCTCTCTAATTTTCTTTATAAAAAATGTTATGCCAAATACCTTAAACAACAGGATTGGACATCATAAGTATTATTTTACATGAAATATGTAGCATTCAGGTGCCATAATACTCTAGTAGTAAAAACAGTAGTAATAAATACAGTATTAATAGGAAACAATCAATATTTTAAGTGACAAAAAGGTTGAATAAGTTAGTGATTGGCACAGTTACCATATAGTAAATTGACTCTGTGACATGGCTCAGTGTATGAAGACACTGCTAGATAACCCGGCTTCTGCCTGAGTAAGCACAACTAGACAGAAGTAGGTAAAAGAATTCTGTTAGTACCACTGCTGACTTAATTTGTACAGTGAAATAGCTTTGGAGGTCAGAGAAAATTCTAGTTTAATGAGGGAGACTATCTCTCTTGTGACATATTTTTTTTCCTTCCCAGAGAAGTTAAAGTTTTTCAGAATTTTAGAAGTCTTAATGGTAATTCCTAAAATGACTGATAGCTTTGGACCTTGACCATGATGACAAGAAATATATGGATTTTGTCCCATGCTTTATATTTCTAAGCCTAAATAACTATGCAATTATTTTGTAATTATAAGGCAATCATTCGCTAGCAACTACAAGTTTTTCATTTTTATGGTAATTCCAAACATAACCATATAATTTGCAGGAAAAGAAATGGCTGTGCAATTACTCTGTATTAACACAGTAATTACCAAATATGTCCAGGCTTATTTGTGTCTCATGAAATAGAGAATCATACACCTGCATACTGCAAATTACACAGTGCTTGTTTCATGTGGTAGATCATAAGACAAAAGGCAGCAGGTTGGTTTTCATTTTATCATATCACTGTTTTGAGTTAGCAGTTAAATAAAGCATTTTGTCACAGTGGCTTCCCTGTAATTACATGGGAACTGTTCCTTTGTACAAAGGGGACATTGATTTTATAGCTGTAAGACAGGGTTGTTCAGTGGCTAGAACAGAGCTTTGACTCTCAGATAAGTGTATTTTGGAATTTCCCTTGCTTTGTTTTTTTAACACAGGGACTTGAGTGAATGCTTTTTGTCATCTGCAGAATATGAATGATTAAATTCAATAAAGTTGTTAAGACTAAAATGATAATTTGTATATCTTATATATTACTGTGATATCAACAGTTCATTTCCATAAATATCTTATATTTATTTTTATTTATTTATTTATTTATTTATTTATTTATTTATTTATTTATATATGTCACTTAGTGAGCTAGATCCTAGAGTCGTATTTTGTCTTTTTTTTTTTTTTTTTTCAGAGCTGAGGACCGAACCCAGGGCCTTGCGCTTGCTAGGCAAGCGCTCTACCACTGAGCTAAATCCCCAACCCCTCCTAGAGTCGTATATTGCGTGGGGTTACAAACTGCAGATGGTTTGGTGTGGCAGTTAAGTTTAAGGAGAGTATGTAAACATGTAGAATCAGGTGATAACTCTTGTGCTGGTTTTGACATAACATTTTCCTTTGCATCCTCCCATGGCAGAGAAAAGAGAAACAAAAAAACTTTCTTGTACTCCTCCTTTTAAATGCACTCTCAGAACAATCATTAAGTCCATCCTCATGATTTAATTACCATAGTAAAGTTGCCATCAAATTGGGCATTAGGTTTCCACAGGGGAAATTTGGGAGGAAGAGCACTCAGCCCAGATTGAGGCACTAGAACACCTATGATGAAGAAAGCAAGCACAATTCCTTACCCCATGGCACCACACATGTACTACAACTGAAGAATCAAACTGGATGAACACAAGTAAAATTTTAACTCTATGAAGAACATTGAAGTGTTGGATACATGCAGAGAAACCATAGTGAAAATAACTTCTACACAGAAAGAGTGGAAAGCAATCACAGAAACAATTACAGTCATCTCATCATCACAACAGCTTTATTTAAGGAACAAAAATAGCAACTGAACAGGTGTGCTGCAATGGATGAAAGCTGAAAATAAATGCAGTGAATATATACCATTCAGCAATAAGTACTACTCATTAAAAATTGCCATAATCCATTTGATACACGCTACTTTTTGAGTGACTCTCCAAGGAGTGGCACTCAATGGAAAGCCCATCTCCAAAGGTCATACAGTATATATGGTTACAATATGTACTGTTTTTGAAATGACAAATTTTTAAAAATTGTAAGAGCCAGAGAAACAGGAATTTTCCAGTGCCAGTGAGATTCTGTTTCCTAGCAATGTCAGAAGCTACATCAGTAAATTCTCACTAAAATGACCGCCTAAACAGCAGCTACACATGGATGACACCCATAAACATGTGAACTGGGTAAGAACCAGGAAGCCTCAACCATGCACAAAGAACTATAGACAACTAAAGAATGATGAGAGTGAGAGAAATCATCTTCCCCAGAAAAAGGATCATCAAGTAGTTAGCCAGTGCTAACTCTTCAGCCCTGAAAACAAGTGACATTATACAGACTGAGCCATTCACACTTATGTATGCAGGAATATG
The DNA here is from genome assembly GCF_004785775.1 of Grammomys surdaster. Lineage (NCBI taxonomy): Eukaryota > Metazoa > Chordata > Mammalia > Rodentia > Muridae > Grammomys > Grammomys surdaster. The sequence goes on from NW_021621098.1 coordinate 1,136,784, forward strand.
AGCACATGTAAGAACTAGTAAAAGTGAAAGAACATGGATTGGAAACAGAGAAAAGATGACCTCATCTTGGAAGGATTTGAAATGAGGGAAGAAAAAAGAAAATGGTGTAATTATAATCTCAATCCTAAAGAATTCATTTTTAAAATTGAGAACTTCATGGTTGTCATAGATTGGATGGGCATTTCTGTGAGAGCACAATAACAGGTCTGGGGAAGGTTGAAAGGATGAGGGAGTGGACAAATAGAACTCAGTTCTCTCTCAGATCTATTTAAGGGGCAAGCTACTGAGAGTTTGACCATACTCCAGTGAGTATAGATAACACAAATTGAACTTAATTTTTTTTAATTTTATTTTTAATTTACTGATTTTGGGTGTGGTCTCCAGGTTTGGGGTTCAGACAGAGAAAGAGTGGGGAATGAGTGGGATAGTGTACATGATATGAAATCTCAAAAAATAAATGAAAATATGTTGGAAAATACTAATTTTAAAAAATTTACATTGATGATCTGAATTATGTAAGAGGACTACAGAGGCTGGCTTGATTTGTTCTTAGATATGTTGATGTTCATCTGTCACCTACACATCATCCCGGAATAAATTTCATCTCAGTCTCAAAGTTTCAGGATTGGACATGAGGACGACACACAACATCTATACCATTCTAATAACTATGGGAAATTCATAGTCCAATAGAGAAAGATTTCTTTAAGGTAACATCAAAGAAATCCTAATCTTTTAGTGGCAACAGACCAAATATCTAATATTATCAAAACAGACTGCAATGCTCAGCATTATAAGGATGGTCAGATCAATTTCCAATGAAATATTAGTTTAAACTATTAAGTTTACTTTGGGGGTACTGTAGAAAATTAGGCCTTTAAGAGTTTAGAAAAATATTCATATTCAATATTCTCCATTACTGATAGTAAATGGAGACCATGAGACTAGTATTAAGCTTGTAGATGTTTATTTGTAAACATCCCATTTTCCTTTATCTGAGACATCAAGAGTATTTTTTTAGAGCTAGGAGAATGAAGCCTCTAATAATTTAGTGAAATTCACTTAGTGTTTGTCAGCTATCACAATTTATTGAAGCATTGTCCAGACAAGCCAGAATATAAAAATAGGACATACAGTTATTCTTTACAGAATAAACCAAGAAAAGAAGACCTTCAATTAGGCAGAAAATGAGAATTTTTAAGAATTTTAAAATTAAAAGTGTGTCCTATTATTCATGATTTCTTAATCTTGAGATGACCTGAGATTTTAAACAGAATGAATAGAACATTTTCTTAAAGCTAGTATGTAATCTAAGGGTTTTATTATTATTATTCTTTAAGTCTACAGAGATAATTTTCCCTTCAAATTAACTGATAGATAGCAAGTATGAATATTTTCTGGAAAGCATGTTATTGAAAAATGCTGCTACTCCTTTGAACCCAGCATTACTAGCTAATTTTGTGAGCCAAAGTAGTTGAAAAGGGTGGATATGTCTTTTAAGGAATTTGCGATAACTCAATGATGCTATAACAAACACATTCTAATGTCTGAAATATCTGGTCAGTTATAAATCAGAAATAAAATCTTAACTGGCTAGAAAAATTAACTCATTCAAAAAAACTAAAAGCAAGTTCCCATGTTTGTAATTTCTTCAAAAGACACATGAAGGCAGAATCATGATACATCTCAGGACTTTGCTATTAGTTGTACAAGGGACTTCCAGCCCAAAGAAAATGTGGTTATCTAGATTTCCTTTCCTTCAAACATATTTTCTGCCCTCAGTTTGGTAAAATGAGTCACACATTTTATAGAACATGAAATGTTGGACAAAACACAGAGAGAAAATTCTGAATTGTCATAATAATTAACATCAGCCTTATAGAAACAAGACTTAAAGATTCATCACTGTGTATCTGCATTTCCCCTTCACCTTTATTTTTATGACATTTCCAGTATTAAGTTCATGAAATCTTTTAAAAAATGCACTAGATTTCTTTATAAACCATATTGTATCATGCCAAATAAACTGATTTACTGAATAAAATATCTGTACCTATACAACTAAAAGCAAGATGCTTTATCACCTTGACTCAGGATATCATGAGCCATGCTTAACTAGACATTACTTTAGAGCAGAGTCAGTTAACTTCAATACTTCAAAATGTCCATCTGTGACTGACACACATTAAAACTTTAAACAAAAGTCAGACAAATGTACTTCACAGGAAATAGTCTATTCATTCCACGCTTTCATCTCAAGGTGTCTTGCAGACAACAATGTACTTCCTCATAAACATTCATGTCAAGATATACATTTTTCTGACTACAGAGACCCAATTCTCTTATTGCCCACTGGTATTCTCCCTGCTATGGTGTCAGTTAGTCCTCTGGATAGCTCTGCCCCAGGCCTTTTGCTATTCTCAGAACTCAGCAGGAGTATGGTTCAGTTTGACCTCATGTCTTTCCTTCCTTCCTTCCTTCCTTCCTTCCTTCCTTCCTTCCTTTCCATTTCATGAATAGAGACTTAATCACACCTGTGGTAGCTAAACTGCAGGAGCATTTGCATCTTGCAACTAAAATTGTAAGCAGCTTAACAATATATTTAGAGGGTGAACACTGGTATGTATCATGCTTTATCCTCCAGGGGCTCATGGCCCATCTGCTATCATAATTGGAGATTTCTGGGAACTGGTAATAAGACTGATGAACACTATGAAGCAGGAACATGGCTGCATCATAGTCATTTCTAGTCATAAACAGTTATGTAGACCTAAATATATTTCTTTTACATTAATGGATTCTATACTTACTAGAGAAAAACCTTGTTTAAAAAGTAGATTATTTTCTGATCTGAGATTATTATTCTCTTTGAGCTCCTTCTCTATGGTGCTCCTTGCTTGAGGCCTCTACAGTGGGAATGCAGGAGCAGAAGCAGGCAGGAGAATAATAGAGAAATGGAAAAGGATGTTGACAAATGGGACAGATTCATCAAGTTGTCTTAATTAAATGTAGTATATGAAATGACATTTATCTACTATCTTCTTCTCAAGTGAAATTAGAAGAAGATTTTATAGTTTCATGGTCAATTTTTGTCTTTAGAATTACTCTCATTTGAACCTTTATAAAATATATAAACAAATATTTAAACTTCTTACTGCTGTTACTAATTATTAGCAATAGTTTTCCTCTTCTCTAAGTAAAGATAGATGTAAACTCTTATTTCTTGGTTCAAAGGACAGTGAACTTTTTGTTTCAGGAGTGTAAAGGATAGGTTAGCTAGTCAGTTCATAAAAGCACTTTGAATCCTAAACCTCACAGGAAAAATAGATCAGGGCCAACGTACAGGGTACTCTGAGATCCAAACAAGTGTTCCATGGGATTCTGTCCCCTCAAACTTTCGTTTCATTTGCCTCCTAGCAGTATGAATAATAGACACATTTGTTTTGTCCTATTGAATACACAGAGTATTTTGAAAAGTGAAGGTTAGTTTGCTATGTGATATTCAACTCCCCTACCTCAACCCGTGTTATTCCATAAAGAGATATTTAGACATATTTTTTATTGTTCATGTAAGCATGAACTTTAATACCAGAGATACACCATATACCTATTTACATGTCATGATGCTTTGGAGAGTCATAAACCATTGTATTGTCTGAGTTTACTTTGCCTTCAAATACACGTTTGCTTCATTGGGGGCAATATCACATCTGCTATGGACATGTGGTTTCAACTGCTCCTGTTAGAATAATTCTACATGAAACCAGGAAAGATAAGAAAGTGATAATGTATAACATTAGGCAGTATAACAGTACTAGTCTGTGAAAATATATTTTCAAAATTGTGCCATGTGTGTTTATGCATATTAGACATTCATATGCAGCTTAGAACAGACCACATCGGGCCAAACAGTTGCAAGGGGGAAGTTTATTCAGGAGATAGGGCAAAGATGGGGGGGGAAATAGAAGAAGAAGAAGAAGAAGAAGAAGAAGAAGAAGAAGAAGAAGAAG
>NW_021621098.1:1140803-1174616 GCF_004785775.1 Grammomys surdaster
AGAAGAAGAAGAAGAAGAAGAAGAAGAAGAAGAAGAAGAAGAAGAAGAAGAAGAAGAAGAAGGAAGAAGAAGAAGAGAAGGAAGAAAAGAGGAAGAAGAGAGAGAGGTCAGGGGGTTCTGTCTGTTTTTTATGGGCAGTGATGTAGCCTCTCCCAGGTAAAGGTGAGGTAGCCAGGAGGATTCTGGGAATGTATAGCAGTTGCCTTGGCAATGATGTGGGGTCGCCTAGATGTGATGTCAATGGGTTTGGAGCCTGATACCAACATACCTCCCTCTTTCTTATTGTAAACAGAAGAAAAATGGGGAGGCAGAGCCAGTGCTGAAAGGGAAGTCAGGATGCAGTGTTTCTTAAACTACTTCCTGCTGTGTAGGGGCATAGTCAAATGTGGGATGTAGCTGGCTTTCACCATTGGGGTACACTTGGTAGATGTGTGTATCAGGTTCCTCTGTGGACAGCGGATGACAAAAAAGGCTGTATGTTACAAAAGAGAGTATCTGCTTTTATATGAGGTTTTAAAAATCTCAGAACTGGAGGTCTTACATTCCCTAAAAAACAGCATTTTCTTTGGAGGAACTGGTGGAGACAATCTTCTTTAGCTGTCAGGACATCTGGCCTCCATCAGTTCTGAAGCACCACAGCTGGAATCCCACAGGTCTTGTATGTAGAAAAGTGTGTCTTGAGGTGTTGGTAGAAGAAATGTTTAGTCCGTGAGCTTAGCATATGTATCTGACAAGACCAATATGGGTAGCCATATTTGGCCACCCATAATTGGCTGGCCAGTTTCTACAATTATCTTCTATCTGGTCAAAGAGAAAGCAAGTATAGAGAAAATAATATTTAGATGGGACAACAGATATATGGATGATAACAGTTTGGATTGGTTCCTGGCATCCAGCTCTGGAACAGTTTCCTGACCCTGTGGGGGTCTCTTGAACCTCTAAACTCCAGATGTAAGGGCTGACCTAGATGGAAACAAGCAGCAGGGGAAGGAAAAGAAACCCATGTCTAGTCCATTGAGGTTGAGCTCGGAAGTTGGAGTGGAGTATTATTTTCTGGGATTGAGAACAAGGTGGGTGATTTCGACATCCTCTGGAGCTTAAGAGATCACAGTTGTGTTAGGGTTGATGTGTATGAAGAAGAGTATGGAGGGATGAAAGGCTTGAGGTAAGACAAGTGGACCCAATGAGGGAGTCCCTCAAGTTTAGCAGCTGTAGAGGTCACAAGAATTACCTTAAAAGGGCCCTGCCATTTGGGAGAGAGGGGTGAGGGCCAATGATCTGGAGGGGAGAGAAGGACTTAGTCTCCAATGTTGACAGGCAGTGGACAGGAGACAGCGTGTGGTCGAGGTAGATGGTCATCAGCAAAGTTCCACAAGAGAGAACAGAGGTGGCAAAGTAATGGGGTGAGTAGATGGTATGGGAGGGGAGGGAATTTAGGTGAAAGACCAGGAGTTAGAACTGGATGTCCATACATGAGTTCAAAAGGTAAGATGAAGAGAGGCCGCTTGGGGACAGCTAGTAGCCTGAAAAGAGCCAGTGGTAGGAGTTTTACCCAGTCAAGATGAAGTTCCTCTGAGAGCTTGGCAAGAGTGGTTTGTAAAGAGCGGTTAGTTTTGTCTACCTTACCTGAACATTGAGGGTGGTAGGGAATGTGAAAATGCCAGGGGATATCTAAGACCTTAGATAGAATTTGAGAAACCTGGGAAGTAAATTTAAGATCATTGTCTGACTGAAAGGAGGCTGGGACACCAAATCAGGGGATGTTCTCTCAGAGGAGGAGATCAGAGACTGTCTGAGCCCTTTTGTTAGTTGTGAGAAAAGCCTCTAGCCATCGTGAGAAGGTGTCCACCAAGACCAGGAGGCTCTCGGCACGTTTAACAGCGGGCATATGGGTAAAGTCAAGTCGGCAGTCAGTTCCAGGAAAGGAACCTCTAGCCCGATGGGTAGGAAAAGGGATGCTATGATACCTTGAGTTGGGATCTGACATCTGACAGATCTCACAAAAAGCAATGATAGACTTTAAGAAACTTAAGTCCTCAGGAGTAGGCTATAGGTGGGTCTTAACAAAAATAAGAAAACACTTGGCTGTTAGGATGAAAGAATTGGTGAAGATAGGACAGAGTTTGACGAGTGTCAGGGGGTATAGGTGGGGATGTGGGTTGCAGTGTAAGAATGTCCTGGGGAGGGTGAGATCTAGCTGCCTCATCAACTCGGTTGTTTCCCTTTGAGACAATAGAGTCATCCATCCAGTGGGATCTTCAGTGGACAATCCCAATAGCTGTGAGGAGGTGGGAGGCCTTTAGCATGGCCATAATTTGGTTTGCATTAGTTACTGATCCTCCTTTTATGGTAAGTAATCCATGCTTCTTCCAGATAGCAGCGTGGGGCAGGAGGATATGGAAAGCATATTTGGAATCTGTATAGACATTGAGGTATTGTCCCTGTGGCATGGGTAAGGGCTATTAGTTCAGCTTGTTGGTTGGTGGTATGAGCAGGAAGGGCCTGTGCCTCCACCACCTCTGTGTCTGACACTATGGCATAGCCAGCTTTCCTGGCCCCTTGAGGTAGAAAGAGCTTCCATCTGTGTACCAGGTATAGCTGGCTTGAGGCAATGTGTCCTCCTGTATGTGTGAAGGATGAGATAATAATTCCTCTAAAGTTTTAGTACAGGAGTGAGATAGGAAGTAGTCAGTTTTAGGTTGAGGAAGAAGATTGGAAATATTAAGAGGCAGGCATGATTGAAAGGTGAGAGTGGAGTCTGCTATTAGTGCTACCTAAAGATAAAGAACCCTGGAGGGAGATAGAGTCTGTAAGCCTTTATAAGTTAGGAGCTGTGACAGATTGTGAGAAGAGAGGACAGTTTTAGGCAACCTCAAGGTTAGTTTCTTTGACTCTCAAATAAGGAATTCAGCAGCTGCTAAGATACTAATACAAGGTGCCCATCCCTGGATGGTTAGATCTAGTCTTTTTGACAAGTATGTTGCAGGTGCAAAAGATGGTTCCAGTTAGTGAGCTAAGACTCCAAGGGCAAATCCCTCCTTTTCAGTTACATAAGGGTAAAAGGGACAGGTCAGGTCGGGGAGATGTAGGGCTGGGGCCTTAAGGAGAGCCTGTTGGAGTCTTTGAAAGGGCTTAGTAGCTGGTTTGATAAGAGGTTCATGGGTGGAGCCCAATGTTGCTTCATATAAGGGGCGACAAAGTAGGGAAAAGGAAGGAGCCCAGGAATGCAAAAAGCTAGCCATTCCTAGGAATGATAAAATTTCTTCCTTTGCAGAAGACACATTTAGAGACTGAATCAGATTCTATCTAAGGTAATAGCCTTGTGGGTTGGGGTAATTGTTAGTCCCAAATAGGTGACCTGAGGAGTAGACAGTTGGACTTTAGAAGGTGAGACCCTGTAGCCTCGACTCGAAAGGAAATTTAGAAGAGCAGCTGTGTCAGTTTGGCTAGTCTCTAGAGAGGGGCTACAAAGAAGGACATCATCTATATGTAAAGTACATTCTTAGATCTAGGGAGAGATATAGAGAGCAAGTCAGAAGCCAGGACCTGGCAAAACAGGCTGTCCTGAAATCCCTGAGGTAGAACAGTCCAGGTAAATTGGGGAGAAAAGTGGGTGTCAGGATCTATTCAGATAAAGGCAAATATGTTCTGTCACTGGGTGTCTAGAGGGATAGAGAAAAATGCACCCTTGAGATCTAGGACTGAAAAATGAGAAGTCCCTGAGGAGATGGTAGAGAGAAGCGTATAAGGATTAGCTACAATAGGATGGAGGGGAACCACTGAAGAGTTAATGCACCTGAGATCTTGAACTAGTTGATAGGTACCATTAGGTTTCTTAATTGCCAGTATTGGAGGTTTGGCTGTGGTCTTAGAATGCGTGATAAAAGGGGTAAAGGTTGGAGCCAACGCAGGACAATCAGAGTGGCCTGCAGCTGGCACAGAAAGAGGGGACAGGTCTGGAGAGGTGGGGATAGTAGACTCTGAAGTATCCCGGTGAGAAAAAGAAACCGAGGCAGCAGTTTGGATTTTTGGCAGCATGGAAACAGGTCTGCGACGGAAGGAAGGCAGTTCATCATCTGGATCTAAGGGTGCAGTGTCATCTAATGGGGGCTGAGTAGGTTTCATAGCTAAAAGAACCTGGAGTGGGGAACAGACAGAACACAGAGAGGTATTAGAGTGAAGGTAGATGAATGCTTGGATATAGGGAACCTCTTTCCATTTACCAGACTGCTGGCAGTATGTATGAAGAGTCTTTAAAATGATTGGGTCTAGCATGCCATTAGGTGGCCATTTTGAACCATTATCTAGAGGGTACCGAATCCAGACCTTATTGCAGAGGTGTATCAATTTGTAAGGCCTCAAACCAGGTGTTAACTTTAGAGATTTGAGGTTTTTCAGGAGATGACCCAGTGGTGTGTCTGGGGGTACAGTCGAAGACAATGTAGCATCCATTGGGTGATAGGGGAGTGCTGTTACTGAACTATTCATATAGGTGTCCCGAAAGAAAAGTTGGTAACAAATCAGGCAGGCAGCCTAGATATCAGGTTGTCATGAGAATATCTAGGGGCCTCAGCTTTGGCAAACTCCCAGAGATTGCCAGAAAGTAGTTCAACCTGGTACCAGAATTTTTCAGCTGCTACAAGAGCTTGGGGTTGGGGGGTTGTGAACTGGTTTTGAGGAAGGACGTCACCCAGTGGCCAAAGTCCTAAGTCATAGGTCAGCCAGGAGGCCAGTCATATGGACTGGGGCATTGAAACGCCAACCCCTCAGCCCAGGGAAGACTGGCCAAGTGCTATCTGGGCATTTAAGATTCCTCCTGCCAATTGGAAGCTCCTTACCAATCAATATGCTGGTGTGTCTTTACAGGCTTATGCAGTCTGGTATCAGGAAAGGTGGAACCATGAGGTCTGTGTGGGCTTGTCTGGCTGCCTAGCCCAAAGTACCATATTCTAAGTTCATTCTTAATGGCTCTGCAGGTAAATCCCAAGCCTGTCACAATCTGTATGCATACGAACAATTCAACAACTTTCTTAACCATGAAATGTAGTAATTTTATCTATATAGCTGATTGGTAAAGGTCAGATCTCATCTGAGTAGATAATATGTAAAAATATACTTCCCTTGAATATGTGCACTGCAAACTTTCTCTTTTGCTCCCTTTTTAGCAATTGATTATTGCCCTGCTTGCAACCATGCATTAAAAACGAATGGATGTATGTTATGGAGCATACTGAGCTAGAGCAGGGAAAGATGCTCGTTGAAGATACTGAGCTGTCATTGCATTCCACTGCTTTAGTAATACACTCTCCAATCTAGAGCTGGCAAAGAAGATCACAGAAGAAAGTAGAGCAGAGTAGATCCATTCTGAAAGAGTCAGTGTAAAGGGAATAAAGCAACTTGTAATTGCTGCTAAAAGAGATGAATTAACATGGACACTATAGATTTTACTTATCTGTTTTCTTTTGCAGACAGGCTCCTACTATGTAGCCTAACATTCACTTTCTTGACCAGGCTGCTCTTAGATTCCCAGAAATCTGTCTCTGCTTCTAGAGACAGGAATTAAAGAAATGCATCAGAATTTTCAGAGGTGGATTTTAAAAGATATTTTGCCTATGGTAGTACAATGGTCCATTGTTCACTGTAGAATGATGCCCCAGACTCAAATAGTATGCAAAACCAAAGAGCATTTTATTCTGCAATGTGTGGGGTGGGAGTATATCTCATTCCAAAATGAAGACAACCATGTGAGTTTGTAGGCTTGATTTAAAGCACATTAGGGGAATTTCTGGGTAGGTGTCCTTTATCTTGCTCCATCTCTAGGGACATTCCAGAGCCATTATCAGTGGCTAGGAATTATTGCTGACCCATTGCCAGGTGGCAAAGCAACTTCTGAGGACAGGGTAATTTCAGACCAGCTGCCTGAAGCCTGGAATTTTTACTTGCCTGTAGTGGGACATTTTTCCTACAAGTTGGGAGGAACTAAGGTGAGAGGAGTAAGGAGAGGAAGAGGAGAAGGAAGAGGAGGAGCAAGGGGAGAGAGCACCAGAGAGAGGGGAACATGGAAGCAGATGTATGCCTGTCTCTAGCAATCAAAGGTAGTTGATATATCTAGGTTGGGTATTGGGTTTCATATCTAATTGTTTGGGCATATAAAGCCTTTGGATAATCTAAGCATTAGAGTCTCATTCCTACCAGGCCCATGTGGATAGTGGGATGGTCTGGGCACTGCCCAGCCTTGTAGAGACAGTGTGGAAGATTGGCAGGGCCATCTCCCACACTGGTGTCTCATGGGTGGCAGGGCTGATGTTTCTGGCTGGCCGTTTCTAGCCACACATGCGGCCTCTGGCTGTGGAACGTGTTGGCTGAGCTAGGCAGAGCCACTGAAACTTAAATAGCTTGACCAGCAGCAGTTTTTAACAATCTCCCACTAGACTTGCCTAGTTTCTTAGGCCTAGTCTCCTGAATTGCCAATTTAAAGCCTGTCATGGAATCAGCCAGTCTCAGTAGCAGGTTAGGAAAACATTTTTAAAGGGATATTTTTGAAGTATTCTATTTAGAAGTAGAATTAGGTGTGGCAAGGTGACTTAGCAGGTAAAAAACAAGCATGACACTAGATTTGGATCTCCAGGACACATATAATGGAAGGAGAGTAACAAACAAAACTTCCTCAAGCTATCCTCTGATCTCCACATGTGTGTTCTGGCATACACACACACTTTCACATAAGACATGCACACAGATATACACTCACACATATATAGACACATATGCACACAGATATATACATAAATCACAGATACCCATACAATCAGTTATATGCACATACTCACACATATACTTACATACACACACCACATACACACAGATACAGATACACAAACATAAACATAAATAAAGTTGCATACATATATGCACACAAACTGAATAAATAAATATAACTTAGAAAATCATTAGAAAAATTCTAAGTAGGACTTCAATTAATTTCTCTGAAAATCTAGTATTATTGTACTATACAAGCAAACTGTAACCCCAATATTCATATCATGATAGTGCCTTTGCTCTCTTTTCCATGTTCTTTTTAAGATCTATGCTGTCTGTTTACAAACCCCAGAAAACTTCTATCCCAAAATATTTCGGTGAAAATTTTCTCATAATCGACTTTAGAAATGTTTTACAGAGCCAGATACAGTGGCACAAACTTTTAACTTTAACTATTCAAGAGGATGAAACCATAGGGTCAAAAGCACAAAGCTGTGTGGGCCACATACTGGCACCTTATCTCAAACATCTTAGAAAGTAAAAAGACAGCTGATGTTGCAGAATATTTGATGGCACTGTGAATACTGAGATTTTGTTATGTACTAGAAAAAGCTGGTTTTAGTTCTGGCATGGCTACACCTTTATTCCAAGAGTTTTCTGCTTGAATATTGTACACAGGATAAAGAAAGTCAACCATAGGTTTTAGAGGCAGAGCATATAGTTGACAGGAAGTGAACATAGCATTATTAAGAAAAAACGGCTAGAGAGATGAACAGGAAATAGAATGGAAGGACATTCAGTTTGAAAAAAGTTTTTGAAGATGGAGTGAGAGAGGCACATGCTTGGTGAGACTTCAGATGAGGAAGGTCAAATGGGTGCTTTCTCTGCCTATCTGAGCTAGCAGACTTTTACCTCAGCATCTGGCTCCTGGGTCTTCATTGGTGAAATTGAACAATTGGGATTTAAAACAAAAACAATAAACAAACAAACAAAATATAGCTGGAAGTATAGATGAATGGTAGAGAGCTTGATTAGCACACAAGATCCCTGACTCAATTTCTAGTGCCACAAAAAAGAATAATGATTTCTATTTCCTTGTATAGAATCTGAGTAAGAAACAGAATCTATATATAGGTCTACCTATTTCCTTTGAGAATTAATGGTTTTCAGATAGACTTAGAAAACCGGAACTCATGACAATGAGCATTTATTTAATATCAATGGAGATTAAGTTTGAGGCATTCTGGATAGCTGGATCCTCTTGATTTTGTTACGTTGCTTCTGTGATCACCTCTTTTAACTTTGAAGTACTTTGGTTGGACCTTACTCAATGGACTCCGCAGATTTCATTTGTAGAGTCTGGTATTTCCTTAGTAATGACCGCTGGTAAGATGTACAAAGAAAACCTCTCTGTCCTGACTGTAGGAAGGAGTTCCATAAAAGAGATATTAGGAGAAGGATGCTGGGAATTGAACCATCTTGGCTTTCTTAGCCAATTTGAGGTACTTCAATAAAATACTAGACAAACCATACCAAAAATGTATAGAAAGTGAAATTTTATAATTCTGGAGACTGAAAATCAACTTGGTTGTGTTTACTTAACCCTAACCCTAGGGTTATATGTTTTCTAGTTCATACATATCTTCATTTCTTGAGGATTTTTCATGCCAGAGGAAGTAAGAGAGATATATTACTACTGTAGCACCCAGCTCCTTCCTCATCTTTCACCTACTGCAACTTCTCCATGACAGTGAATTTCAGGATTTCCTACTGTATCTTTTGAACTCATTTCTAGATCTGTTCTAAGGATCTCAGGATAAAAGTTGATATCTTCTCCAGTCATACAGAAAATCTGTGGCAAAGAGATCGAGCTCACGCCACATAAACATACATAGACCTGAACATTTGGGAGAAGTAATATATTCACCTAGTGACTCAAAGCAAAAAGCCAGGCTTAAGGGAGAGAAGTCATAAGCATTATTTGCTTCTTAATGTGGTTAGGAAAAGATAGAGTCAGGAGAGAAACAGAAAAATGACTTAAAGCTAAAAGCAAGCTCCCAGTTTAAGGCTGACTGATGTGTTTCACCACAGGGGCTCCCCAGTACAATCATGTTGTACTCTATCAGTGGCTAGCCAGGATGATGGCAGATAAAGGACAGAAAATAACATTAGCACTCTGACCCCCTACTTTGTCTCAAACTGCTAGTACTGAAGACTGAGCTGGTTAGAGCTTTAAAAAGCATCTGCTCACTAAGTCTTTTGATTGGTCCTGTATATGCCCAGATCCCACCAACAGATCTTTCTCTTTCGCACCCACTTCTAAAATAAGTCCTTTGAATCACTGAAGCTGCTTTTTTGGTTTGTGCCCACTCAGAGAGAAAGATTTTGTCAACTCTGCCCCGAACACAGCTTTATTTGACACCTTAATCCTAGCAAATCTTACCTCCAATTGATGTCTGATTTCTATTTTATTAAATCAAAGCTTGCATATGGCTGTATGCTTCAGAAGGGAGTTCACCCTTCCATCCAAATGTAATATAGGCTTTAATTACAGGAAGCCCTGTCTGTATAAAACAGACATCTTAAGCTCGAGGGAATCCCAGACTACCTTATTCCTTGTCAGAGATAAAATAAATGAAGCCTTCCCAGCTCCTGACTACCTCTTAGAGATGGAAGGGATGTTTAAAATATTAACTCTTCTTGTGGTGGAAGCTACTTGCCTATACATTGTTACCACATTAGTCTTAGATGATATAGGATATCTAAGAACAATCTTTTAGAAGATCTGGGTTCATATGACAATTTTGTTGTTTATCAGCTATAAAAAATTCCACCTTCCTTACCTATTAAATGAACATAAAACAAGCCAGTCTTGTCTATGTAAAAAGGGTGTTTTGAAGATAAAATAAATGTAAAATTAACTAAGAATATTGTATATTAAATGTGAAGAGAAATTTTATGCTAACTACTAAAATAGAAGGTGTTGAAGCTTGTGTTAATTTTAAAGTCCTTGGGGAAATTATATTCTCTGAGGGGTGCAGGAGGTTAAAGAGCTTATGTCTTTCATATATTTTAAAATCTTAACATTTCAATCTGTTATGTTTGTTGCTTGATTTATTTGGTTACCTTTGTTTTTCTCAGTGAAAGGAAAAAAAAGCCCTCTTGTTTATATAAGAAAGTAGTAAAAGCATTTTTCATAAATTGAAAGTCTCATTGGATATGGTTTGTGAAATACAGGGCCAAGCTTGAGTTTGACCTTCTCCTTTTTTTCCAAAACTATCTATTGCTTTTCTGATAACTGTCACTAAATGCTGGAAACAACCAAAGCAGAAAGGGTTATTCTGACTCATGGTTTCAGGGGACTTAAGCCCATCATGGTGGGGAATGGCCAGTGGTGTACTAGATGGGAGAGCTTCTCACATAGTGACTGGACACAAATAGAGTTAGTAATTGGATGGATCCAGAGATAATATACCCTCAAAGGATGGCACCAATGACCCACTTCCTCCAGTGTAATTCTGGCTCCTAAAATATCTGCAGCTTCCCAGAGTAATGCTTTCAGCTAGGGACAAAGGATTCAGAATATATACTGTAAACTTTACACCTGGTTCTGCTTCCCAGCCCCATGGTCCCAGAAATAAGTCTAAAACTTAAAATATATTTACTCATACCTGAACCACGTAGCTAGGCTCTAATTCTGACTAGATTATAACTTAAGATAATCCGTGTGTCCTACATTCTGCCACATGTCTGTTACTTGTGTTCAGGTAACTTTCCTCTGTCTCATCACATTCTCTTGGGCAGATCTTCTGCTTGCCTCTATTCCAGAATTCTTTCTTCTCCCAGATGTTTCATCTCTCATTTTCTGCATAAACCATAAGCCCTTGGCCTTTTGCTTGCTAGATGATGCATCCATACAATACACAAGATATTCTCTCTATAATAAGCCTATGGCACTGCAGACACAGTGTATGTATGAGAAGGGTACATCCAAATTATAGCAGAATTGTATCTGTTTTATTCTAAAACACGTAATTTCTCTGCTTCCATTGTCTTATCTTCAAATTTTCAGTAACATCCAGGTTGTTTTGTTGTGATGATTGAATATAACATGTATGTCCAATGATATTACTGTTACATGTTAGACTGTAATGCCATGGGTTATGTAAGAAGTCATTTTTTTCAATAGCCATCTCTTTTTCTACAATACCAGCAGGGTTCTTCTTACATAATTGTTCTCTAGGGGTACCTACTGCTTTTGTGCCAACATCTAAAACATAATATTCATTTGTAACTTCTAGTTTGCTCTCAGTTTGTTTTATATTTTCACCATGATGAGGCTCTCATACGTTCTCTCTTTTCTTGACTATTGTGATAGCTTGTTTTTCTTTTTCCAAGTTATTCTTCTCCATCCACCTATTTTGTTCATCAAGTAGAACACACCACCCATTTTTCTTTTTAGGGAAAGCAGAACATGGGATGAGCTGATTAATGCTCTAGTAGTGAATGTCAATTATGAATCAAATATCCATGCATCAATTTACAATGATTTCTTCAAAACAGGGAATCAAGCAGCAAATAGCAGACAATAAAGTAGGTATGTAAAAGGCAAGTCCTGAGAGTCTTCTTATATCAGGTGACATTCAACTGCCTATTCTATTTCCACCTGAAATCTCCCGCTCTTCTGCACAGTGCACGTAAAAAAAATAAAAAAGCATCAGACAGTGAAAGGAGAACTGAGTGATCTGTCAACATTACATTTTAAGAGATATAATATCTTTTAAAAAAGTAAAATTCTATATATGTAGGATAGGACTTAGTGAGGAAAAAGTTGGTGAAACGCAATTTGAATACGAAGGTTAACTTTAACTCCACTCTATCAAAGTTATGATTTTCTTTAGCACAATAGCCTGTACCTAAACTGTGTCTATTTGCTAATAGCTCTAACACTTCCACCCTGAATTTGCTATTATCGCTGAGTTATCTTCTATCTAAAGGCTTGCCCTTAGCTGACCTCACTTTTAAATGAAGGTCACCAGTATTATGCAGAACATAAAAACTCAAGCACCAAAGACTGGCCTTGATGGAGTACTTCTGACTTCTCACAGTGTTGAGTGGGAGTTGTTAAAACAGGTTCAAAGGCAGGATTTTGGATCCATACATTCAGCCACTCTTGATGTTTCAGGCCTTTCTTCTAACCAAGGCCAACACTGCATTTAGATTTGTACATGTTCCTGCTGAGAAAGGATGGTTTCCCAAATGTACCTAGGACCACTATGAGACTTTTGAAATGCTGTTGAGCCAGGTTTCCAATTGATAGGTTTATTGAGACCAAGTCAGCTTTCAGTCCACTTTAAAACTCAATGATGTCAAGAAATGCAAAAAATGATAGTCCTTTATAAAAGCCATTAACAAACTCTGTTTGGAAGACTTCTCAAGCATGCTGTAAGTAGACAGGAAAAATTAAGCACACATACACAGACAGACAGAACACACACACACACACACACACACACACACAGAGAGAGAGAGAGAGAGAGAGAGAGAGAGAGAGAGAGAGAGAGAGTCTTGTACTGAGAACTTTGATAGAGAAACATATATTAAAAGTGTGCAGCCTGTGTTACGATTGTCCAGGCAGCAATGTGGTAGTAATGACAGATATAGCTAGCATTGTGATAAGTCACCTCTTACATACAAAGATGACTTAAAAGACCTTCAGCGTATAGGCTCGGTACCTCTAACATTTCTTTTTTTTTTTTTTCTCACCAGGAAAGTCAGAATAATTGTCTTATTTGGCTTCTGGCTATCATAAAAGAAAACTTATAAAAAATTTGTTTTATATGATTCTTGGAGGGAGCAAAGTCCTACATTACATTGCTAGCAGAAGAGATTCTGATTTTAGTAAAGGCTCATTTACTGGTTCCTTAAATGTTATGCTTTTGTTGTGTCTTCATATCAGAAAATGGGCTGATTATGCTTCTAGAATATCATGAAGTTATGCATAACAAGGATAAGGGAAAATTTGTGGTTACTCTCAACCTTGCTGTTCTCCTGACTCAGCCTCATCAGTACTTTGGTTATAAGCATGTACCAACATTTAACTTATGCAATTTCTTCCATAATGATACTTAACTGAATTCTTATGAATTACAGGGCCTTCAGAGATTGTGGTAATTTAAGCATTGTATAGCTATACTAGGTCTACCCTAATTTTAATGTCTATAATTAGCCAAATAAATAAGAGAATCTTCCTTTTATCATCTTGGATGCTACCCTAGAAACATAATGTGGCAGGTCTGTGTACTGTGTCCTACCTTACTTTATTTCTAGTTAATTCTTAGTATTCCCTCAACTCAGTTATCATCTGTAAAAGGAGGACTTCTACCTTGTCTGTTTGTTATCCACTCTATCACTAGACTTTACTTCTATACTTTAAATAATATTGATGTTACAATTTCATTAAAATTTCCACCACCAGTCGCATGGTCCCCAGTATCTGAGCTGTCCCTATAATGTCCTGGAGTGTGAGCATGGATCCCCATCAGCCTTTCTACTTTTATATGGTTAATAAAGTAGCAACTGTTATTTCAACCTTACCATTCCCCTGCCTCAGTCTCATCAGTCATTAGTCCTTCAGTAATAGGCATGTGCCAACATGATTAATCTATGCAACCTCTTCCATAGTGACACCTCACCTAACTCTTATGGCCTGATCACTCCTTAAAGTCTCTATCTCAAAACACCTCTCATGAGGACTAAGTTTTAACAAGTAAATTTAGGGGAGACATTCAGCAACAACACTTTCTATTTCTTCTTTGGAGAATTCTTGTATGTGATTCTTTAAAAATACATAAAACTGGAGGATTGTGTGAACTTAAAAAGATGATTAAAAGCACCTTCTCTAAAAAGGGAGCTTATCATTGGTTTCTCCATGGTTAAAGGAACAACCAGAAAGTAGAGAGAACTGGAGATGTCATTGGTGCCAAATAAACTAACTTCAGGTGATTAAAAAACAAAACATAAAGTGTAAATTTCCTTTGCACTTATATTGAATTTTTTTTAAGCTTTATGACAGAGATTTGGTCTGGGTAGGCAACTCTGGTGAGCAATCGAGGTGACAGTTGAAATAAGAATTTCTTGTATCTTCTTGTAGCCTGTGATCCCTTCTAAAATTATCTCTTTTTTTCTTTTTTTTTGAGAATGTTTGTACACTTTTTCTATTGGATATTTTATTTATTTACATTTCAGATGTCATACCCTTTCCCTATTTGCCCTCACTAGAAGCCTCCTATACCATCCCCCCTCCTCCTTTTCGCTTTTATATTATTTTTATTACATGCAGTATTAAGATCAGTTCTAAGCTAAGAAACTAGCAGTACAATAGATGCAAATAGTCAAGGAACAAGCAAGAAAATAAACACAAATAGTCAAAGAAAAAGGCAATAAACAAAACTCCATGAACACTCCCACGATCACTGTTTCTAAGGGCTTATCAGGATGACCAAAATATCTGAGCCAACTTCCCTGTCCTAGCCCAAAGTCATTATCTTTTCTGAAGTCTACTTCTTTGTACTAGCCTAAGATTTAGATTCCTGCCTGAAATTACTCTTTTGCCTAATGTCATTTTCCTGTCTGAAGCCTACTTCCTTGTCCTTGGCCCATCTCAGATTCTTAACCAAGCAGCCCCAAAAGCTCCTTGCCTCTCCTCCTTTTTTATTTCATAAACACGACTGAGCCTGTCTTAGGTCATTGTGCCAAGAATGCCCTTTGTTACTCCTTCTAAGAAGGACCAAAGCACCCACACTTTGGTCTTTCTTCTTTGGCTTCATGTGGTCTGTGAGTTATATCTGGGGTATTATAAGCTTTTGGGCTAATATCCACTTATCAATGAGTACATACTACATGTGTTCTTTTGTGATTGGGTTACCTTACTCAGGATGGTTAACAATTTCATAAAGTCATTGTTTTTAGTAGCTGAGTAATATTCCATTGTGTAAATGTACTACATTTTCTGTATCCATTCCTCTGTTGAAGGACATCTGGGTTCTTTTCAGCTTCTGGTTATTATAAATAAGGCTGCTATGAACATAGAGGAGCATGTGCCCTCGATATATGTTGGAGCATCTTTTGGGTATATGCCCAGGAGTGGTATTGCTGGATCTTCAGGTAATACTATGTCCAATTTTCTGAGGAACTGCCAAACTGATTTCCAGAGTGGTTGTACCATCTTGCAATCCCACCAACAATGGAGGAGTGTTCCTCTTTCTCCACATACTCGCCAGTATCTGCTGTTATCTGAGTTTTTAATCTCAGCCATTCTGACTGGTGTGAGGTAGAATCTCAGAGTTGTTTTGATTTGCATTTTTCTGATAACTAAAGATTGAACATTTCTTTAGGTGCTCCTTGGCCATTTGATATTCCTCAAATGAAAATTCTTGTTGAGCTCTGTACCTCATTTTTAATAGGGTTATTTAATTGTCTGGAGTCTAAAACAAACAGAAAATAGAAATAAAGAATTGCTATGTGAGAAAGCAGAATTCCTAATAAGTGAAGTATGGAGTCATGATATAGGCATAAAAACATCAACAAATTAGGGAGTTCACTTTTTTTGGTCCTAAGAACTCTGTGAAGTACATCTATTTGACATTTGTCTCTCATCTATCATACTAATTCTACTTACTTATACATTATATCATACTATCTAATTTAAAATATTTTTAACATAGCTAATAAAATATCCAATATAACTTTTACAAATTACTGTTGAAAGTACCCTCAAGAGTGAAATTTTTAATACTCTCTACAGTAGGCATTAACTTAACGATTTTACTGTGGGCAATTCAATCACATACCACACACACGCACACACACACTCACATATTTAATCAATGCCAGACAAATAAAAATATTATACTCAGAGTAATAGTGGTTCTTTTATGTAATTGTATTCAGTATAGCAAGACTTGTTTTGTTTCACAAATAATTAAAATGACTAAATGACATTTCCCACCCAAATGTCTATGTTGATTCATCACATGCATCAGTTGTGTGAACTCCATAAAAGGAAAAAATTAAACTCATTTTTATCCCTCAAATGATATCTGCATTTCAGGACCTTTGGAGACTGTGATCTTTGTGGTTTACCACTGTTTTTAAGCCCGAACACATGATACATCACACTGGAATGATGTCTGCAGCCAGATGTGCTCCTGACAGGGTTCCCTTTACTCCATCAGTTTCATGCTGGGGGTGCTTCACTGACATGGTTCTGTGCATCCAGTCCTGATATTTCTGATTTCCTCATTTAGAAAATCAAGCCACACTAGACTGTTCTTAGTTTTAAAAACAATGTAATGCAAAGCATTTGATATGCCTTGTCATCACAGCTTGGGCCGTTAAATAACCTAATTTTGCAAAATTCTATTAATAATTCTTCTAAGGCAGAGTACTTACAGAAGCTATTTAAAAAATGAAAATACACATGGTAAAAGTTGGCATGAAGTAGAAGAGAAAGTGTGCAGATGTGAAGCATGTCAGACCCAGCAGACGAGGCCCCACCACTGTTAGGACTTCTTTTAAGTAAATACTGCAAGTAAGAAACAGAAATTTTGTGAATAATTATTCAATTAGTAAAAACAAATGTAAAACTATTGAAAGATGTAAATATTTAACTGCAAGAGAAAATGTTTGAGGATATCATGTATATTTATCAATGTCATACATATTTACATAGATTTATTTAGTAAGAGACTAGATTTATCATAGTTCATACTTATGTTAAATGCATTCTGTGAATTCTTATAAGCAGGCTGAAGTTTCCTAATTAATTTAGTAGAAGGTTCAGAAATGTCCACTACAGACATAATAGTGTCTGTTCTTAATTTTGCTCTTCATCAGGTATAGTGATGTGACTCTGGATGATGGAATGTATATATAGTATTTACTGACAGCAGCTACCATAATAAAAGACATTTTGTAAAACCAAATTAATATATCTGTAGGCCTGATTTTTTTCAAAACATACTTTAATATGTGGTTTTATTTATTTATTTATTTTTGGTTTGGTTTTTCCAGACACTGTTTCTCTGTGTAGCCCCCCGGCTGTCCTAGAACTCACTCTGTAGACCAGACTAGCCTCGAACTCTCGAACTCAGAAATCCGTCTGCCTCTGCCTCCCAAGTGCTGGGATTAAAGGCATGCGCCACCACCACCTGGGCTTAATATGTGTTCTTAAATGATATAACCTCCCTTCAAGCCCACCACCCACCAGAGGTAGTAGAAAAGAAAGGTTATAAGATTACGGGGGAAGTGAACATTACAAATTGTTCAAATTTGTAATTGTTCAAATTTTGTTTGTTACAAATTGTTCTTTGGAGCATATCCAATCTGCATTGTCAGGAAATCAGCAGTTCACTTCACAGGAACCAGCAGTGGCAGCTCTATCTACTTCCAAACACTTCATAAATATACCAACAGTCCAGCTCAGAAAGTGTCAGAATAGCAAATACGAATCAGCAACTGTGGTACTACCTAGCAGAATCAACCAGGTCTCATTTGAATCTGCATGAGTCAGCAGAAGTGACCAGGACCAGGAGGGATGCCAGGAGTTCTCTGTTGTCCCCCTTTCAAGAAAGTGAAAATCAGTGAAGACAAAGATGGAAGACAAACCAATGAAGAAGACTTGCAAAGCTAGCTATGCAAGTCTTCTATCACTGTCTGTTGAGTCCTATTTATACTACCTCCAAATATCACTTGTCCTTTCACAGAGCCCCCCACAGTTCCCCATCCCCTTTTACTATACATCTTTGTTGAAATTCCTGACCCTCTTCATATCATCTATGAATCCTCCTGAAACTGATCCTGCCCCCTTTTCCCCCTCCCCTTTCTCTCTTCCTCCAAAATTCCTCCTACCCTCTACCTCCCCTGCATATTTTGTTCCCTGTTCTAAGAAGGATTGAAGCACCCACACTTGGTTTTCCTTCTTCATGAGCTTCATGTGGTCTGTGAGTTGAATCTTGGGTATTGTGAGCTTCTGGACTAATATCCAATTATCAGTGAGTGAATACCATATGTGTTCTTTTGTGATTGGATTACCTCACTCAGGATGATACTTTCTAGTTCCATCCATGTGCCTAAGAATTTCTTGAATTCATTGGTTTTAATAGCTGAGTAATACTCCATTATGTAAATGTACCACATTCTCTGTATCCATTCCTCTGTTGAAGGACATCTGGGTTCTTTCCAGCTTCTGGCTATTATAAATAAGGCTGCTATGAACATAGCGGAGCATATGTCCTTGTTGTATGTTGGAGTATTTTTTGGGTATATGCCTAAGAGTAGTATTGCTAGGTCCTCAGATAATGCTATGTCCAATTGTTTGAGGAAACTCCAGAATGATTTCCAGAGTCGTTGTACCAGTTTACAATTCCATCAACAATGGAGAAGTGTTCCTCTTTCTCCACATCCTTGCTAGCATCTGCTGTCACCTGAATCTTTGATTTGAGACATTCTGACTGGTATGAGGTCGAATCTCAGGGTTGTTTTGATTTGCATTTCCCTGATGACTAAGGATGTTGAACATTTGGTTAGGTGCTTCTTGGTCATTCGAGTTTCCTCAGTTGAGAATTCTTTGTTTAGCTCTGCACCCCATTTTTAATGGGGTTATTTGTTTCTCTGAACTCTAACTTCTTGATTCTTTGTATATATTGGATATTAGCCCTCTATCAGATGTAGAATTGGTAAAGATCTTTTCCCAATCTGTGGGTTTCCATGTTGTCCTATTAACAATGTCCTTTGCCTTACAGAAGCTTTGCAATTTTATGAGGTCCCATTTGAGGATTCATGATCTTAGAGCATAAGCCATTGGTTTAGGTATTTTTCCCCTGTGCCTAAGTAGTCGAGTGTTTTCCCCACCTTCTCTTCAATTAGTTTCAGTATATCTGGTTTTATGTGAAGATCCTTTATCCACTTGGACTTGAGCTTTGTACAAGCAGATAAGAATGGATCAATTTGCATTCTTCTACATGTTG
The DNA here is from genome assembly GCF_004785775.1 of Grammomys surdaster. Taxonomy (NCBI): domain Eukaryota; kingdom Metazoa; phylum Chordata; class Mammalia; order Rodentia; family Muridae; genus Grammomys; species Grammomys surdaster. Next base: position 1,159,592 of record NW_021621098.1, read on the forward strand.
TCCTCCAGTTGAACCAGCAGGATTTGTTGAAAATGCTGTTCTTTTTCCACTGGACAGTTTTAGCTCCTTTGTCAAAGATCAAGTGACGATAGATGTGTGGGTTCATTTCTGGGTGTTCAATTCTATTCCATTGATCTTCCTGCCTGTCTATATTCTAATACCATGCAGTTTTTAATCACTATTGCTCTGTATTACAGCTTTAGGTTATGCAAAATTTCCAACTAAGATCATCTTTAATCATTTCATAACTATACTACATGTACCCTAATTTTAATGTCTTCAATTAGTTAGCCAAATAAATAAGAGAATCTTCCTTTTATTGTACTAGACAGTATCATAGAAATATAATGTGGGTGGGCTGTGTACTGTGTCCCTCTTACTTTATTTATAGTTATTTCTTAGTATTTCCTCAACTCAGTTATAATCTGTTAAAAGAGAACTTCTGCCATGTCTGTTTGTGATCTCATCCATCACTAGCTTCTAATTTTTACTTTAACATAATACTGACATCACACTCTTCACCACCTGTCATACTGAGGGACCCTAAGTGGTTTTTCCATTCCACACTCTCCTTATAGCTTCTCCCTCCAGCCTGGCATCAAGGCTAGGCCATATTCCATTCTGCACCCACAGGAACATTCTCGAGTAAAAATTCTCAGAGAAACTGCAGAATGTACTGACTAATAGTCTCCTGACCCCCTGGAAAGTCCCAGATAGAGTTCAATTGTGTGCCATGCTTGCTCACCAATAGATTTAAAGGTCAATATGCTTAGCCAATAATTTTGAACTGTAACCTTGCTGATGTAACCTGTGCCCCTAAAAAATATAAAAAATTAAAAAAAAAAATAAAAAAATATATAAAAACTGCTTTTAATTAATAGTCATTCGGGGTTACCTTCTAGTTGCTTGCTTTGAGGGACTAATTGAAGGTCACCCGGAAAATAAACTTTTTGCTTTTGTATCTGCATCTTGTTGTCTCACTTGGGTGTGTCTTGAAGTAAGTACCACTGACCAAGGGTCGGAGTCTTACAATACCGTCGCTAGTAACTGAACTGCCCCTATAAATTCATGGAGTATGGGAATGGATAGTTTCCAGTCTCTGCTTTTATGTGATTACTAATACCCAGAGTGACCTTTTGAATAAGTAGCCAATGTTACTTCTGAACCCTCCAGGACTTATTTTTGTTTTCTTTGTTTCTCTGTGTAATCCTCAATGTTCTGGAACTCATACTGTAGACCTTGCGGGCCTTGAATCCAGAGATCTGCCTGCCTCTGCCTTCCAATTACTGGGATTAAAGGCATTCACCATCACCACCTGTCTTCCAGGGCTTCTTATTCTGCATCACTCTCAGACCCGCTGTGGCCCTTGGCTCTCCAGTGATTCACCATAATGCTATTTAATGCATTCATCTTGAGAATTAGTCATATTTACTTTTTCTGTAAATGTGTATTGTTTTTAGTTACTTTGCTCAATTAAAAGTAGAGTTTGAGTGTTCTTTTTTTCTTATTTTGTTTTGTTTAACTAAAAATTAACTAAATGTAAACTAAAATGTACCCAAAACAAAAGAGGTATAAACAGACAGGTAGGAGGTACAGATTAATATTGCTTGGTGCTCATTAAATCACTCTGCTTGTTTTATTAATATTTTCACACAGATACACTCCTACTTCCACACTGCACATAACTGCTAGTTTAATGCTTGCATTCCTACACTGCAGACACTAGCCAGAGTTCAGAGACCATCTTGTTTCCACTTATTTGTACATCAGTGTTTTCTACATGTTTCATTCATAACAAATAGATAAATGAAAGATTATACATTTTAATGAAGTGAATTAATAACAGAGAAATAGTAGGAACTATATTGTTTTCAATATGATTATGGTGTTATTTTAATTGTTCGTATTTCTATAATGAATAGACAATGTGTTTTCAATCTGTACTTTTTAGAGTGTCTTCATGAAATAATCCAAATTTTACATTATCTCCTTTTCATATATACCTTACTTTTAAATTCAGTATCCTTATTTAAAAGGATAGTATATATTTACTCCTCCCTACAAGTAGAATATAATTTAATAACAATCATTCTGATCTATTTGCTATATACACATTCATGTAGCATTTTCTGTAGGTTTATATGAAAAGCAAAAAATAAAATGAGCAATGTCTGTCAATGAATTTGGAGAGTCCATGAAGTCTCTTGGACTTATGTAGGTCTTCTATTTGCCAACTAGTTTCTTTCTAGAAGCATTCAATTAAATGTAGAGTGCTGCATATTTGTGTTTCTGGCCCAAGGCAAATTCTCTCAAGAGTAGCTGGCCATCCTTATAGCTGAGACACAGGAACATGTTAAGTTCGTGCCTTCTGTACAATACTGCCATTCCTTCCCCAGTTACAACTAGTCTAAGAGAACCTGGGGATTACCCTTACAGTACTCTAGGAAGAAAAGTGCAGGTGCACAAATAAATGAAACAATAACATACAGAAATGACACATTTTCAGATCTCTTCCAATGAGCCCTGGGCTAGGACACTGTGTGTAGTTGATGGCCAATGTAGACAGCTGTGTTAGTCACATTCTTCTTGGCTTTCACTGGTTTAGGCAAATGGGACATTGAGTAGAGCCTCACATACTATGTAATTAAAATAAAGACCCTGTGCTGTAAGTTCATCTGTACTTTCAGCTTTTGGATTCTGAATGAGAATGTAATGGATCTCTCTTTCCTTTGGATGATCTATTTGCTAAGAAATTGTAGGTTTGTCACTGAAAGAAAATGTAGCAAACACTGACAACTAGCCTGAAGAATGGAGATAGAGGCTCCAATACGATTACTCAGCAATGACCTATATATATCAAAGGTCACATTATCAACCCAGCCCCTTCACTCAAAGGTAATGCTTTTTAACATAAACTGAGTTTAACTTGTGTATCTCTCACTGTGATGATTATACAAATAAATATAAATTGTTCATTAATATAATAGCTTTAGACATAGACAGAGTCTTTGAATTACTTATTCCTTTTATTGAATGCCTCTTTGGTTCTTCTATCCTAACTCTGTCTTCTCATATAAAGCTAATCTATATCTGTGTAAGGAGACAGTGGCTTTGAGTTGATGCTTTTGTCAGAGTTTCAGCAAGCATTCAGCCAAAAAAAAATCAAAGTAAGGAATGGATAAATTATTAAATATATTATAGTACATTTTCAGCTGCCAAGCCTGAAACATATGATTACAGACATTTGCATTCTAAGGCATTAGTATAATCAATAGATATTTTTAAAGCTTATTCTAACCATCAAGAACACAATAAAATGAATAGCAGATTCCATGAACTGATGCAAAATAATAAAGGACACATGAGGAAGCACTTGCTAAATATAGAAATTATTGTGAAAATAGTGCATGGCTCTCTCATAGCCTTTACTCTTTGTTACACACTGCCTTTAGTATTATGTGTGCTGTCTATCATCTATCTATCTATCTATCTATCTATCTATCTATCTATCTATCTATCTATCTCTATCTCCCTATCTATCTATCTATCTATCTATCTATCTATCTATCTCCCTATCTATCTATCTATCTATCTATCTATCTATCTATCTATCTAATCAATCCATTTGTCTGTCAACTCATCAGTTTGTCTATCTATATTTCATTTGTCTATTTATTATCTAGCCATATTTACATATGTTACCCAATCACTTGGTGATTTATATATTTATATCATCAGGCATAACAGTTTATGTAGTTCCAAAACTTGTTCATTTCTCTCTGGTTTTGATCTGAAATTTTAATTCTGACTCTCTGATCTCAGAGTATATATTATTTTAAAAAATTATATCACATTATTTGAGTGTGTACCTAGATATGTGTGCATGCATGTTTGGGAGATCACAGGACAATGTGGAGGATGTTTCTCTCCCCCAGACATTGCATTGGATTGACTGATCCAGTTTATATTGGCAGGTATCAGGTTCACAACTTCCTCCTCTTTCTTTTCCTCCTCCTCCTCTTCCTCCTTCTCCACCTCTTCCTTCTCATCTTCCTCTTTCTCCTCATCCTCTTCGTCTCTTTTTGAGACAGGGTTTCACTCCATAGTCCAGGATATCCTGAAACTCACCACATAACCCATGCTGATCTCAAACTTTACTGCAGACCTGCTACCTAAGCCTCACGAGTTCTAAGATATGAGCCACTCTATCAAGCTTCAGAGGTCCTAATATTAGCCTTGCTTTATTGTTCCCTCATAAAAACCAGAAGTAATAATTTGCATAAATGTTAGTGCTGTAGATAAAGGTAAGTGAAATTCTGAATTATAGAATGAAGCATTAATTATTCAGTTAATTAATGAAGCATTAGTTATTCAGTTTTTTCTTTTCTTTTTGATTTAATATGTCTTATTTAGTGCCAGGGATCAAACCCAGAGCTCTTTGTATGCTATGTATGTTCCACAAACTGAAGTCACATCTCCAGCCCTTCTTTTCTTAATAAGAAGCCCCATCCATCTGTATCCATGCATTTCCCTCAGGAAGCATAGGCGGTTATTTTAGATATTACCAGAGCTGGCTCAAGAGAGTTGCCCAAGACATGGATCACCAAATATCTGAAAGTACGTTAATGAGAACTACAGGACTAAGGACTGGTTTCCAAATAGAAGTCTCTTGATTTTTCTCTGACATGAAGCAGGCCTGTCACACTTAACAGAGGCAGGCAGAACACTCTCTCCATTTGCATTCACCATCGTTAAAGGCATCCACATTTCATACTGTTGACACGCCTGGTTCTTGTCAATGTGAGATGTATACAGCCTCATGAACTAACTCTCCTCCCTCACAGATTTAATTAAGTTAATTGCATACCATGACTCTTTTTCTATCTGCTTGATTAGTGACCAGTGAAAAATTGATTGTTGCTCAATCCCTTGGTGATTTATTTTTCTCCAGGGACAACAGAGTGTACTGTTTCTTCATATTCAGTATCTTTGTGGTGGAAATGTTGTTAAGTGCATTTTAGAAGTAAAAACAAAGACTATATAATAAATACCCATTTTGATGATTTTCCTCCCGTTCAATGTCACTATATGAGTGTCTTATTTGTTAGTAGCAATAATGTATCATTAAGTTCTATATGTCAAAATGTTGGTTTTGTTTGTAATTCTTTCCAGGGTTAGTATCACATAATAATTAAGCACTTTAACTCTGAAACTCAGTGTTTGGCAGTGCCTGTAAGCTGGATGAATTAGAGCATACTACTTAACTCCTCTGTGCCTTGTTCTGAAACTATAAGACAAGGAGAATGATAGGCTCTGTTTCATAAGGCTGCTGTGAAGATCATGTATCAACACATAGAAAATACTTAGCATAGTCCCTGAAATAGTGTAGAACTTAATAAATAGTAATCTTCACTCTTTTTTATTTATTTTATAACTTCCTAGGGGAAATCAGTTAACCATATGTTATATACTTCTGCTTAAGAAAAAGGAGGAGAAAATGTGGCTTGGAAATTTTAACATCAGCAACACATTGTACTATAAAAGAAGAGGAACTATATCAATTCTTAGATGCTCTGAGAAACATATATGCTCCAGTGTGCACATTATCATAGCCTTTTGCTCCTATCAAGAATAATACTTACTTGAGGGCAAAGGTCAAAATTTTTCAATTTTTTTAAATTAAAAATTAGTTTTAAAGGGTTACAGAGTTTCCTAGCAGGTTTTTACAAAACTGAAACTAGGTTTACCCTAGAGACATAATGAATAGAGGCATGTTGACTCTGAGATGACTTTTGCCATGTCACTTCCCATCTCCAAGAAATTAACAGTGACAGGTATTGTAGCTTAACTTCAAAGATATAATTTTACCTACCTTTCCAAAGTTCCTTCTCTTAGACTCAACAAAGATTCTTCACAGTTTTTTTGTAAAACAGATTATACTGTTATTTAATTTCATAAAACTTTATCATTTATTAATTTCATACATATTTGTTATATGCTTTGATTTTATGTTCTCTCCATTCCCTCATTTCCAATTCCTCTCCTCTTCTTCCTATCATTATTCTGTCCGAATTTCATAGTTTCTTTGTTTACTTGTCTTTTCAAACCAAGGAGTCTACTTAGCTCTACATGAGTGAGTATGAGGTCAAACACTAGAGTGTGGGTAGCTTCTCAGGGGTCATGTCTTTACAAAACCTGACCCTTCCTCCCCAAACAGCCCCTAATTGCCAAGAGGTCCCAGCTTCTATTTTCACAAAACCTACAACATAACTACAATTATCTTAGTTAGGGTTTGGCTGCTGTGAACAGACACCATGACCAAGGAAACTCTTTTAAAGATTTAATTAAGGTTGGCTTACAGGTTTGGAGGTTCAGTCCATTATCATCAAGGCTGGAACACAGCGGCATCCAGGCAGGCATGGTGCAGGCAGAGCTGAGAGTTCTACATCTTTCTTCTGAAAGCCACTAGGAGAAGATTGACTTCCAAGCACCTAGGATGAGGGTATTAAAGCCCATGCCCACAGTGACACACCTACTCCTATAATGCTACATCTCCTAAATCTGCCACTCCCTGGACCAAGCATAAACAAACCATTACAACAGGAAATGACTCTCACTTGAAAAGTAAAAATGATTAACTGTCTTTTCCATCAAATCTAAAATTATCTTTTCAATATTAGACCTCAGTGAGCTCAACTATACTTCAACGAACTTTCTAAATTAATTTTAGCTGTTTGATAATTTGATAAACATAAGAATTAATCAGGTACTTGTCAGATGGAGTTGACTTAGATACAAGTCAGGAATGAATATGTTTGGTGAGGTATGTATGTTGAAGACTAATATTAAGACCTCCTACAAACCTAGCATTGTACAGTGTTGATCATAATTGGATCTCACCTCAAAATATAGGCTCAGATTTTAAACACTGCCTAACTTTTTAACTGAGAATCTCTCCCTACTATATTTTATCATAACTATAAATTAATTTTATTCTCTCTTTTTATGACCCCATTGTATAACATCTGCTTAAATCAAGGAAGGATTAACTCCAGACATCTCCTAGACATTCCTTTGTTTTGTTTTTAAATAAAACTTGTACAGATAGAAGTATGTTCTCTACTTAATGAGCCATATATAAATTATCATCTGGTTAAAAATAGGTATAAATATGCAGCAACTATGCAATACAGCACAGAGAACAGTTTGAATAACAAACTGGTTATTTAAATAACTGTCACCAATGTTTTATTCTTCTACTAAGAAAAAATTATCTCATAGATTCAAATACTTGCCAAATTTCACACTGTTGGCATGAATCATAGCAATCTGGGACTACATCCCTTGTTGTCCCAACTTTTCAAAAGTTTACCTTATCAAGATAAATTACTTAATTAGTTTTGAAGAAAGTAGGAGGCAGACTAGGTCTGAGCTATAAATCTATAATTAGCAACAAAATGAAGTCACTATAACTGAATTATTAGATTTTTTTTATCCAGCCAAGATCATCTAAGACCAAGCATCATATGTGTCAAAACTGAAAGGGAAGCAAACCATAAATGTGTGTGTGTGTGTGTGTGAGCATGTGTCTATTTGCCTATTCATGGGTGTGTGTTAGATTTTGAATATCTGTCTCCTATATTCATGTAATTTAAAACTGGTGAATTTAAGATTACAGGTAGACCAATGAACAAGCTCGTCTAAACTGTACCAGCTGTCATGCCTGTCACAGTAACCCTGATGGGAAACTTCATATTATTATTCCAGCTTATAACTATGTTATTTATGTTCTCTCCTCTTATGTGTCAACTTTCCCACTAACACTGAGCCTCCATTTCTTCCTTTCTAAAGAGAGCTATTTGTGCTTTGAGTTTCATACTGACAATAGCTCTCAACACATGATCACTAATCTAGAAGTATGTTTTGAAAGAATATTTAAAAACTTTTAACAACTCAACTGTCCCTGGCCATGCATTAGCACACATATATTGTTTTTATTTCTATGAATCTATGAAGTAGGAATCAGATTAAGGTTTTCTTTGTCCTGTCTTCCATTGCATTTCCCTTTCCATAATCCCATCCTAAAAAAAAAAATCAATACATGACCATGGTCTCCATACTATCAGATAAACTTTTAATGTGCTTTTAACTCCCTGAGAATCAGCAGTCCCTTCTAACCTAGTAGGCACCAGTGTGCAAAACCTGCTTAGCATATTATGAACAGGAGCAGAGTTTCATAGACATAGTTTTGTTTAGAGGACTCTTACAATAGCCCAAGTCTTAGGACTGGGTTGTGCTTATATATATATATATATATATATATATATATATATATATATATATCAGTAATTAATGAAAAATTGGGCCATAGATTTGAAAGAAAATGAGAAGGTATATATGGGAAGGTTTGAAAGAGGAAAGGGAAGAAGAAATTATGTAATTATAATCTAAAAATATAAAAGCAATCAATTTTAAAAGAAATTTAAAAGTCACAGTAAAATAAAACTGCCATTACCCAAGCAAATGTTAGTCGAAAAGGTCCAATCTGAGAGTACAGTGAACAGCCACCCCACTTCATGGTACACAATGCTACTCTGTGTTATACACCCACCCTACTCCATGGTACACCCACCCTGCTCCATGGTATACCAACTGTACTCCTGTTATACTCACTCCACTCCAGGGTACTCTGCCCTACTCCATGGTACACCAACCCGACTTCACAGGACACCCACTCTACCCCATTTTATATTACAAGTAGACCCTTGATCCTTGGACTTTTCCTAAAATTTTTGCAAATGCTGTAAGTTATAAATCACTCAGACCTTCTTGATTTACTTTGTAATGTTTACCTGGAATATAAGAAAATCCATAAATCAAAACTGTTTAGAGATTTACCACAGATAAGTGTTTGAAGAAATATGCTTATCTTGAATGTAATTCACAATGTATAGATGCATTGAACATTATGGTTGATGTCATTAATAGGTACAATGTTCACATATTGGTTAAATAGCTATAAATAAAAATAAATAAACCAATCTTATCATGATAATTCATTAAGTTTAAACATTATTACTAAAAATATCTGAGCCATTTGTTTAAGAATATAATATCAGAATCTAGCCTTTGCATAGGCCGCTTCTCATAGACACTGACAGGTACATATATTGTCTGTGGGTCAACTAACAAATATATCAATACCAGAATTTATTATGTTGAAAGTAAGTCAACATCAGAAAGGGTATTGGTATAATACATGCTACTCTCCAGCCCATTCAGTGCCTCCTGCTGGAAATAAGATCCTGTCTGCTGGTTCTTGCTCTGAACCCCAACCCACCCTCAGAAGGGTGTTAGTAGAAAGGTGTCAGTATCCATGTAGCAGAACCACACTTCTGCTATATGGACACTGACACCTCTCTTTAAAGCCTCTTTCATGCTGTCTGTCTCTAGTACTAAGACCTAGATCCCCTTGTAGCTTAATGCTATTGCCTTTCTATCTGTTCTTGGTGTTAGTTCTTCTAATGAACTCCTTAATCTCAGGGGATTCATCTTGATGTCTTCTTGAATATCCTCTCCTGTCTACCAATTTGAAACAATGTTCTCTACCTAATGTATAAATCATCTATTCTGTCCTGTCTTTGGATTTCCTTTACATATATATATTTCTGTCTGACTGAATTTCTACCTTGCTCTGGTAATATTGTTTCCCTCTCATCCCTAAAGATACACCCTTCCAAAAAAATAGAAAAAAAAAGAACATCTAACATTTATTTCACATTTATAACATGCACATGCATAGCACTATGAGCTTTAATTGAATAAATATTCTCCTGTGGTGCGAGTGTTCTAAAAGGTCAAGAGCATTAACTCCTCTATGTGTAGAAGAAACCAAACACAGAAAGTAACATTGCTTACTAGGCTTCTACTGTGCACTCTGGGCCATTTTGTGATGACCTAAAATGACTATTCCTAGGAAAAAAATAATTACAGTAATGGAAAAGAGGAAGGAGGAGGAAGAGGAAAAAGAGAAGGAAGATGAGGAGGAAGAGGAAGAGGAGGAGAAAAAAGAAGAAAATGGAGAACAGAAGAGGGAGAATGAGGAGAAGGGAGAGATGAGGAGGAGGAAAAAGGAAGAGAAGTTAGATGTTGTTGTTGTTTGGGAGCTAGAGAGATGACTCAGCAGTTATGAGCCCTTGCTTCTTTTGCAGATGACCCAGGTTTGGTTCCTAGAACCCATACCAGGTAGTGAATAGCATGTAATTCTAGTTCTACAGAATCCAAGGTCCACTTCTGGCTTCTACAGGCACCTGCACATATTTGAATCACATACATGTATTCAGGTAGACACACATGCTCACAAAAGAAATGAATTAAACGTTTAACAAAAGAAGTTATTTAAACCATGTCTATGCTGTTTCCTTGCCTTTTGTTAGAAACTACAGTTGCTATGGAAAAAGAACAGCTCGGGATGCATAGCGGTACTATGTTCAAAGAGTCACTGCCTATGCATGTAGTTAAAACTGAAAGAGCACGTGGCTAAAAATGGACATGCATAGCCTTGGCTTCTTTATTGGTACAATGGAGATTTCCAGTATTCCCTTTAATAATTAAGTCAGTAGCCTTCTCGCCCTCTTCATTCCACTTTATAAAGCTACTGAATATCTCACAGAGAGCATGTAGAACTTACAAAGCTGGCACAGTAGACCTATTTTTCCAGCATGCTATATTTTCTTTCCCAGTTCTCCTAAAAGCATACTCTACCCATCAAAATTCAATCTCTTGACTAGCAATTTTTTTATTAAGAGCTTTCTCATACCCCCCATGAATAATTTCCTTCTTCTAAAGTTTTCTATGTTATAATTTATCTGTGTAACACTGCTATTCTGTTAATATCTATCATAGCATCTTCATGAAAATTATAAGTATCTTAAAGACATTGCTGATATACTCAGTTATCTTTCTGGATATACTCTGAAATAATAACTGAGTATAATCAGTTATAATATCTGAATACTCAATTATTTTTCCTATGTGGTAGCAAACACAATTTGCAAATAGTTTATGTCAGTATACTTCATTGATTGAACTGACAGGAGTATCCAGAAGTAGAATTTGTCTGGCTGATCTTTGTATTTGAACATCTTGAAAACTGACACTTGACACTAATCAAAGGCAAAGCATTTGCTTGACCACACAAGTGATTTTTTTTCTAGAATCCTCCAAGTAAAGGTCTCCATGTGTTAGCTGAATGAGTGAAATTATTCTCTCTGAAAGTGTGTTGGCCACAGTTCACCGATTTTTAAAAGTGTTACCCTTTAGTTATTAATATGGGGCACAATAATGTAATACCCTCATATTGCATTTGCTATATGTAAGATAAAACTAAATGAAATGAAAAAAATATTTCTTTTGAAAAGGTATAGATGTCTGTGTTCTGATCTATGGGGGAATTTGAGAAAAATATCTTCTAGCGTATTCTCTAAAAGTTTCTCAGGAAAATCTTTGCCTCCCTCCCCTGCTGCTGCAGAGAGAGAACAAGCAACCTTTCATGATACAGGCACACATGGAGAAACTTCATTCATCCTGGATTAAATGTGGTATAACTCAGAAATAGAAGAGCAGAGGCATGCACACCTAGAATTCTAGCTCTCTCAAACCCAAGCCAGGAACATATGGATTTTGTGGCCAATCATGCCCACATAGTGAAAGCCTGTTCCATTTCAAACAACAACAAAATACCAATAAATAAGAAGTAAACCCTGGGAATGGGAAATCTATATTACAGGGAAGCTCAGTCTAATCAGTTCATTTGATAACTTGTTGATTAGCATAAGATAAATTTAATTACAAAAATCAATTTAGATATAAAGTATTTGTTACATAAAGCTAACATAATCTAAGGTCTTGCAAAGGTTCCTGGGTCTCTGATGATCTCTCTGGTATAGGTTGGTTTTTTTTTTTGCTTAATTTAGAAAGGTAATTCTGAGAGACAGCCCAGAAGAGTTGCTCCAGGAAAGTCTTCTTGTCTTTCTAGATTAGCTGGCTCTCTGCCTGTCCCTGTTGCATCATAGCCTTCCCATCATTCAAACATATAGAATAGCTCATGCAATTAATCCTTTTCATTTGCCCCCCCACCCAGCTCTCTAACTATAAGCTCCTTGACAATACACAAAATATATTTTTAAATTGTTTTTTGTTTTTAATTGCCTAGTGTAAGGTTGTCCCATAAAGACAAACAAGACTTTGTGGGAAAAAATAAAGAAGAGCATAGGTATACCTAACAAGAGGTCTAAATACAGAAATATTTTTTTCAGCAGCAGGAGGAACAACTGCCTTTCTTCAATCAGAGTGTTTATGCCCAGACAGCCCACAACTTCCAGGGCAGGAAATGGGAAGCTGACTAATCCTCCTGCCTCCACTTCTTATATCATAGTCTTGGTATGGAATATCGTGTCTGTCTGGGAATCAGCAGATAGTGTAGAAGCATTTACAACCACTGCCAACACCAAGGAAGGAAGATCATGAAATAAATCACAGACGTGTCTCTAGTTCCCACCCACTTCTGTGGCACACTGACAAGCACTTCTCCATGATGACCACACCGCCATGCAGGGTTAGCTATTATTCACTGTTTTAGGATAATACCAGTCATGGAAATGATGTACTGAATCCAAAAAGTTCTAGTTATATTAATTTAGGTTTGGGAAGAAAAAAAAATCTGACCTTGTTAATAGAGTCTTGTTGGGTCTCATTTTTCGTCATCTAAGAAATTAGGAGCAGAACTATCTCAACTTCCAAAATATCTAATTTTATAAAAGTTCAGCCAAATGCACTTGCTTTAGATGAAAAACATATTTTACAACTAATTTACAAAATCGCCTTGGTTAAGTTTGTTATGATGGTAATAACTTGAGGCAGGTCACAAATGTGTTTCCCATAATTATGCACAGCACTCTTTTTTGTTTTTCTTAGCCTTGTGGTTTGGAAAGATGACAGTTTAAAAAAGAACATGACTCAGTGTCTTCAATTGATGTCTTCAAAATCATGTGTCTTGAAAATCAAAGAACCGAAACAGTTTGCTTCTGCTATTCCACTGAATACTGAGGACCCCTATATTTGCTGTAGAAAGAAATATCAAATCTAGTATTCAATGAGAAGACTACACGTTATGAATGCACATAATCAAAATATACCCCCGATCACCAATACCTGTGGGATTGCCACAGTTGAGCATTAACAAAAAAGGAAAAAAAAATATGATTGAATTGTGCTGTGAAAGTAATTCTGGCTGTCATTTTGTCCTATTGACAGTGTCCTTTGCCTTACAGAAACTTTGCAATTTTATGAAGTCCCATTTGTCAATTCTTGATCTTAAAGCATATGCGATTGGTGTTCTGTTCAGGAACTTTTCCCCTGTGCCTAGGTATTCGAGGGTCTTCTCCACCTTCTCTTCTATTAGTTTCAGTGTATTTGGTCTTATGTGGAGGTCCTTTATCCATTTAGACTTGAGCTTTGTACAAGGAGATAAGAATCGATCGATTTGCATTCTTCTACATGTTGTCCTCCAGTTGAACCAGCACCATTTGTTGAAAATGCTGTCAAAAATGTGGTACATTTATACAATGAGTATTACTCAGCTATTAAAAACAATCAATTCGAGAAATTCCTAGGTAAATGGATGGAACTAGAAAATATCATCCTGAGTGAGGTAAGCCAATCACAAAAGAACACACATGGTATTCACTCACTGATTACTGGATATTAGCCCCGAACCTTGAGATACCCAAGATTCAACTCACAGGCCACATGAAGCTCATGAAAAAGGAAGACCAAGTGGGGATGATTTGGTCATTCTTAGAAGGAGAAACAAAATACTCAAAGGAGTAAATATGGACACAAAGTGAGGGACAGAAACTGAAGGAGGGGCTGTCTGAAGACCATTTCACCTGAGTATCCATCCCATGTGCAGTCACCAAAGGTAGATGCTGATGTGGAAGTCAGGAAGTGCATGCTGATAAGAGCCTGATATAGGTGTCTTCTCAAAGGTATGCAAGAGTCTGACATATTCAAAGGCAGATGCTCTCAGCTAACCTTTGAACTGATCATGGGGTTCCCAATGGAGGAGTCAGAGTGAAGACTGTAGGAGCTGAAAGGGTTTGGGGCCCCATGAGGAGAGCAACAATGCCAACCAACCAGAGCTCCCAGGGTCTAAACCACCAGCCTGGGAGCACTTAGGGAGGGAACCATGGCTTCAGCTGTATATGTAAGAGTGGAGGACCCTGCTGGGCATAGGTGGTAGAAGAGATCCTTGGTCTCATGAAGGCTGGACGCCCCAGGGGGTGGGAATTTGAGGGTGGAGGGGTGGGAGTGGGGTGAGTAGGTTGGGGTATATCCACAGAGAAGCAGGATGAGGGGTGAAGGGATAGGGGATTCCTGGGTGGGTGGGGGGGTGGGGTAAGGGGATGACATATGAAATGTAAATAAAACATACAATAAAAAAATAAAAATAAAAAAAAAACAGGAAAAAAAAGAAAATAGTTCTGTCAGTAAGGGGCCTGCATCATAAGCATGAGAACATGAATTTGATACTGAGAACACCCTTGACAAAACTAGACATTGAGGTGAAATTTATAATCCTATCTGGTGTGGAGAGATAGATAGATACCTAGGGAATGTTGGTTAGTCAACCTAGTCTTCTTGGCAAAGTTCCAGGCCAGTTAAAATCCTTGTTTGTCTATCTATTTGAAAAGATAAGTGGACAACACACACACATACACACACACAGAGACACACACTCATAGACACACAAACACAGACACACATACACAGACATACACACATGCTCATTGACACGCCGACAAACACACACAGAGACACACACACAGACAGACACAAACAAATTGAGACATATGTACACATAAATACACACAGGCACACAAAGGCACACACACATAAACAGAGAGACAGGCAGAGAAAGAGAGAGAGAGAGAGAGAGAGAGAGAGAGAGAGAGAGAGAGAGAGA
>NW_021621098.1:1174626-1192573 GCF_004785775.1 Grammomys surdaster
AGAGAGAGAGAGAGAGAGAGAGAGAGAGAGAGAGAGAGAGAGAGAGAATCAATACCAAATAAAGATTTGAAAGGAGGCTGGTGACACAATTGATTGGTCAAATGGCTGTTCTTGCAGAGGACACAGATTCAATTCCAGACACTCCACATGGTAGTTCACAACTGCTAGTCCCAGGGAAGCTGATGCCCTCTTCTGACCTCCATGGTCACTGCCTGAATGCATTACAAAAACATGCATGTGGGAAAAATAGTCATACACAGAAAATCAAGATTAAAAATAATTGGTTAAAGACCTCGAAGATTATGTAAGTAATGGTGATTACTTTGTCAAATGGGTAACAGTGAAATTATCGGAAGGAAACTGGCTCAGAAATAAAGCATCTGAAACATATTCCAGACCAGACCCACAGTGAGAAGAGTTAAAACAAATATCACCACAATGAGACGCAGGACGTGACACACATACAAAATTGAAAGAATGAAAAAATCTGCTATATGGAAGAAATGAAATGTGAGCTGGGGAAAAGAGAGCAGGCTGGCTAGTGTCACAGTCAACACGTAAAATCCTTCTAAAGGCACAACAGGGGAGGGGTTGAATGTTGGCTAGAAGTCAAACAGTTTGATCAACCTTAAAATATGTAACAGTTCCTGCTCTCAGATGCTCTGGGGGGGACTCTTTATGATTGAGTATAATGTTAGTGATATATCCCTCCATGGCAGGCCTTAGGAGTGAGTATTATGGGTTGTGTATGCTAGAGTTTCAGTGGTTTCAGTGCAGCTCTTAATTGTTCCAGAGAGACTATGGCCTTGTGTCTGGAATTTTACTGATTTCCTACAAAGGTTTATATTAAATTTCCCAGCTAAGGCTGCTATAAGGATGATTTATGCTACCATCTGTCAGAGTTTTCCAAGTGACAGAGCGATTTCACTTACAAAATACTTCTACTATCTCTGTTCTGATACAGCATTTCCTGCAGGTCTTTGTCAAGTTTTAATTTAATGTTAACAAGGAAAATCCTATTCCTTTTTCCATGTCATGTCGATTTTCTTGTTAACAATCTCAGGTAGAAGGCTGCCTACTGGGAATGATTGTGAACAAGCTCCTTCCTCTTGAGATGAAATCCAGGACAAACAATGAGCATTCAAACAAATAAATAAGGCAATTTCTCTTGGAGAGAGCATAGAGGACTTGTGTGAGATGCAGGAGAGTAGATGTTTAATTGAGGAGTCATGCAAGTCTCTCTGAAGTGATTCTGATCAAAGGCATTGACCCATGAGAGAAGATGATTCTTATGTAATTTTGCTTTCTTTACACATTAACAGCAAAATTTTTCTTTTTACATTTTCAAAAATTTCCAACCTCAGCTTCCCCTCCCTTCACTTCTCCAAGTTCACCACCATCTCATTCTCCAAGATTCACTCTCCTCTACCCCCCACTGCCACAGCCCTCCCTCCCCCCCCAAATAGCAGGCCTCCCTGGGACACAGCATAAGGTACAATAAGACCAAGCAGAAACCCTTACATCAAAGCTGGGTGATGCAACCCAGTACTAGGAAAGGAGTCCTAAAAGAAGGCAAGAGTCAGAAACAACCCCACTCCTATTCTTAGGAGACTCAGCCCCTCCAAACACCAAATCAACAACAGTAACATGAATACAGAGGACCTAGCATAGATCCATGCAGACTCCTTGATTGCTTCTCCAGTCTTGTGAGCCACAAGAACCCTACTTAGATGATTCAGGTGGGCTCTGTTTCCCTGGTGTTCTCAAGCCCTCTGGCAAACCAATTCTCGCAGACCCTTTCTCTGAACTCTGAGTAGAAGAACCTGATGGAGAACACCAACTGAGGCGTTCTCTCTCTCTGTCTCTCTCTGTCTCTCTCTGTCTCTCTCTCTCTCTCTCTCTCTCTCTCTCTCTCTCTCTCTCTCTCTCTGCCTAATGGTGTACAGTCAGTCACAGATTAAATATGTATTTAGATGTTTAAAATATGCAAATGCTTGTAGAAAGTATCTGAAACAACCCCCTTTTGTCTCACTGGTCATCTGTACAGTCTCTGTTGTTAAGGGTTATAGAGGCAGAAAATGGGCCAAGTCTTACTAGAAATACATGGACCTATAAATGTAAATCAAGATGGTCAACATGAAGAGCCACTAACCTTCTTTCTAAGCACTTCAGTCCAACTCTTAATGTCCTTGTTAAAACCTGTATTATAATATGAGTCAATAAAAGCCAACTAAGCTGCAGTAAAAGCAAATACACACAACTGACTGTGCTAAGAGTTGTATATTATCCATGGCAACTGATGCCTGATGGATAGTTTTCATAGATATCTTTTTTTACTTTTATTTACTCATATGGGTGTTCTGCCTGAATATTTGTGTGCGCTGTGTGTGAAGCTATAAAAGACATACCAGGTCCATGGTTCATCCTTACAGCTACAACTAGATAAACCATTTTGTTAAACATGTAGGCTTTGTGCTTCAATGTAATGCTTATTTTCCGTCTAAAAGACTGGGGATGGATGTTCCAATACCTGTTAATCTTTGCTAGTCTGTAAAGCCAGCCGTCACTGAATTCTTCAGAATTCTACCTTTTCTTACTCAATAGAAGCCACCTCATGAAAAAGGTCCCAGGTACTTTACAAGAAAGTATTGTTAATATGCTTATTACAAACCCTTTCTCTCTAGGCCTTTATCCTGAGCACTGTTTCTAAGTCAGTAGAACTCATGGAAAAAATCACACATGCTTTAACAAAGATATGTAAGTTACAAAGAAGTTTCTACCTTGCCATGCCTAAAGCATTGTGATAACTGTCACATAAAAACACCCCCTCCAAGTTTTACTGTGTTTAAATGTGTAAGAAATAAACAGCTCAGTGTCAGACTCCAGGAGTTTTGGCCCAGCACCAGCCAACTAAGTAGAAATGAACTGGAATTTCATTCTTACATGTGCCTGTCCTTCTCTAATGCTTTATGGCCCTCGAAACATGTATTGAGTTTGCCTCTTTTGTTGATATCAATAACCTCCTCCCTGATGCCCAGCCTCTGAACCTTAAATATGCTGACCATTTAAACCCTGACAACACCTGAATATCTGTTTTGCATTATGAATCTTGATCTGCATTGTCAAATTTTAACTGAAGTGCTTTCTCCAGCCCTGAAATGTTCCTAGCCACTCCTTCTACCATTTCAACAATGCTTTAATGTCTGCTTCCTCTGTGAAATCCGTCTAGCTTTCAGAGGAAGTGGAAGTCACTCTGAATTTACATTCCCACAGCACTACCATGTACATGTGTATAACCCTTTTTAAGTATCATCACTTGTCTGTTTTTCTTGTCCTTTTGTCTATAAACAATTCAAGGGAATTTTTCCAACGACTGTTCTTACTAATGTGTGCATATTCTACTCATTACTAAATCCTCATACTGATTGTCAAACAAAATAAATACTAAATTAAATAGAAAGCTTAAATCTGGCTATCATCAACAAAATAATTTTATTTATTTTTATTCATTTAAAGAAGCCTTTAGTATGTCTTAGATATTGGACAGAAAAGATCAAAGTTTAGTTTATTATCCAAAGTCAAACCCTCGATACCCACACACTGACCTCATGAGCAGGCACGATGCCATCCAAACAGATGGGCTTCAGTATTAATGGCCAGCATACTATGTTGTCTCTTAATCAATTTTTGTAGTCTCTATTCACTTGTGATCTGTTTGAAAGGTCTATTCATTTTGTGCTGTCTGGAGCTAAGTTGGTAAATCAAGGTTGAACTATAGTACGAGAGCCATAAATGCATTTTTGAAAGAAACTTTGAAATTTATAAAATGAATTAGATTACAAGTAAAATTTGGAGAAAACATTGTTGCATTTTCCAGTTAATGTGTACTAGTCAATTCTGCATTAATTGCTTTTTCCAAATTTAACTTTCCAACCGTCATTAAATTCTAATTCTCCTGATGCTGACATTATTAACTCACATTTACAGTAATTTTTTACCCAATTGTAGATAACAATTTAAAAATTTTAAAAAGAAGTATCTAACATAATATTTTTAAGCCTATTTAAAGATGTAATGATATACATTAAGGGTATATTCTAGTGAAAATGATTCATAAATTTGTATCAATTGTATAATTTAAAACAAGTTATTTCATTTTAGACTTGAGATTTTTTGTAACATTTCTAACTCCTTTGACTTCTCAGTAAGTCTCTGCTTAAATGCCTGAAGGAGCTCTGATTACAAACAAAGAAAAAAAATATGACAGATAATCCCTTTTGGATCAAGTAAGATCATGCCAAGATTTTCTTAGACAAGTGGCTGGTAAATTACAGTATTATTTAAATCCTGATTGTCTTGCCTTTCTAGGGTCTGACCCCAGGTATATTAGTCTAGAATACAACCTCAAAATGAAAAAAAAAGAAAAAGAAAAGAAAGAAAAACAATACTCAGAGTGATTTTACATGATTGATGCTGATAGGATGCCCTGCAGCTGAGTACACATATATTCCTGTGTTCCAGACCATTAACTGTATAGTTACTATGGTGCTGGCTGTTTATTTGTCTACTATATTTGTTAGTGTTCCCATTGTTGGTATGATTAAATATCTATTAAGAAACAATGTAATGGACAAGGGACATGTTTTAACCCTTAGGTTGAGGGCATTGCAGTTCATCATATCCGGTGAGGTGGTCTGTTTCTGTATGCTAGGCAAAGTCAGCTTGCTCACACCTTAAGGGATCAGTAAGCCATAAGAAAGGGATGCTAGAATTCATATGCCTTTTCCATTTTTCTGTTTCATTCAGTCGAGAACCCCATGGACCCAGGGATGGTGCCATTCACATTCAAATCAAACTTTTCCACCTCAGTTAGTTGTTTCTGCTAACATCTCACAAAACACTCAAAAGTGTGCTTCAAAAACACTTCTCCATTTTTTAATATAATTAATTTAACTATCAAAATTAACAAATTCTAGTACCAAATTCATATTTTTCTTCCTTGATATTCTCAGTTGGAAAACAACATGGAGCATCACATTTATCCTGGAGTAAAAAATGCTCAGAAGACATGAGAAAAAAAATAAAGCTTTATTTCCAAATGCCAACATAGGCACAGCAAGTTATGCAAGAAGGGAGCATCATAATTTTCTTGACTATGGATAGAATCAACTCACTAAATCACTTAAACTCTCTTGAATTGGGATACTGCTGAAAAATTACTGAACATCACACATCAATTTATCACTTGCACCTGTAGTGTCTACCATAGCAACTGCCTCTTTGTAAGGAATGTGTCCTTTTGGTTCAGCACAGAACTCTAGATGAAGGTAGATCTACATGTCCCTCTATGTCCTTTTAGTCTTGACACTGGGCTATCCCTACACAGAGTAAGCATCTCTCCCTCCCTGTCTTCCATCTGTCTATATATCTGTAGCAAAACATCTATGCCACTATTTTAGTACTCACCACACTGTTGTATACTAGTCACATACAATGAGGTGGATCAGCCACAAGTTTTATATATGAAATCCTTCATATTCATCCAATGTTGCTATCATCCAGAATACAACAATCTATGACACAGTAAAGTTTGTACCAATATATAAATGGCATCTGTCATCCAATTAACATTGATTAGTAAAGAAATACCATGATAAGTCAGTGCACTTAAAGTAGATGGAAATGAAGAAAACTAATGAAACACTAAGTTCTGCAGTTTTTCAAATTTTTATTTAGAAACCAAAAAGCAGATATAATGGGGAAACTGCTAATTAAGGTCAAAATTACCATTTTCCAGATAGCCTTCTGAGCTAGGCACAAAATGGAAGATTTCCTTTATTAGCAGGGCGTCTCCTTCTTTGAGATTGTCTGGGGAGCTCATCCCCCACTTTATCCCACCCTCACACACATACACACCTCTACCTGCAGAATGTCACATATCCTTGGTTAACACTACAGGTTCAACTTTCTTCCTCCGGGTAAGAACTCAGTCAACTAGTACCCGAGATTTCTGGAATGCCTCTCTTTTCTAAAGAACCATAAACCTTCAGCCAATGACCTTTACTCATCCTGGATATTCTTATCCCAATATATAAGCCTTGAATCATGCTAAGTAAAGCTGATCTGCCTCCCCATAGCTGATCTCAGTGTCATTACTTGTCGCACATACTCATAGGACCACCTGAACCACCCTGTCCGTCGTCTCTGCTCCCTTTGTCCTCCTAGACCGACATGGCCAGACATTCCCCAGGGACAGGAAGGGTCACAAGATATGTTACTACTAACACAAGCCTAGATAGAAGTCAGTAATTCTTTTAGAATAAAAAACAGTAATTGTCTTAGTTGTAGTTGAAATTATTAATGAAATTATATACTAATTGGGCCAAAGGTACTCTCTGGTAGTCTTAAAGCATTTAGGAACATAGAGTGTTTATTATTAATTATTATTATTATCAATTATTGTTATTATTATTATTAGTAGCAGCAGCAGCAGCAGCAACAGCAGCAGCAGTATTTCAACTTCTCATTTAGTTGTAAAGCTGCCTCGTGCCAAGTTCTGGCACAATCACTTTCATCTGAGAACTAAAGTCATCTTTAAAATTAAAGGATACAGTGAAAAACTGAGCACCATACCCAGAGGATAAAAATGGAAATCATTTAGAGTTACCTGAAATTTCCCTTCAGAACCAACACAAAACAAGCTCCTTCAGCAAATTGAGGCTATAAATAAAATACAGCACTTCATCATTACCGGTTACCTCTTTGTATAGCATCCAAGCTGCCTAGAGGCTGACATGGAATAGTGTTATTAGAACACCAAAGGGACAGGGTAGCCCAAGCTAGCTAATCACAATTGCTACATGGCAGGGCTATAATTCACTGAGTAGGACAGTTATTAAAATTCAGGGCTTTTTCGATGCTGTGACCAGAATGGTGGTGATAATATAGTTAAGCTTCGATGCCAGCATAGAGGACACATTGGAAAAGATCCCCCTCTCTGCTCTATCTGTTGTACAAAACTGTTTGCCAATAAATAAAAAATGTGATCAGTTGTGCCTTCTGTGCTGTGACAGCATTTGAGCAAAAGAAAATGTCCTACTTCCGTGAAAAGTGCCCATAAAGTGAAGGTCTTAATGTCCTATAAATTATTACAGAGCTCTGTACAAAAGCCATCTTCCACAATTAAGAGAAAGCAACAGCAAATTGGCTAATTAGCATAAGAATGTACAAACACTCTTGTCTCCTTACTGCCATTATTAAGTGTTCTAAATATAGGCGTTTCAATTGTAAAATTTACAAATCATTTTGTTTTTCTCTTATAACGAATCTGTGCACCCTTGTGACAAATGCTATATCCCTCTGTAGACAGAAAAGCCCTAAGCTAACATAAAATGAACTTTTTATGAAACCTATGAATCTAGAAGAGAAGCAATTGAATTAGTCTTGGCATGAGACTAAAACACACTTAAATTAGAAAATTACAAATTTAACCCAATGAAATTCTGTTATGGTTTAATGAAATACAGTTAAAACAAGTTTTGAATTAATCTTCCTCTCTGATCAAGGAAAGAATGCAATTACAGCAAACATAAAACTCTATAACAATGATTAGAATATTATTTTCTTGTGAAAACAAATTAGTTCTGAGCACTAGCACCTGAAACCACAGTTTTAAATCAGTTAGTGCCTGGCGGTGATGGCGCACGCCTTTAGTCCCAGCACTTGGGAGGCAGAGGCAGGCGGATTTCTGAGTTCGAGGCAAGCCTGGTCTACAGAGTGAGTTCCAGGACAGCCAGAACTACACAGAGAAACCCTGTCTCAAAAAAAAAACCAAAAAAAAAAAAAGAAAGAAAGAAAAAGAAAAGAAATCAGTTAGTAATGATAAGCATTCACTCTGTAGAAGAAGGCAGACTGCAAGGTAGTGTCTCAGGGAGCTGTGTTCATTCTTCCCTTTAGGAGTCAGGGCAAGCGCACTGCTGTGGACTCTGTTTAAACTAACAACACTTATTACTATCCAAAATATGGTAGTTGATTTCCCTGAATTCTCGAACATATAGAGTGATGGACAAATAAATAGATAAAAGGTTCACATAGAAATGAAAATTTTGTACAAATCCTGTGATGTCTAAATTTAGAAAGGTTTTTTGTTTTGTTTTGTTAGTTGTTGTTTTGTCTTTGTTTTGTTTTTTACTCATTAGTTCTACAAAACTTTAGAATTCACGAGCTCAATGAACCATCCCCTAAAGGTGAGTGATCTCTGAAGGTCAAGAGCTATGAGTCAAATATGGGCTGGATGCTGTAATTGTTCATACTTTAGAACTTTGGTATTCAATGTAGCAGTATCAGGAGGTAATTGGGAACCTTTGAGATTTGAGGCCTAGAAAGAAAGGGGACATTCCACTACTGAGATAAATTGCTGATCCTTTATATTTAAGTATTTGCCCCATCTCCATTTATCACTGTGTCTAGTAAGAAAGGAGAATATTATATGCTAAGCATATGTATATATTTCATATATATATATATATATATATATATATATATATATATATATATATATAAAATTTTATCATTTAGTTCCTCTTAATTCAATGCAATTATTATCTGTAACTAACATAAATTTCCATATTTTTCCTTAATACAAAATTGAGTAAAATAAATTAAAATAGTTTATTAGAAGTAAAATTTATGTTCTTATTGTTCAATTATATGACTAATATATTTACTTTGGTTTATTAATCTTTAGTAGTATTATATTTGCGAAGGATAAAACTCTACTGTGTGTATACAACATGTTTTCTTCACCTATCTATTATTGATAGACTGGTTCTGTTAACCGGCCACTGTAAGTAGTACAGTAATAAATAAAGGGGTGCGTCTGCTGTGTGCTGAATTAGGTGCCTTCAGATAGTGATCTAGGAGTGAGTGCTCTAGCTGGATTACATAATAGCTCCATGTTCAGATTTCTTTTTGTGTGTATGTGTGTTTATAAAACTCCATTATGACTTTGTTAGTGTCAGCATAAAATTACGCTATCACTAACATTTTATGTGAGTTCTTCCCTAGTCTTCTGCCCTCTTCCCAGCACCTGTGTCAGCACTTGCTGCTGTTTGTTTTCTTGATAACAGCTATTCTGACTGGAGCTAATTAGAAACATAATAGAATGTTGAACATTTTTCAAATAGTTATTGAACGTTCTATTTTGTTGTTTTTGTTTTGTTTTGCTTTTGAAAAACGTCAGTTCAATTAATTTGCCTACGTATTTGCTGGATCATTTTGAGCATATTTTGAAATAGAATTCTTTAAGATCTTTGTATAGTCTGCATATTAATCCTCTGTCAGATAAATAGTTGGCAAAATTGTTTCTTTCTGTAGCTAGAAATCAATCTGTAAAGTATAATTGTCCAAAATTAGAAAGACAAATACCATATATTATCTCTAATACATTGAATCAATGTTTCAAAATCAAGATATGAAAGCAGAAGGAAAATTATGTTGGATGAGCAAGAGTAGTACTGGAAAGTGGAAGAGGGATGAATGGGGATCATGGAGATAAATATGATCAAGCATATGATATATGTCTATATGAATAAAAAGTATAGATAGAGGGACATAATGGAAACAAAAAATTTGTACCATAGCTCTCCACTAGTATATATCTTCAATTAAATATAAGTTTCAAATAAGATAAATAGTATAACTCAAGTTTTCTAATATAATTCTAATGCCTACATCTGAGAGCATTGTTAACATATGAGACACATGAAAATGTATGTATATCCAAGCTTCTGTTTTCTCATTATATTTCAGCATTTATTTATGTTATACATATTTCCCTCCATCCAGATTTCATATTCCCTTCTTACCTAGTATGCTTCAAATGAACCAAGAACTCTGAAAACTTGGTTATCTGGATGCTGGGAAAAACTTCTTAATTTGCATATCTTCATGCAAGAACTATGAAAACTTAAAACCCTCACAAATTCCCTGGTGAATAAAATTAGGAATTCATATTTTTATTTCTTTTCAATGAGAAAATTCTGTTAAAAGTAAAACCATGGATGACTTTAGAAGAGATAAATGAGAGTATGTTATAAGAATTGGCTTGACCTCAAGCTGTTGTCATCTGTCAATTTGAAATCATGTTATGTAGTGATCTCTTGGAAAGTTCTCACACAACTATGTCCCAGCACCATGTTGAATGCTTTGCAAATTGAGGTAGACTAATCTTTTTGTAATAATGACAACATCCATGTACTAATTAAATTTTAAGATAAGGATTTGTAAGTCAAAAAAAATAAATGTAAGCATTCTCTGAATATAGGTTTATTCTCTTTAATTTCTTTAATTGATTTTGTCCCTAGTACTCTTTAAAAATTAGTCTGAACTGTTTCAATTCTTCCCCTCAAGAGCCTGAATTTCACTGTACAATGCTTTAATCACTCTCTAGACAGTGATCTAATCTGTCAGTTCTCCATTCTTCAGTTATATATACTCTATTGATCATACTTGCCATCCAGGAAATCTAAATCCTATGATTTCTTGACCATTTTAGAAAGAATATTGGCCAACTTCTGCAATATAGCCTGTAACACAAACTTTTACCCCACATAACTAAAGATAAATAAGATAGAAAATAAACTCTAAATCATTCTCTGTATGTGTGTTTGTCAGAGAATCATCACTCTTAACACAATTGTTTACATAGCAAGTGCTATGCTTTCCTCTCCTACCTCTGTCTTTCCTCTTTACAGATCTCATTATAATGAATATTTCTTCATCTTCTTGTTTCATAGAAAATACATATCTATTTCTCATTTGCCATTTACACCTTAAATAACTATTGTTTGTCTATATTTTAACTGCTTCATTCAACCTGGTACATTTTTTTCATGTTCTTTCTTTTCTTTGTTGCTAAAGTTCTTAGTGTATTGTTTTTACATCCTTACCAAATAAACTCTTCATCTATGTTCTTTTCACTTTTCACTAATATATTCTTTGCTGACACCAATTTGCCATAAAAGTGCTTTGACATATCCTGTATAATAGTGAGTCCTAAGATATTCCCCTTTAAAAGGGTGCACAACCCTGAATGAATGTTACATAGCAAAGCCAAGAAATTTCCCAACAGATACATCCAATCCATTAATAAGAATGCCTATATAATCAAGTATTTATTTAAACAAAACAAAAACAAAAAAGCAAACAAATAATAAATGAGTTTGAAAACCTTCCAAGTAGCTGAACCATGATCCATGAGTATCTCTGTTAAGGATAGATTGTTGTAACAGAGCAAGGAATTTTGATGCCTCTCTAATACCTTGTTTTACGCTTCTCCATAATTGTATCCTTTGAAATTTCCATCATTATCAACCAGGAAATGTGTTTATCTGAGTTCCTTCTGACACTCAAGCACATTAACTGAAAACAGAAGGGAGTAAGAGGCACTCTAGTAAATAGTCAGATGGCCAGTTCTGGACATCTGTCTCCCACACAGATGACCATGTCTGAAATAGAGTCAATGGGGACAGTGTTGAAACTGAACCATCAATATGCAGGATTTGGAGGTACTTCCAAATAGATACCCTCAAAGATGAATTGAATTATCAGACAGTGTCCCAGCAGAATGATCTGCTTATTGGTAGGGAGTCAACCACATATCTTTTGAGGTTATACCATTTCTCTGTCTGGATTGTACTGAAGGAACAGAAAAAGAAGGGCACTCTATTTTCCTTGGCAATCATTTCTCTCCATGGACCTATAGTACTATTCTTTCTACATGTTGTGGTTTCTTCTCATTCCTTAAAATATTATATTTCCTAGGATTGACCTCAACCACTCCCATTCTCCAATTCATTTGCTGAAAGATGCCAGATCTGCTCTTGTTTCTTTTCTACCTGAATATTTAAATGTATTGAAATCTTTTCTTCTAGAGCTTTCCTCTAGTTCCTCTAGTTCTTTCCTCCTAACAATCACAAGTCATCAGTCACATCCAACCTGCCCCATTCACTAAGAATCCTGCTTAGTAATGACCCCAACTTCTTCTATTCAGATTTAATTCCAGAGAGCTGGATCCCAGCTGATGTCTGTACTCCTTAAGTCCTACAAACTCTCTTATTATTTTCCTTGTATTCATTCATCTATTTCCATCAATATTATTTCAGCTGAAGCTATCAATTACTTATGTCTGTCATGGATAAAATTCTTTTTCAATAGATGCCTCTATGTATATCCTTACCCCTCAACATCATCACTACTATATGACTTATATCATAAAATTCAGATCTGATTATGTCAATCACTCCATTAAATCTTTCACATTCTGGGATGTATTCCAAGCAATCTATCTTGGTTTAACTTGTTCATGTCTGAGTTCTTGTCATCCTCATAATTCCCATTCCCTTAGTCTACATTCCAGTTATGCTAATTGTTGGCTTTTCTCTACATTGTTTTGGAAGGTCTGCATTACTATTACTACTGTCTGGGATATGCTTGTTAATTCATGCTTGTGAGTTTCAGTCTAGAAGTCAACACTTTTTATGGCATTTCTGACCCATCTATCACTGTTTGCCGAAATCGGCTACCTATCATACATGCCACTAGCATAGCACTTAAGGCAATTGCTTTCTAATTTCTAATTTTCAAATCTTTTCTAATTTCAAAAGTTTTGTAAAAATGAGAAAAGGTGTTGCGGAAAATAAAACATGGTTGCACCATCCCATGCTATCACTAGCTACTCTCTGCCCGGGTCCTCTCGTCACCTCTGCCTCTAGGCTAGCCCCTGATGGCAGTCTTCCCAGCTCTGGTTAGCTTGCCTCAGAGCTGCTTGTCAACCATCTACCCACTGCTGCTAGGTGTCACAAATCCCCTTAACCCAGTAAATCAAAACTCTAGAAGCTTATAATTAATCAGTCAGATTTATATATCAATAAATTCTCAATTCACAAGATGACCACACAATAATTTCAGAGTCAATTGACAATGAAACAAGCTGTCCACCTAGATAAAACATATTGTCCTATAATTATCCATCTCTTAAATTCATAGCTATCTGTGGCTATTTAAAGCCACGCAGAATCTGGATCGTCTTCCTCTTCCTCTTCCTCCGTATCTTGAATTGAAGAAATTCTTCATTTGCGGTTCTCTTTCTCCTTCAGGTCACATTGACAACAATAACAAAAGACAAACAGTGATTCTCTCGTAGAATCAGGAGAGCACCAATTTGTTTGGGAGAGATATGCCCCAGAATCATTCCTTACAAGCCATTTCGTAAGCAAAACTAGGAAGGATCCATTATTACTGATTTTTTTTCATAGAAAGTCAATTATGGTATGAGGAAAGAGAATTAATTAAATTTTCAACATGAAAACTCTTCTGTGCTCAATTATAGGGAAATAATGATTCAAAGTAACATACATTTGTGGTCAATTATCAATAAAGACTGATAATTATAGAGTCTACTTTTAATAGCTTCTACTTTAAAAATTCAAATTTCCAGGGAAAATAGCATGCAAGATATATTCATAAAATTATCGGATTGGAGCTGCCATCTTCTGTACCTGAGTGTATGTGCCTTATCTCAGCTGATCTGCCTGAGACCCACTGGGCATGAACCTTAGTCCCCAGAGCAGTCCTGTTTCCAGTCCGGCGAGATGAAAGGAAACGATCATGAACCAGGAAAAACTAGCCAAACTGCAGGCACAAGTGCACATTGTTGGGAAAGGAATTGCTCGTAGAAGGTGGTTCACGTAACAGCCACAGCAGACGATAAAAAACTGCAGTTCTCCTTAAAGAAGCAAGAGGTAAACAGTATCTCTGGTATTGAAGAGGTGAACATGTTTACAAACCAAGGAACACTGATCCATTTTAACAACCCTATCTTTCAGCATCTCTGGCAGTAAACACCTTCACCCTTACAGGGGAGGCTGAGACAAAGCAGCTGAAAGAAATGTTTTCCAGCATTCTAAACCAGCTTGATGCAGACAATCTGACTAGTTTAAGGAGGCTGGCTGAAGCTCTGCCCAAACAATCTGTGGATGGAAAAGCACCACTTGCTCCTGGAGAGGATGATGATGATGAAGTTCCAGATCTGGTGGAGAATTTTGATGAGGCTTCTCAGAAGGAGGCAAACTGAATTGGAGCAACAGCTGACGGAGGTGACACTTGCAGAAGTTACAGGAGCTATTTCATATCATGACTGGTTTTTAATTTTTGTATTTATTATGGATCTGATAAAATCTAGATCTCTAGTAATTTTAAACCCAAAATCCCCGTACACTACAGCTCCTTTCAGTTTCACTTACACCTAATTCATTCTTTGTGGCAAATTAAGCTGAAGAAGCCTGGGAATAAGGTTTGGAAAAGGTTAACAAAATTCTTTTCCTAGTAAAAATAAAATCATCAAATTGTGTTATAGGAATACATACTAGCATTAATTGTAATAATGGTGCATACATGTAATAACTGTATGGACTAATAACTATTTTTAAAAAGTTTTTATATAGTAACACATTTTATTTCCAGATCATCTCTTTCCACTAAAAATTCTACTTTAGCCCCATTTTACACACAGTAATGTTACTCAACAATGCATGCCTTGCAAAAGGCAGACCATGACTTATATCTGGAGATAGTGTGTGAGTCTCTGTCTTAGCCAGCATTCTATTTTTGTCTAATATACAAAATTTTATATGTTAAGAAACTAAATACCAAAAAGTTAAACAAATTCCCAAAGAACTTTAAAATTTTGCTGTTACACATTTAAAAAATGCCATTTTTCTCTTTTAAAAAATGATAAATTTGACCAGTCCTAGAAAGGGTTGGTGGGCTCTTGGGGGCCTTCTAGGGAGAAATAAAAGAGTAGATGTTCTGATGAACATAGAGAACTCATTCACCTTTGTATGTAATATGGGATATGAAAATATGGCTAAGTATGTTATCTATCTAATTATGTTGATCGTGTAAGGACCTCCGAAGAGGACCCCCCCCCCCCCGACTCAAGTCCAGATCAGCTCACACCCAAGGAGACACGAGAGACCAACCTGTTGCAATTTGCAAGAGGCAGTTTACTGGCGAGGGCCCTTGGGTCGAAACTTGTCTCACGCAGGAGAGAGAGTCGGCCCAGACCCCGGAGGGCTCAGGGTTTTTATAGGGAACAGTGCAAGGGGAGAAGAGGAAAGCGGGAAATTCTGGCGCGGTTACATATAATTGGATATTTCAAACATCAGCACTTTTGCGTAAGCAATCATTTTGGCAGGCAGGATGACTTGCTATTTTTGATCATGAAACCACAGACCTCCAAGAAGGGGAGGAAAACACCAGGTGGCCCACTTCTCACCAGGGCATGTTTGGGCTTGTCTGGGCATGTCGTCCTTGCTTGTCTCTATATTTCTGGTCACCCTGTCCCTAGAGGGGCCTGATATTTTTATTATGGCTACCTTCAGCAAGATGTTGGTGGTCTTTGCCGAGTTGTTAATAATTTTGATTCCCACAATAATAACTGAAATATTTTAAAGACAATTCAATTTTCCTTTATGCAACTAACAAGCTTGATAGCCTTCTATTTATATTATCAATAGAAAGATAACAATTTTCCAGAAAATACTTTTATAATTGAATTTCATTATAAAATCTTCCCAAGTACCTTAATATTAGCTAGGAGTATATTCAATGCTGAATTAAATCAGCCACATGACAAGGATATTTGATAAGGCAGAAAGTTCTTTGCTGTGAACACAAGCTTACAGGCCAATGTGATCAGATTATGTGTTAAGGAACTCCAACATGGTTTACCATTGTTAGTTTTTTTGGGACTTGTTTTTCCTCCGAGTAAAACATCTGAGCTACCGGAACGTATTGAAAGACTGAATAAACTTCTCTCTCATTCTCTCATTCTCTCATTCTCTCATTCTCTCTCTCTCTCTCTCTCTCTCTCTCTCTCTCTCTCTCTCTCTCTCTCTCTCTCTCCCCCTCCGTCCCTCCCTCCCTCCCTCCCTCTCTCTCTCTCTCTCACTATCTATCTATCTTAGAAGATTAACAGGAAAGTCATTATTTCTGTCTGTCACCATATGACATCCACAGCCTAGAAGAGTTCTCTGACAGGTCAGAAGACACAATCTAAATTCCAATGCAGAAAATCTCAGGAGAAAAAAAGGGCAATGTAAATGTGTCCAAAAGTCCCGAACTGACTCTAGGTTTATGTCCCCTTTAAAATAGGGAGATGGTGATAGAAAGGCTTTGAATGGGACCAACACCTTTTGCAGAAATCCTTACAATTCCCATGGAAAGTGCTTTCTGAGAATCTGGAAGCTAAATTTCCTCGAGAAACTCAGGAACTCCCAAGGATCTGGCTTATTTACCTTCTATTGGGCTTCAGATTTATTTGATTTAGGCAGTGATTTCATTTACCCATTGGACACTGAGATTTGCTCCAATCTGCATTTCTGACAACTTTAACTGTCACATAAAACCCAATCCAGTCTGTATCTAGCTTTACTTTACTAAAGTTCACTCCCCATTTACTTCTACTCTTTCAGTGTCTGGTATGACACAGAAAAATCTCTGCACTCTTTCCCAGGACTCCTGTCAAGACTGTATTTTACATCCACAAAGCTTTTAAACTCATTTGGTATTTACAGATATGAGGAAGAAAGCAGATGTGGCTTAAACAAAAAGATACTGTCAATGTGATCGCACACTGTAAGTCTATGGTTCCTTAGGACTGAAATGTGAACTTTACACATGCTTTAGGACATTTGTGTTTTCTTTACTTTTTCTTTATAAGAATAATGTTGCTAGACTGGTAATTGTGGTTGTGTGATTGATCATCACCAGTTTTCGGCTCTCTGGGACCTACTTGAAAATGAAATTGACTGTCTTTGAGTGATAATGTCAGTGGGATAGAATGTGTCACTGGATAGTGGTCTCCTGCTGCTACATAAATGCCACAGCAAGCCAGAGGTATTTATAAGGAAAAAGTTCATGCTAACTTAAGCTTTCTATTTTCAATGCAAAAGAAATTGAGTGGGAAGATGTTAATACATTAGCTTATACTGTAAGTATATTGAATGAACAATGGAAATTTAAAGCAGACTGTAGCCAACAGAGAATGGGTAGACTTAAGATTTTTAGTTCTTATGTATTTAAGCACAATCTAAAGATTCCTTTCTCATAATTGAAATACATTCTTAAACACGGTTGTATAATACTTACTGAGATTCTCTTAGATTATATTAGATACTTTTCTAATCAAATATCTTTATGTCCTGAAAATTATATATATATATATATATATATATATATATATATATATATGAATGATAGATACTGGTCACTAAATCAGATATTAGTAAACTCTTAATATGATGACAGAATATTGTAGGCTCTTGAACAAATTGATTTACTGTATTTACTGTATGAAAAATCTGCCTAAAGGCATATGTGTGAGATACTGAGTGATAAGGTGGTATTATCAAATTTTCTCTTCCTGAATCTGATAAAAAAAAATCCACATCCTACTAATAGTTTTGTATTATGCTACAATTTTCGAAGATTGGATTTAGTGTATAGGGAAAGCAGTAAAATGAAATATTGGCCCATAACATAGAATATATGGACCAGTAAGAAGCAATATGTAAGTCTAGGTGACACATTTTCTTTAATACCCTAGGTGAAGAAATTGCCCTAGAATGTGTTGATATAGTACCCCATCTCACATCTTGCTGGTGGCAACCATTAAAGAACAAATTGATGTCAGTTATAACTATATATATATAATACATACATATATATGTACTATTTTGTGAACTGTCAGAAGCTGGTTAGCAGAAGTTAAAAGTAATAGGCATCCAGACCACTAAGATGTTGAATTTTAAAACAGCATTTCGAGTCTATAAGGTCAAGGTAATGTAGTCCTTAAACCCCATGATTTGAGGCCATAGTATAATGA
>NW_021621098.1:1192673-1259426 GCF_004785775.1 Grammomys surdaster
ATATATATATATATATATATATATATATATATATATATATTCCCTTTGGGAAGGCTAGTTTCTTTTTCTGTATATGAATGCACAGATACATGAAAAGATACAAAATTCACAGGAAAAGTATTTTTAAACCAGTTTCTCTTTGTCTATTGCTGAAGATTTAGTTAGCATTTTAGATACAGTTAAATTTTCAATTAATGAAGAAAATATATGAAGAGACATTCTGCCATAATCAAAAATTATGAAATAAATGAAACAATATTTATTTTAAACAGATTACAATTATTATGGCCTCAAATAATGATCTATTTATTATTTGACTGTAAAAATAATTTAACACAGTCATCTGTAAATATAACAATCTCATGCATTTTAAAAGTAAAAGCCTAAAGTTATGTTGAAACAGTACCTTGCCTATTTTTGAGGCTCAACTGAGGCCGTCTACATTATAGATGCATGTTTCTTACTCTGAAGACTTTGTTCTAGGTGGAAGATGCTTAGGTTTGCTAGCACCCACACCTCAGCTGCCTATTATGTTGTTCCTGTATTCATTTTTTCCAATTCATATGTTCCTAAATCTTAATATATCAGATTATTTTCAGGCATACATTCTACTTGTTTCATTGATTATCACTTTGTTATCAAGAAGGGAAGTGAAAGACTTATATAAATCCTCTAACCCTAACCCTCTATCCAGATAGAGTTGGTGAGTGATTGGTCACTTCTGATCCACACAAATATCAATAGAATGCCCCTATGAATTTGCAAAAAAAAAAAAAAAAAAAAAAAACAGCTTTATTGCATGGCCAGTTTCTGAAGAAACCAGAAAACAAAGCTGAAATTGACCAGTCCCATTATTAGTGGGAGAATTTTCAGGGAGGAAGATTGGAGAATGTGATTGTTGAATAACAAGCATGTGTCACTTTGCCCTACTTCTCCCCTTCCACTTTGAAATATTAATTAGTAATCATAGAAAAGAAATTCAGAGAGGACAACTCTTTTTCTTAATTTACTATAATGAAAATTTACTACTTTTAAAGAGGAATTGACAATTGTTCACATGAAATGAGGTGTCTATTCAGTTTTTACCCAAGATTGTTATGATTGTTGATGATTATCCTCTCACTTTTATGGTAATATGCTGTTAATTTATGAATCAGAACACTCACACAATGTCAAAGTATTTCTAATAGCGTAATCAACTTCAATAGATTTCTGAAATGACTGAAATTCATTGATTAAAGTATTCTTCAGTTATATTTCCAAGCAAAGCTGTTTGACCTTTTAAAATTATTAATTCCATTTAAAATAATATTCTAATAAAAATGTAAGAAATAAGACGTGTAGTTGGAATTGATGATTTAGCACCAAGGTAAGAGCCTTGTATGGAGATATCTTACCTCCATTTGAAATCATTCTTATTCTATTGATATTTAGTGGTAAACTCCCTAGTTTATTACCCTAGTAGTAAATAATTAATATGCCCTAATTTGTTCATTTAACTTAATAACTTTCTTAAACCTTTGTGGAAATCTTAATCTTGGCAATACAGCTTGAAGAGAGAATTGGTAAAAAAAAAAAAAAAAGAGTGAAACACAGACCGACAGACAGACAGACAGACAGACACACACACACCCACACACACACACACATACCATAAAAGAGCATGAATAAAGACTGTAAAGAGGTAGTGAATGTCCAGGAAATGGTCCCAAATTTCAGTCTCCAAACTTTAAACATTTGATAGGCAACAAAGAAAGAGAAGAAAAATGAAATGACACAAGAGGGACAAGATACTCTCTGAATCTCAGACTTAGAGTTAAGAATTCACATACAGCCAACAAAATTCACTATGAAGTCTGCCTGCATATAAACAATATTCCCCCTTCCTAATAATGTATCACATAAGGAAGTTACAAGAGTAATAGGACCTAAGATTATATGACCTTTGTACTTGACTTACTCTTTTCCAAGCTCCACCACTGTAATATTCTAAGAATCTTACAAATGATATTAGAACCCTTTTATAATAAAAACATGTACATAATTTTATAACTTTGTAGTATAGAGTCTTACTTTTACCTTGATGTAATTATTTAGTCAGTCCTCAGTCTTGTACAGTGTTCATCAGAAACCATCTATGATCTCATTCAATAAAAATCTTCTGTAAATGTTTTCTTAGAAACCCTGACAATGTAACTGCAGAATCCACCCAAATCCAGCAATGTGTGGGTATTGCTAAGATCCTTCCATTGAGCTTCTCCCTGGAGAAGTCCACATGATTTGCTTGGGTGTGCAATGCCCTTCTCATCTGCCTCCCAGCCATCTGCCTGTCTTCCAGTATCCGCATTAAATATACAGTAAAAAGAAAATTACTGTTAATAAAAACTTCTGATTCACATTGCTTCATTCTGTTACCTTTTCCTGCAGCAATGCCAAGAATTCTGGTGTCAACTGAGTGAGTATATAAGAAACAACTCTACAGGCTGCTTCCAGCTATAGTATACAGCTAGGTCTCCCATTCCCACTGCCACTAACCAACTCTCCTGGTTTATATTCATTTTATAAAAACATATGCTGTCAATAAGATAAAACTAAAACTGTACCAACTGGTAAGATGGAAATGACAAGTCACGATGAGAACTATAACATTTTGCAAGGCAAAGTTTCAAATATTAAAAACTTGTTATTCAACACCTTTTCTAAGAATTGTACTTTATGGAATGATGGCTCATCAGTTTATATTACAGTTAAAGGTTCCTGGTTTCCACTGACAAATCATTTCATGTCCAGTAGATTTTGCTTGTTTTTTCTTGGGGGAATCTTTGCATGAAAAGAGAAAATCTTTATAGCAATAAACGCACTACCTTGGGATGAAAGGATATCTCAGCAAATAACAAAGCATACTGCTTTCCTGGAGGGTCCAAACTCTGTTCTTCATACCCACATCGGTTGGTTTACAACTGCCTGTCACTCCACCTTCATGGTATCTCATACCATCTGTGGTTCCCACTTGGTGCTACACCCCTTGGCACACACTCAAACAGACACTAAAACACATGCACATAAGTAAAAATGATTTTAAATTACCTAATCTCTAATAAAGATTCTATAACATTTATTAGGTTATTTGTATTTTAGTTTTGTGAGGTGAAGGAATTTGACATTGTACCTTAATGTTATCAAAAGGTTATTTTTAAAAAATGAATCCAGGCAAATTTGATCATTTCATAATAAGGATTTTTTTGTTATATGCACCTTGTAGGTTTCCACTCTTAAACTGCATATTCTAACACTTATGTTAAAGTCAAGCTGTTTCCATCTGTTTAGGCTACACACTGCATCACTTAGTAATATAAAAAGAGCAGTTTTCTTACACTACTGGGACAAAAAAAATCACACAGAATTCATAAGTGATTCAATACACAAAAAAATCCATTTCCTATATAGAATTTCAGCCATTTCATAATGCCATATCATAAAAATTGTTACTTTTTTGTGTTAATCATAAAGAATTCCAGTGTTTAAGCCCTGTAAGACTGGACACCTCACCATTTCATCTGACTGAGGCACACAGCCACAGCAGGCGGAGTTGACTACTCTAAGCACTGTTTCTCTGAGCACCAGAATGACCCTAATTGTAACTGCACCATGTAATATTTTGAAGCAAATCTTTCCTCTGTCTCTACCACCAGAAACGCAGACTGGAGCTGTAGCTCTAGCATGGCAGAGGACAGCTCAACTGTCACTTTGCTGGGACATTGCTTTTCTCTGGTAACTATTAGCCAGGAGCTGATGGCAGCCTTCAGTCACTTGCTGTCTTCCCTCATACCAAAGGTTATGGCTCTAGCAAGAATCTCAACATTGTGCTTGCTCCTCCCAACACCTCTCTGATTTGTCATCTGTGAAGATGGGTCACTCCATAAGCAATTCCTACAAGAACTGTGGAGACAAAAAAAACACAACATCATGCAGTTCTATATGCACAGCAATCCTGGTGACTG
Organism: Grammomys surdaster; assembly: GCF_004785775.1. Taxonomy (NCBI): domain Eukaryota; kingdom Metazoa; phylum Chordata; class Mammalia; order Rodentia; family Muridae; genus Grammomys; species Grammomys surdaster. The sequence continues at coordinate 1,196,675 of NW_021621098.1, forward strand.
TTATCTGCTGAATTGCAGGAGCCTAAGCTCATTAAAATTCCAAGAATCACTCACTGGCAAAAGGCTGTGTTTAACCCCTTCGTAACTATTTTTCAAAACACAATGTTATGGGTAGAAAATTTTCTAAATCAAAATCACAAGCCCTTTCAGATACAAAACAAAATAAAAATTGACATGTTATTGAGTAAAATTTTGCTCTCACTTATCTTACCTTCATCTCATTTGTATCCTAGAATAATGTGCCATTATTTCTGTGTCCTGCCCTCACAGAAGCAGATAATATGATGAGTTTTTGTAATGTGAGGTATTACGCTTCTTTCTCTCAGTCTCTCTCTCTCTCTCTCTCTCTCTCTCTCTCTCTCTCTCTCTCTCCCCATTGTTCCCTCCATCCTCCTCTATCTCTGTCCTCTCCTACTACTACTCATTATCTCTTTCTTGTGAGTGTGTGTGTGTGTGTGTGTGTGTGTGTGTGTGTGTGTGTGTGTTTGAAATTCCAAGACCATTTATTTAGGGCGGGGAAGCAGGGAAGCTGTAATTTTAGCAGCTGCTAGGATGGTAATGGAAATGAGTAGAGAATGCCACACCTTCTGAGATAGAGTCCAGGTTCCCAGCAATAGGGGTCAGCAAGCAGATGAATGAAAAAATAGATTACAGGAGGAGGGAGTTTTTCATCGACAGAGAGTGAGAATGCATCAGATTGTCAGGACAAGCAGGCTTGACAATAGGCTGTATCTGCAGAAGAGGCAGAAAAGCCAGCAGGATAGCAATGAAAACCTGAAAGCAATTGTGCTGGACAGGAAAGTTGGGGCATCTTTAGAGAGAGAGACTGAGAATGCCCAGAGTATCAGGTCAAGCATGCTTAGAGTCTTGGCCAATATTTGAAAAGGTGACAGAAGGAGCATAAAGGGAGAGTTTTTTGGTTTTTGTTTTTGTTTTTACTTAAAGCTTAGAAATGTGGCAGGTGTAGCAGAGAAGACCTGTAGACATCTCCCCCAACTCTTATTCATATCTTCTTTTCCAAGTTGTACTAGAAGTTGATGAAGGTTTTCAAAAATCGAAGGCAATAAGGAAGGAGCACCTGAAGAAAATCAGAAAGTAATTAATGAAGGAGGAGGAAGAGAGAACATATACTGCACATGAAAAGATACATGGAGGCAAAAACTGCACTGATCTGGGCTGTATTTCTAGCCTGTGAATAATGTTTGTAATCTCGAATACTTTGATGTTCTTATCTCAGTAGACACAAAGTTTAAGTGTTCCTTCCAACTCTAGTTATGACAAAACCTCAAAAATGTTTTGTCATGTTCATTTAGAGAAATAGCATCTATAAGTATATTTTATTTACAGAAATAATCTTAAGTTACAAGAAGGGATTATTTGTGTTTTATTCCAATAATACAACCAGAAAGGAAAATCTTCTGTCTGAGATGTGGAGTGTAAGTGCAAGTGATGTGGACCACTATTCTAATAATTAGCTGTAATTTCCAAAATATCAAATTTTAGAAAGGATTACATTTTAAATGATAAGTTGAGCTTATTTTCATTTATCGAAAAAGCAAATGAGTGAAAAAAATTAGAAACAATAAATATCAATATATTAATATACATATACATAATCCATTAGTGTTAATGCTGTGCAACAACACAGAATATTCATGTATTTTAGGATTCGGAAATCTAGTTATAAGATGCTACTTAAATCAAAGAGGAAATATAATCTAATACCAAAGAGATTATGTAGGAGAAATGATTAGGACTTAAGTTAGTTATTAAAAGCATCATTCAGAAGCAGACAGGAGAACAGAGAAATGGAGCATAGTAAGCAGGGTGATGAGTAGGAACTATGATCGTATAAGAACTATGATTGCATAAGAATCTTCATTACTTTTTTTTCTTTTTTATTTTCTCTCAAATTGTAATTAATTCACACTGGGGTTATAAACACAGAAAGGCAGGATGTGGGGAAGGGAATGACACTGGAGTGTGGGTGTTCAGGGGGAATACAGATATATTCAGAACCAGGTATCGGCTGGGTCAAGGTTCAGGGGACAAGTCACTATGACTCTGCCTATGACTCACTTGTTCTTATCTAAGTTGGTATTGTCTGCCAAGGCTACCTATTTACAAGGTCTATGACTACTCAGGCTTGTAACTTTCCACAAAAGCTGCCTGTTGACATTAGCTTATACCCATCTGTTTCAATGGTTTTCCACTGAGACCCAAGACTTGGTGTTAATATACATGTATCTTCATTACCTTTTAATCAATACTTCAGATTGTGAATTTTGTTTATGTTATTGACTCTGCTATTAGCCATAAGCTCTTCTTTCTTGATTGATTGATAGTGAGCTTAACTGTGGATTTCAATTTTTTTTCTCATAGCAGTAACAAAATTCCTGACAGTAACAACCTAAAGTAAAATGGCTTCATCTTTGTTCAGGGTTTCCTAGAATACAATCCATGTGACAAAAAGGCATGATGATTGGGATGGCAGAACCATGAGGTTGGGGTTCCTATATGTTCGCTAGACTGAAAGTAAGGAGCTCAGACCAGATCCAGGAGTGTTTCTGAAGGTCTCCTTTTAGTGACCCACTTTTACCAGCCAGGCCACATTTCCCAAGCAATCAATACTCTCCAAAAATAGCATCAAATACTCTGGTTTCACCATAGATTCTACAGATCTTTCACTCTTCACCCAAGCAACACCATCACTGAAGATCAGTGTTAAAACACATGATCACATATTAGACATTTAGCAGTGAAGTCACACGGCTTTGTCACAGGTCACATAGTCTCATGGCCATATTATAAGGTACATTTCTTCATTACAACTTCATTGGTGCCCATACTTCCTAAAATCTCAACTAAAATTCAATGTCTTTCCTGAGAGTCTAGAAAAACATCACTACAGGGCCCTTTACAGGAAAAGAAAGAAAGAAAGAAAGAAAGAAAGAAAGAAAGAAAGAAAGAAAGAAAGTTGCAAACTTTCACTATCAAATGGCACAGAGTAAATGAATTCTATTCCATAAAAGAAGAGAAAGGAGAAGCAGGAGGAGGAGGAGGAGGAGGAGGAAGAGGAGGAGGAAGATGAGGAAGAAGAGGATAGCAAAGGAAAACTGGAACAAAGAAAGACCACAAACTAGCAAAGCAACAACTAGACACTGCAGCTCCATATTCAGCATCTATGGTACACATTGACATCTTTAAGTTCCAATGGCTTGAGAAATATATGACTTCCTTATGCCACTAGGAAGCATGTGTCACATTTAAGATTAGACATTAATAATTTTGATATTTTCTCTTCAACTTCAGGGGAGTAGTCTTGTTCACAAATACTCAAAATATGTGAGAAATAATCTCATTAGTCAACAAATAATATACTCAAATTTGCATCTGAATATCATTTGCATTAATTTATCAAATTATGTTATGACATAGCATGATTTGTTTGGGGTCATTGGTGGGAAACAGTAATAAAAGACTGTGTGTGTGTGTGTGGGGTGTATGGAAGATCTAAATTCTTCATGCTTTCCCAAGTTGTGAAAGAAGACACCAAAAGTCTAGACATACAATGAAAAATGAAGAAATCTAGTCTGATCTTCAGTATGCTCCACACAGAGTAGCCATGTTTCAATATGAGACATGAGATAAACACTATATATTAGCTATCTGTGGCTTCATACCATATGTAATGGGTAGAGATACTAACATCCAAATACATTATTCTGCCACTTTGGTCAGCTTGCTGAGATTGGTGAATAAATCCATATCAAGGGTCATACAGATGACCCTAGTTGAACTCGGTGATTCACAAAGTAAAACAAAGGGCCCGAATATGGAGAAGATGAGTATAGGGAAAAATGGATGCCAGGAAAAGCTAGATATAACAGTGCAAAAACGAAAGTATAAAACTGTCAAATAAAAATTTAACAAAATGAGAAATAGAAAGTTTTGCTTTGTTTTGCTTTTAAACTACCCATTGACTTGAAATTCTAAATGATCCTAAATATTTGTTGTTGTTTCTTGTATCATACACATATACACACATGCACATGCACCTGTACATACATCCCTACCTACATGGGTTTTAATGGTATGTTCACTGTGAAAATAATATGATACAAAGCCCAAGAGTAGTAATTTTATGTCAACTTGACTCAAACTAAAGTCATCTGAGATGAGACAATTTCAACTGAAATAATGCCTCCACATTGATCATGCTACAGGCAAGCAAGATTATAGGGTATTTCTTAGTGATTTATATGGGTGCTGCCAGTACTGGATGACAAATATTCAGATACAACATAGATAAACAAGACAAACTCAGGCCCTGTTGGTATGAAGATATCCTTAGAAGGAGTAAGTTCCTGTAAGAAAGAGAAAGAAAGAAAGAAAGAAAGAAAGAAAGAAAGAAAGAAAGAAAGAAAGAAAGAAAGAGTCAACCTTATGTAATACACAGGTCAAGACATACAATGGTTAATATTTAAACCTTCACCTGCAGACATTTCAGCACAGATGCAGATTAAATAACACACACACACACACACACACACACACACACACACACACACACACTCAAGTTAAGTAAGGGAACAGGGAATGATGTGACCTTTCACCATGGAACATAGACCCTTCTTCTCAGATGCTTAGTAGATTAATTTTGTTTTGTTTTGTTTTTTGACTTAGCAGTTTTTCTATTTACTTCAATTTAGACTTTGTCATACCACTTGAAATTAGCAAGCTTTTTCTTAGGGGAAAATCATGAATAAGCTTACCGAGCTGGCTTGGTGAGCCATTATAGAAGAAAAGGCAGCCACCAAGGCTCCTGAAACAAAAACAACAGCACTTGAATGAGGATAGGAAAAGAAATTTTGGAGAATCTGATAGTCTGTTAGCACATTTCTTATTAAATAGAAACCTCAAGCATCAGAACAGACAGCTATGAAGGTGACACTTGAAGGAAACTTGAGAGGTGAGATCTCAAGTGGCTTTGTTTGACCTCGGGCTTAACACATATTTGGCCTGAACTAAAAGGGAAATATCAGGTTACATTGATGTGATTTCCCACTTTGCTGGAATTTCTCCTGAAAGGAATGACAAACACATATTTTCTTAGGAAAATGACTTAATGTTTGTGTAATGTTTAAATGAGACTATGGGGTCTATAATATGAAGTATTTTATGGTAAATTTTGTCTAATTGTTCTGTTAATTTCACAGAAGAGAAAAATGTACTATATTTTCAAATATTATCACCTTTATTTCCACATGGCCTTTTTTATTACCTTGGCCAGGAGAGATGTGATCCTTCTGGTGTGCCTCTGGCTTAGAATTGTCTTCCTGATTGTTTGCTCTCAGTTTAGAAAGCCAAACTAGATGACAGTGACTCTCAAGACAAAAGATCTGAAGGTCAGCAACCACTTCTCCTAATATGTAGCATTGGGAAGAAGGAAACTGTGTCTGTAATATTTATACTAATGTCTCTGTCCCATTCATGAAATATATCCCTGAAGACAATCTATCTGCATGATGGAACATGCTGATACAACAAATGATATACAGTATCCTCACATAGTGAAAACTGAACAGTAACTTTGAAATTCACATTACATTTAATTCAAGTTCAAGTGATGGTCATACTGAAACAATTCTGAAATGCTGTTGCCACAGACATAATATTCGATAGTCAGTCTTTCTTATATAATGCTAATTTATTGAAGAAAGTAAAATATCTGTATTAATAATTTTATCATTTTATATTTATTATATTCTTGTATGTATGTGTCTGTGTATGTATGTGTGTGTGTGTGTGTGTGTGTGTGTGTGTGTGTATGTGTTCTCATTTGCTCCTTATCTACACATCTTCGAAGAGGTAAGAGGAGGACACTGTAGTCCCAGACGCTGGAATCATAGCAGGTGTGAGCTGTCTAACATGGGTGCTGTCTAACATGGGAGCTGTCTAACATGGGTGCTGTTTAACATGGGTGCTGGAACCTAGTCTTCTGCTCTGCACTCTTCATGAATGTTCAGAGAGTGGAACTATCTGAAAGGATATAAAATATTTTGGGGTAACGCTATCCAAACAAGTGAAAAATCTGTATGACAGTAACTTCAAGTCTCTCAAGAGAGAAATCAAATGTCTCAGAAAATGAAATCTCTCATGCTCATGGATTGGCAGAATCAATATAATAAAAATGGCCATCCTATGAAAGGCAATCTATAGATTCAATGCAATCCCCATCAATATCCCAACACAATTCTTCAAAGTCATGGAAATAGCAATTGTCAAATTTATCTGGAAAGACAAAAACCCAGAATTGTGAAAACAATTCTTAACAATAAGAGAACTGCTGGGGGAATCACCATCCTTGTCCTCAAGCTATACTACAGAGCAATAGTGATAAAAACTGCATAGTATTGGTACAGAGAAAGGCACGTTGATCAATGGAATAGTATTGAAGACCCAGAAATAAAACCACATACTTATGCATTCTTGATATTTGACAAAGAAGTGAAAAATATACAATGGAAAAAGAAAGCATCTTCAATAAATGGTGCTGTTCTAACTGGCTGTCTGTATGTAGGAAAATGAAAATAGACCTGTATTAGTCACCTTGCACAAAGCTCCAGTTCAGTGGATCAAGGACCTCAACATAAAACTAAATACATTGAATCCAATAGAAGAGAAAGCGGGAAAGAGTCTTGAACTCATTGGCACAGGGGGAAATTTTCTAAACAGAACTCCAATGGCTCATGCTCTAAGATAAACGAATTGATAAATGAGACTTCGTGAAACTGGAAAGCTTCTGTAAGACAAAGGACAAAGTCAATAAGGCAAATCGACAACCTACAGATTGTGAAAAAAATCTTCACTAATCCCACATCTGATAGAGTGCTAATATCCAAAATATATAAAGAACTCAAGAAGCTAACCACCAAAACACCAAACAACCCAATCAAAAAAATGGGGTATAGAGCTAAACTAAGAATTCATAACAGAGGAATCTCGAATGGCTGAGAAGCACCAAAAGAAACGATCGAAGTCCTTAGTCATCAGAGAAATGCAAATCAAAATGACCATGAGATTCCACCTTACACCAATCAGAACGACTAGCATCAAAACTTCAGGTGACAGCACGTGTTGGGGAGGATGTGGAGAAAGAGGAAAAGTCCTCCATTGCTGGTGGGTTTGACAACTGGTACAACCACTCTGGAAATTAATCTGGGGGTTTCTCAGAAAATTGGAAATATATCTAGCTAAAGACCCAGCTATACCACTCTTGGAAATATACCCAAAAGACACCTCACCATGCCACAGGAGCACATGTTCCACTATGTTCATAGCATCTTTATTTGTGATAACCAGAAGCTGGAAAGAACCCAGATGTCCCAAGACAGAAGAATGGATTCAGAAAATGTGATTCATTTATACAATGGAATACTACTGAGCTCTTAAGTACAGTGATATTCTGAGTTTTGCAGGCAAATGGATGGAACTAGAAAATATCATATTGAGTGAAGTAACTCACATCCAAAAGGACATGGATGACATGAACTCACTAGTAAGTGGATATTAGCCAAAAAAAAAGTACAGAATATCCAAGATACAGTCCACAGAATTCAGAAAGGTCAACAAGCTGAAGGGCCCAAGTGAGGATGCCTCAGTCCCACTTGGGAGAGAGAAGAAAGCAATCACAAGGTGGGTGGAAGGGACATGGTCAGAAAGGGGATGGGCCGGGGGAGGGGCAAAGAGGGGACCATGACCTGGTATTGAGTGGTGAAAAGGACTGAAACCCTGAGGGCCAGCAGAAAGAATGGAAACAGGCAGCCTTGGGAGGTAGGAGGTGGGACACCCTTCAAAATGTACCAGAGACCTGGGATGTGAGAGACTCTCAGGACTCAGAGGGAGAGGTCTTAAATGAAATGCCTACAGTGGGGAGAGGGAACTTTTAGAGTCCACCTCCAGCAGAAAGACAGGGCATCAAGTGAGGGATAGGGTTGCCATCCCACAGTCAAAACTCTGACCCATAATTTTTCCTGTCTGAAAGAACTGCAGGATGGAAATGGAGAGGAGCCTGAGGAAAAGCAGGTCCAATAACAGGCCCAAAGTGGGATCCAGCTCAAGAGGAGCTTCCAAGGCCTGACACTATTACTGAGGCTATGGAGCGCTCACAAAAATGGACCTATCATCACTGCCCTCCAAATGACCCAACAAGCAGCTGAGTCAGATGCAGATTTTTGCACTCAACCAATGGACAGAAGCTGCTGACCTCTGCAGTTGAATTAAGGACAAGCTGGAAGAAGCTGAGGAGAAGGGCGACCTTGTAGGAGGACCAGCAGTCTCAATTAACCTAGACACCCAAGATCTCTCAGCCTCTGGACCACCAATCAGGCAGCATAAACCAGCTGATATGAGGCCTCCAACACCTATACAACAGAGGACTTCTGGGTCTGGGTTCAATCAGAGAAGATGCACTTAACCCTCAAGAGACTGGAAGCCCCAGGGAGTTTAGAGGTCTGGTGGGGTAGGGAGTTGGGATGGGTTCATTCTCATGGAGACAGGAGCAGGTAGGAGTCAGAGGATGGACCAGGGGGAGAATAAAATCTGGAATGTAAAAAAAAAAAAAGAAAAGATTAAATAAAATTAATGAGATGATCATGTGGAAAAAAAAAGAGATATGGCCTTGTTGGAGGAAGTATGGGAGTTTTCAAATGCCTAAACCAGCCCCAGTGGTTGTTCTCTCTTTCTCCTGCTTGTGGCTCCAGATGTAGAACTCTCAACTTCTTCTCCTGCACCGTATCTGGCTGTATACCACCAGGCTCCTTACCTTACTGATAACTAAACCTCTGAAACTGTACAGAAGCCCCAAATAAATGCTTTCTTTTATTGCCTTGGGATTGGTGTTGCTTAATAGACCCCTGACTAGGACATCTTCTTATATTTCCTCAGCAACCATGTAGGCAAAACCTGGTTCTTTACCTGAGGGTGATCCATACCTTCAGCCCTTAAGTATCTCTTGCCATTTGTTACCTTGCTGGATTGGGTTATTGTAATTTCCCAACAACTTTGATAACTGCACATAATAACCCTAAGACATGCCCTAAAGAATATCTGGCACTCTACATATTCTTTCTTCTACCATGATAGCTATTTTTAGGTAAATAGTTAATTTAATAGTTAATTTTTTAGATTAATAGCTAAAGTAGTATGATTCCTCATGACATTTGAAGACATGCTTTTTAAAATTTTCCTCCTTCTTCCTCTACTTTCTCTAATAAGTTCTCTTTTCTTTAATAATATCTTATTATACCCTGTTATCCCTTTCTCTGTTTCTTCCCAGCCCTCATCCTAGGAATAGTCCCATTTTGCTTTTCAAGATTCTGCATTTACTCTATGATATGCACTCACATCTAGAGATTTGGAGCTAGAAGGCTCTGATGAGACAGAGCATTGAAAATTTGTCATTATGAGTTTGGGTTACCTCATTATGTACATCTGTATACTCTGTACATGAACTGAAGGACAAAAAGTAGTCAACAAATAGTTGTGGAAAACTGGATATCCATATGTGAAAGAATAAAACTAGATCTGTATCTGCCTTTACAAAACTAACTCTAAATGGAGTCCTAAGTGTGAACGTGAAACATTGAAACTGCTGGAAGAAAACAGAGGCAGTGCCCCACATTGTGTAGATGTAGGAAAGGTCTCTGTGCTTTAGTACGATGTTTTCTAATTCTATTTTCTTGCAAGCTACATTTTTATTTACAAATATATATATAAAATTGTATGTATGTATTATAGTTGCATTATTCATTTGTAAATCAAAGAGCATTTACATTGATCCTATTTCTTAGCTATTGTGATTTGAATAGCAAAGAACAAGGCTAAGCAAGTTGAGTAAGATGTGTCAAGTCCTTTGAGCATCTACCAACAAATGATATAGCTAGGTTATATGGTAATTTACTGTACTGTTCTGCTAAATCTCGACATTGTGTACTATAGTGGTTGCAGCTGTTTGCAATCTCACCAAACGTGGAAATGAGTTCTCCTTGCCTGTATGAATTTGAGCATTTGTTTTCTGTTGTTCTAGCAATTGTTATCATTTTCACTAGTATGAAGATGAAATATCTCAAACTTGATTTCATTTGCACTTCCCTAACTACTAGAGATCAATGAACCTTGGGTTTTTTTTTTTTTTTAGATATTTCTTCATATTTCTTAGCCTATTTTCCCCTTCTTTTGAGAACTTTTTGTTCAGATCTCATGACTATATGTTTAAGTGGCTTGTTTGATTTGGCTTTTTGTCTTCTAGCTCTATTTTAAGTTTTCTTATATAGTGAACATAATAACTCTCTGCTCAATGTGTATCTGGCAAAACTGTTACAGATTTATTTGGGCTTCTTTTTTGTCCAGTTGATTGTTTAATCAGCTATGCAGAAGCTTTTATTTTTATGAAGTCTAACTGGTCAATTGTTGGTTTTAATTCTAGATTAACTGCAGTCCTATTCAGAAAGACCTTTCCTATATCTACACCATGTGGGGCACTGCCTCTGTTTTCTTCCAGCAGTTTCAGTGTTTCATGTTCACATTTAGAACTCTGATTAATTTGGAGTTAGTTTTGTAAAGGCAGATACAGATCCAGTTTCATTCTTTTGCATATGGATATCAAATTTTCCAGAACTATTGTTGAATATGTTTTTGTTATTTCATTCATGTTAATGGCATTTTTTGGCAAGGAAAAGAAGTCTAAATTATGTGTATTCATGTTTAGATTTTTAGATGTATTCAATTAATCTAGAAATCTATGCTTGTGCAAGTGCTATTTTTATTTTTCTTACTATGGCTCTTGTAATATAGCTTAAGACCTAAAATGGCAGTTCCTACAGGATTGTTCTTTATCCAATTATTGAGTCTTTATGGGATTATTGAGTCTTTTGTGGCTTTATAGGATTTTAAGGTTAGTTGTTTGTTTTATTTTTACTATTTCTGTAAAAAGGAGATGAGAATTTTGATTGAAATTGCATTGAATCAGTAAATAGTTTTTGGTAGAATGGTCATTTTCACAATATTAATTCTACCAATAAATAAGAATGGGATTTTTTTCTACTTTCTAGTGCCTTTATTCTTCAGGGTTTGAAGTTTTTATTGTAGAGGACTTTTACCTCCTTGATAAGGCTTATTTCTAGATAATTTATGTATTTTTGAGTCTATTGTGAATGGGAGTATTCCACAATAACTTTCTATTTATGTTATGTGTTAGTATAGAAAAGCCATTAGTTGTGTAAGTTGATTATCCTGCCACGATAATGAACTTTTATCACTTCTGGACCTTTTCTGCTAGAAGTTTTGAGATCTGTTATGTATAATACTATGTTATTTGCAATTAAAGAGAGCTTGACTTCTCTTCCTATTTGTATTCCCTTAATATTCTTTTCTTGATTTATCACTCCAACTTGTACATTAAGAAATATATTAAAAGTAAGTAGGGCTAGTGGACATCCACATCTTCTTCATGACATGGTTGGGGTTGTTTCAAGCTTTCTCCCTTTAGTGTAATGCTGAGGTACCGCCTTAATCATGTTGAAGTATGTTCACTTTTGCCTTACATTTTCTTGGACTTTTATCTTGAAGGCAGTTTGGACTTTCTCAAAGACTTTTTTCTCTTATCTACTGAGATGGTCATATGATTTTTGCCTTATGTTCATTTTTGTAGTTTATTACATATATTGACTTGTATATGTTGAACTGCCTACATTTCAGAAATAAAGCCAACTCATAGCATATAATCTTTTTGATGTATGTCTATATCCGTTTTGCAGGTGTCTTACTTGGCATACATCAGGGATTTTGGCAGAAAGTTTTACTTTTGTACTGTGTTTCTATTTTGGTATTAGAGTGATACTGGATTCAGAGAAGAAGTTTGGGAGTGCTCCCCTCTAGCTTTTTTCTTTCTTCCTTTTCTTCTCTCTCTCTCTCTCTCTCTCTCTCTCTCTCTCTCTCTCTCTCTCTCTCTCTCCCTCTCTCTCTCTCTGTCTTCCTCTTTCCCTTCCTTCCTTTCTTCCTTTCTTTATTTCTTTTTCAATACTTAAGAAAAAATTGCCTATGGGTCTTTTTTGAATGGCTTGTAGAATTCTTCTATAAATCCCTCTGCCCCGGTACTTAATGTTTTTGAGCTGGAAGCCTTTTTATTACTACAAAAATCACCTTATTTCTTATGGGTAAGTTTACATTGTTGACTTCTTAGCTTGATTTTGGTATTTTGGATGACCTGGAAATTCATCAGTTTTTTGTTTTGTTTATTTGTTTGTTTTTGGTTTTGATTTCTAGATAATGGAGTATGGAGTACAGGTTTTAAAAACATTTCCTTATAATATTTTGAATTTGTTGGTGTCTGCTGTATTGTTTCTCTGTTCATTTCTCTTTCTGTTAATTTGGATTCTCAAGTTATTTTGGTTAGTTGGCCCAAGAGTCTATCAATATTGTATATCTTCTCAAAGATTCAACTCTATAATCTGTTGATTCTTTGTATTGTTTTCTTCTTTATCATTTATTTCTGTTCTAATTTTTATCATTTCTTTCAACTGACTGGATTCGTATATGTTTTTAATTGCTTTAATTTTTTTGAGTTGAATCATTAAGACATTCGTTTGTGCTCGCTCTGAATCCTTAATGTAGGCATTTAGAAATTTTCTTCTAAAGTATGATTTTCAATGTGTCCCTGAGGTTTGGTATCATTTATTTCCAGAAACTTCTTTTTTCTTCTTATTGATTTCTTCTTTAACTCATTCATCATTTCATAATAAGTTGTTGAATCCCCATAGGTTTGTATATTTACCAGATCGAAGATACACAGAGTATTTTTAATTGGACAGATTTGTTTCGTGTCCCTGAATATTATCTATTTTAGAAAAGCTTAAGTGTGCTGTTTAATTGAGAGTGTATTCTTCAGGCTTTTGGATAGACTATTCTGTTAATATTTATTAAGTTTATTTGATGTACAATGCCAATTAATTATTATGTTTCACTGTTTAATTTTTTGTTCAAATATCTTGTCTATTGCAAAAAGTGGGGTATCTAATTCACCTATTCTTACTGTATTGATGTTAATCTGTATCTTTAAATCTTGTAGTAGATTTTTTTTAAATGAAATTGGGTACTCCAGGATATAGTGTGTATATATTTAGGAAAGTAATTTTCTTGGTTATTTATTTCCTTGATTAGAATGAAGTGCCTCTATCTCATTTGATTAATTTTAGTAGCACAGTGATACCTGTTTGCTTACTCATACCATTTAATTGGGACACTTTTATCCATCCTTTTATTCTAAGGGAGTACCTATCTTTAACGTTATGTGTTTATTGTAGACAACAGATAGATATATTTCAATTCTTGATCCATTCAGTTATGCCAAGTCTTTTTACTAGAGAAGTGAGGCCATTAATAATTAAAGTTACTACTGAAATCTACGTGACACTGCAAAGTCACTGCATAGAATCATTACACTGTTGGTGTTCTGGAGGCATGGTTTATGTTCTTAATGGAACTTTTATTAGTTACAGCTTCAAATTTCTTTTCATAGTCTCATGATACATTTATTCCTTATTAGGACAGAAATAATGCTTCTATTTTATGTTTGTGTTGTTAGATATTATTGTTTTAGAAAGTTTATATCCTAGAACATTTTTTCCTGTATCATTTAACTATTGCAAATAATTTTGCTTAGGTGATTTAGTCGATGTTGACCCTGATTGTCCTTTAATAATTAGATTGCATTGTTTTATACTCTTATGGATTTTGACATTTCTGTTAAAAATAAGCTGCTATTCTGACTGGTTTTCCTTTATATTTGGCTTGTGTTTTTGCTTATAGTTTTCAATATGTTTTCTTTGCCCTGTATACTTTTTTTTTTATTGGATGATTTATTTACATTTCCTATGTTGTCCCCTTACCCCATCCCCCACCACCCCCTCGGAACCCCCAATCCCCTCGCCCCTCCCCCTTCTTCTCTGTGGATGTAACCTCTATCTACCCCCCCAACTCCCACCTCCCCACCCTCAAAATTCCCACCCCCTGGGGCACCCAGCCTTCATGAGGTCAAGGTTCTCTTCTTCCACCTATGCCCAGCAGGGCCCTCCACTTTTACATATTCAGCTGAAGCCCTGGATCCCCCCTAAGTGCTCCCAGGCTGGTGGTTTAGACCCTGGGAGCTGTGGTTGGTTGGTATTGTTGCTCTCCTCATGGTGCCACAAACCCTTTCAGCTCCTTCAGTCTTCACTCTAACTCCTCTATTGAGAACCCCATGATCAGTTCAATGGCTAGTTGTGAGCATCTGCCTCTGAATATGTCTGACTCTTGAAGGCCTCTGAGGAGATTTCCATATCAGGCTCTTATCAGCATGCACTTCCTGTCTTCCACATCAGCATCTACCTTTGGTGATTGCACATGGGATAGATACTCAGGTGGGGTGGTCTTGAGACGGCCCCTCCTTCAGTTTCTGTCCCTCACTTTGTCTCCATATTTGCTCCCTTGAGTATTTTGTTGCTCCTTCTAAGAAGGACCGAATCACCCTCACTTGGTCTTCCTTCTTTATGGGCTTCATGTGGCCTGTGAGTTGCATCTTGGGCATTTCAAGGTTCTAGGCTAATATCCAATAATCAGTGAGTGAATACCATGTGTGTTCTTTTGTGATTGGCTTACCTCACTCAGGATGATAATTTCTAGTTCCATCCATTTACCTAGGAACCTCTCGAATTCATTGTTTTTAATAGCTGAGTAATACTCCATTGTGTAAATATACCACATTTTTTGAATCCATTCCTCAGTTGAAGGACATCTGGGTTCTTTCCAGCTCCTGGCTATTATAAATAAGGCTGCTATGAACATAGTTGAGCATATGTCCTTATTATATGTTCGAGCATCTTCTGGGTATATGCCTAGGAGTGGTATAGCTGGATCCTCGGGTAATGCTATGTCCAATTTTCTGAGGAACCGCCAGACTGATTTCCAAAGTGGTTGCACCATCTTGCAGTCCCACCAACAATGGAGGAGTGTTCCTCTTTCTCTACACCCTCGCCAGCATCTACTATCACCTGAGTTTTTAATCTTAGCCATTCTGACTGGTGTGAGATGGAATCTCAGGGTTGTTTTGATTTGCATTTCCCTGACGACTAAGGATGCTGAACATTTCTTTAGATGCTTCTCGGCCATTCGAGTTTCTTCCGTTGAAAATTCTTTGTTAAGCTCTATACCCCATTTTTTAATAGGGTAATTTGGTTGTCTGGAGTCTAATTTCTTGAGTTCTTTGTATATATTGGATATTAGCCCTCTATCAGATGAAGGATTGGTAAAGATCTTTTCCCAATTTGTTGGTTGTCGTTTTGTCCTATTGACAGTGTCCTTTGCCTTACAGAAACTTTGCAATTTTATGAAGTCCCATTTGTCAATTCTCGATCTTAGAGCATATGCCATTGGAGTTCTGTTCAGGAACTTTTCCCCTGTGCCCAAGTATTCGAGGCTTTTCCCCACCTTCTCTTCTATTAGTTTCAGTGTATCTGGTTTTATGTGGAGGTCCTTTATCCACTTAGACTTGAGCTTTGTACAAGGGGATAAGAATGGATCAATTTTCATTCTTCTACATGTTGTCGTCCAGTTGAACCAGCACCATTTGTTGAAAATGCTGTCCTTTTTCCACTGGACAGTTTTAGCTCCTTTGTCAAAGATCAAGTGACCATAAGTGTGTGGGTTCATTTCTGGGTCTTCAATTCTATTCCATTGATCTTCCTGCCTGTCTCTGTACCAATACCAGGTAGTTTTTATCACTATTGCTCTGTAGTACAGCTTGAGGTCAGGGATGGTGATTCCTCCAGAAGTACTTTTATTGTTGAGAATAGTTTTCGCAATCCTGGGTTTTTTGTTATTACATATGAATTTGAGAATTTCCTTTTCTAAGTTTGTGAAGAATAGAGTTGGGATTTTAATGGGGATTGCATTGAATCTGTAGATTGCTTTTGGCAAGATGGCCATTTTTATTATATTAATCCTGCCAATCCATGAGCATGGGAGATCTTTCCATCTTCTGAGATCTTCTTCAATTTCTTTCTTCAGAGACTTGAAGTTCTTGTCATACAGGTCTTTCACTTGCTTGGTTAGATTCACACCAAGGTATTTTATATTATTTGCAACTATTGTGACGGGTGTCATTTCCCTAATTTCTTTTTCAGTCTGTTTATCTTTCATGTAGAGGAAGGCTACTGATTTGTTTGAGTTGATTTTATAACCAGCCACTTTGCTGAAGTTGTTTATCAGGTTTAGGAGTTCTCTGGTGGAAGTTTGGGGGTCACTTAAGTATACTATCATATCATCTGTAAATAGTGATATTTTGAC
Source organism: Grammomys surdaster (assembly GCF_004785775.1). NCBI lineage: Eukaryota > Metazoa > Chordata > Mammalia > Rodentia > Muridae > Grammomys > Grammomys surdaster. The sequence goes on from NW_021621098.1 coordinate 1,213,058, forward strand.
TTCTTCCTTTCCTATTTGTATCCCTTTGACTTCTTTTTGCTGTCTAATTGCTCTGGCTAAGACTTCCAGTACTATATTGAATAGGTAGGGGGAGAGTGGGCAACCTTGTCTAGTCCCTGATCTTAGTGGGATTGCTTCAAGTTTCTCTCCATTTAGCTTGATGTTGGCTACTGGTTTGCTGTAAATTGCTTTTACTATGTTTAGGTAGGGGCCTTGAATTCCTGATCTTTCCAAGACTTTTATCATGAAGGGATGTTGAATTTTGTCAAATGCTTTCTCAGCATCCAGTGAGATGATCATGTGGTTTTTTTCTTTAAGTTTGTTTATATAGTGGATTACATTGATGGATTTCCGAATATTGAACCATCCCTGCATTCCTGGGATAAAACCTACTTGATCATGATGGATGATTGTTTTGATGTGTTCTTGGATTCGGTTTGCTAGAATTTTATTGAGTATTTTTGCATCGATGTTCATAAGGGAGATTGGTCTGAAGTTCTCTTTCTTTGTCGGGTCCTTGTGGGGTTTGGGTATGAGTGTAACTGTAGCTTCATAGAACGAATTGGGTAGTGTTCCTTCTGTCTCTATTTTGTGGAATAGTTTGAAGAGAATTGGTATTAGGTCTTCCTTGAAGGTCTGATAAAATTCAGCACTAAAACCATCTGGTCCTGGGCTTTTTTTAGTGGGGAGGCTTTTGATGACTGCTGCTATTTCCTGAGGGGTTATGGGACTATTTAGATGGTTTATCTGCTCCTGGTTTAACTTTGGTACCTGGTATCTGTCTAGGAAATTGTCCATTTCATCCAGGTTTTCCAGTTTTGTTGAGTATAGGCCTTTGTAGTAAGATCTGATGATTTTTTGAATTTCTTCAGTTTCTGTTGTTATGTCTCCCTTTTCAGTTCTGATTTTATTAATTTGGATACTCTCTCTGTGCCCTCTGGTTAATCTGGCTAACGGTTTATCTATCTTGTTGATTTTCTCAAAGAACCAACTCCTGGTTTTATTGATATTTTGTATTGTTCTTTCTGTTTCTATTTGGTTGATTTCAGCCCTGAGTTTGATTATTTCCTGCCTTCTACTCCTCCTGGGTGTATTTGCTTCTTTTTGTTCTAGAGCTTTTAGTTGTGCAGTTAAGTTGTTAGTGTATGCTCTCTCCAGTTTCTTTTTGTAGGCACTTAGAGCTATGAGCTTTCCTCTTAGCACTGCCTTCATGGAGTCCCACAAGTTTTGGTATGATGTGTCCTCATTTTCATTGAATTCTAAAAAGTCTTTAATTTCTTTCTTTATTTCTTCCTTGACCAAGTCATCATTGAGTAGAGAGTTGTTCAGTTTCCATGTGCACGTGGGTTTTCCATTGGTTTTGTCATTATTAAAGACCAGTCTTAGTCCATGGTGATCTGATAAGATGCAAGGGATTATTTCAATCTTTTTGTATCTGTAGAGGCTTGTTTTGTGACCAATTATATGGTCTATTTTGGAGAAGGTACCATGAGGTGCTGAGAAAAAGGTATATTCTTTTGTTTTAGGATGAAATGTTCTATAGATGTCTGTTAAGTCCATTTGGTTCATAACTTCTGTTAATTTCAAAGTGTCTCTGTTTAGTTTCTGTTTCCATGATCTGTCCATTGCTGACAGTGGGGTGTTGAAATCCCCCACTATTATTGTGTGAGGTGTAATGTGTGTTTTGAGCTTTAGTAAAGTTTCTTTTATGTATGTAGGTGCCCTTGCATTTGGAGCATAGATGTTCAGAATTGAGAGTTCACCTTGGTAGATTTTTCCTTTGATGAGTATGAAGTGTCCTTCCTTATCTTTTTTGATTAATTTTGGATGAAAGTCGATTTTATTTGATATTAGAATGGCTACTCCAGCTTGTTTCTTGGGACCATTGGCTTGAAAAATTGTTTTCCACCCTTTTATTCTGAGGTAGTGTCTGTCTTTGTCACTGAGGTGCGTTTCTTGTATGCAGCAAAATTCTGGGTCTTGTTTGTGTATCCAGTCTGATAGTCTGCGTCTTTTTATTGGGGAATTGAGACCATTGATGTTAAGAGATATTAAGGAAAAATGATTGTTGCTTCCTGTTATTTTTGTTATTAGAGGTAAAGTTATGTTTGTATCTTCTTTTGGGGTTGTTGGAAGATTACTTACTTGCTTTTTCTAGGTTGTAGTTTCCCTCCTTGTGTTGGCATTTTCCATCAATTATCCTTTGAAGTGCTGGGTTTGTGGGAAGATATTGTGCAAATTTGGTTTTGTCATGGAATATCTTGGTTTCACCATCTATAGTGATTGAGAGTTTTGCTGGGTATAGTAATCTGGGCTGGCAATTGTGTTCTCTTAGGGTCTGTATGATGTCAGTCCAGGCTCTTCTGGCTTTTATAGTCTCTGGTGAGAAGTCTGGTGTAATTCTTATAGGTCTGCCTTTATATGTTACTTGACCTTTTTCCCTTACTGCTTTTAGTATTTTTTCTTTGTTTTGTGCATCTGATGTTTTGATTATTATGTGATGGGAGGTATTTCTTTTCTGGTCTAGTCTATTTGGTGTTCTGTAGGCTTCTTGTATATTTATGGGCATCTTGTTCTTTAGGTTAGGGAAGTTTTCCTCAATAATTTTGTTGAAGATATTTACTGGCCCTTTAAGTTGCGAATCTTCATTCTCATCTGTACCTATTATCCTTAGGTTTGGTCTTCTCATTGTGTCCTGGATTTCCTGGATGTTTTGAGTTAGGAGTTTTTTGCATTTTGCATTTTCTTTGACAACTGTGTCAATATTTTCTACCGTATCTTCTGCATTTGAGATTCTCTCTTCTATCTCTTGTATTCGGTTGGTGATGCTTGTGTCTGTGACTCCTGATCTCTTTCTTAGGTGTTCTATCTCCATGGTTGTCTCCCTTTGAACTTTCTTTATTGTTTCTATTTCTAGTTTCAGATCCTGAATGTTTTTGTTTAATTCCTTCTTTGTGTTTTCTTCCATTTCTTTAAGGGATTTCTGTGATTCCTCTTTAAGGGCTTCTATCTGTTTACTTGTACTCTCCTGTATTTCTTTAAGGGAGTTACTTAATTCCTTCTTATAATCCTCTATCATCATCATGAGAAGTGATTTTAATTCTGAATCCTGCTTTTCAGTTGTGATGGGGTGTTCAGGGCTTGCTATATTGGGAGAACTGGGCACTGATGATGCCAAGAAACTTTGGTTTCCGTTGCTTATGTTCTTGCGCTTGCCTTTCGCCATCTGGTTAACTCTAGTGGTACCTGCCCTCACTGTGTAAAACTGGAGTCTGTATTTCCAGTTATCTTGCTTATTGCAGAGCTCCTCAGAGTCCAGAGGTCTCTGTGGTCTTATGCTCCTAATCTCCTGGGTGGAAGAACTCCTGGGACTCAGGCCACCTCTTGGATCTGGAAATCCTTCTGCTCTGAGTGCAGTGGGTCCTCGATGACTCAGGATTCAGTTTCAACTGCTCTGAGTGCAGTGGCTCCTGGATGACTCAGGATTCAGTTTCTCAACAGGACAGGAGCAGACCGACTCTGTGTCTGCTCCAGCCCAGAGGACCAGGCAGGGGCGGAAGGGAAGTGGAATTCCGGAGGGGCAGGGTTTGGGTAGCTGCTGTGCCCTGGATGTCCCTGGCTCCCCGATGTATCTCTGGGGCTTAGGGAGTGAGATGGAGTTCTTACCAGCTGCTCTGAGTGCAGTGGCTCCTGGATGACTCAGGAATCAGTTTCTCAACAGGACAGGAGCAGACCGACTCTGTGTCTGCTCCAGCCCAGAGGGATATTCTGTCTTTGATTTCATCAGTTGCACTAGTAAGGCTTTCCTTTGTGTTTTCCAGTTAGATTTGTTTTTTTTCCATTCCAACTTCAATTAATGTTGAATCCTGTTAATTTTTTGTGTTTATTTAATTTTATTTTCAAATATTGTATTTCTTTGTCATCTCCATCATTCTTATAGTTGAGTATTTGTGGACATCATTCAGGCATTTATGTGCTGTCTTTCTCCTTAATTTTATTGAGATGTTCCTTTTTCGTCTTCTTATACTGTTGAATTATTTGATGGCATTTATTATTGCTCTTTTAAATTCAATGTCTCATCATCAAACATTTGTATAGGTTTGGTGATTTTTGCAGCAGTGATAATGCCATGTTCTTTCAGATTGTTGCTATATTCAGAGTGAGACCTGGGCATGTATGTTCTTTTATAAGCTCTGTGTCTGATGTGGACAAGGAAAGTTGGACAGGAGAAGAAATGTGTGGAAGAATTGGGCTTATAGCTTGGAATTGGCTTAGCTAGAATGAAGTCAGATGGACACATAGCATTGGGCTGATGTATAGGATGCAATTGCTGGTTCAAACCTGGAATTTAGAAATATATCTGGGGATAGGGAACAGTATGTAGAAGGTTTGATCAGGTTGATTCACCAGCGTAGAGACAAAAAGTTTTACCATACCTGCCACACATTATACTGAAAGTAAAAATTCACTCCTGCTTAGCTTTGCCTTCTTCTGGGAATGATGACCACAAATTCAGCTTTTTATTTTTGAGACCTTTCCTTATCCAGTACTCAAAGTTCATAAAAAATACTTTTGGTAGCAATGAAGCTTTCTAAAAAATTTACTTTGCTACTGATGTATGATTCAGTTTGATTAATATCAGAATTCGGACTTTGGTTTCTTACAAATAAAGACTGCTATCATGGTTGACTCAACAAACAAATGGGAGGAATCTAGTGTTCCAAAGTGGCCATCAGCAGCATTTGTGATACCTTGTGCCTTTCAGTGGGATGATAAAAATCCAGAGACTTTTAAAGTCTTTATCTATTAATGTTATTAATAAAATGGATTACTTCAGCTATAGCTCATGTTAATCACCAAGAATATTATAAAAGTGCAATCAATATGACTTCCTCGATTTTGCTTGAATCTAATAATGTCATTTACTGGGATAAAAGAAGAAGCATTAGTTTTACTCTGTCTGTAGAGAGTACAGTAAAGATCATAATTCTCACTTGACCTTGCCATGTTTGAGAAATTGCTACATCTCAAAGCTGCTAACAAGTAAGAAATAATTAATGTACCATCAGCAGTCAAGACTATAATAGGATTGAGTTGCTAGAACAAAGGAGCCCAGCCATGGACTTGAACATCTCTGTTGCTCTCTGGTCTTTAGGAGGTACCACATGACTGGGAGAAAAACACAGTTTAAACAATTTCATTTGGAGAGTAGGAATCTTGTAAAACATGTTACTATTATCGCCACTGTGACATGGCCACCCCAAAAGTAACACAGATTACTGGGATTCAAAGTCTCAGAAGTTCCTACCTACCACAACAGGAGATAAATGATGTCTCTGTTGGATGCTTTCTCCTTCCTCATTTTATTCTATCTTGGACCAGATTATGGGTTGGCAATGTTGATGATAAGATTTATTCCCTTGTCCTTTCCTTAACCTTAATCTTCTGGGAACGCACACATACACAGATACACAGACACACACAGACACACACACACACACACACAAACAAAAATAAAAAAGTAAAACAAACAAACAAACAAAAAACAAAAGTCTAAATTAAGCAGCATATAATATTTAAAAATAACAATAAATACATCATTTTCAAGCACTAAAGAATATACAGAAAAATTTTACAAGAGCTTTCCTAAGTATGGTGGCAAGAAAACTAATTGAGGACTCAAGCGTAAGGGGAAATTATAGAAATAGCAAAAGCTGTTTCCAATCATCTTGTTTTGTTTTCTCAGCCTAGTAGTGAAAAAGAAAGCTCTTACCTCCTGCAGTTGCAGCACAATTGGCTAAGGTAGACCATGAGTACTAAAAATATTCCTTACTGAGAGTTAAGTCAAGGAGGTAAAATGGGTGTATGCAGCCAATTTTTGTGGCACTTTTCTAGTCATACTTTGTTAAAAATCCCTGGGAGAACCTCTGATTTCCCATCTCCACTGAGGAACGAATTCTTAAAGAATAGCAAGTGGACAGAGATATAAGAGCTCTTGACTGCCAGTGGCATGTAGCTCAATTGGTACAGTCTAGCCTAATATGCAGTAAGAATTAGTACTCTAGTAATCCTAAAACTAGGGAGATAGAGGAAGAGGGATCCTAAATTCAAGACCATCCTCACCAATATAAAAAAATTGATGCTAGCCTGAGCTACATGAAACCTTGTACCAAAAAAAGGGGGGAAGACTATAACTGTGCCCTCCCAGGCTGAATGGGAAGTATCATATTGAGCTGAAGAATATGCTCTAAAGAAGAAGAAATAAGATGCAGTATAACACAATATGATATATGACCTTCATCAATATACTATGAGATCAAAATGGACAAGGGTTTGAACCATCTCTAATCCCATCACACATATGTGGTTTTCATATCACTTCTACTTTAGATTTGGTGAAATGCTTGTCTTCTAGTACCTTTCTTCTCTCTCCCTCTCCCTTTCTCTGTCCATCTTGTACCTTTGGTATATGTACACATATGTGTGAGGGAGTATATTTGCCAATGTGAGCATGTGTAGATAGCAGAGTCTGAAAAGGAGCTATCTTCTTCACCCATTTCTCCACCTTATAGGCAGTGTCTTTGATGACTAAGGAGCTGTCTTTGATGAATAAGGTATTTTGGCTACACTGGCTGGCCACTGAGCTCCTGGGATCTGCATGTCCCTGCTTACCAGCACAGGCCATCCAAGTTTTTTGCTCAGGTACTTTTGCACAGTAAACATTTTACTTATTAAACTGTCTCCCCAGCCCTGCTATCTTTATTTCTTGACAATGAAAACAAGCATTGATATAAAATTCCATGTTCAGGCTTGAGGGAGCTAATTTCTCTATTCTGTTGCAAAATCACCATAGAGCTCCTCTAATGAAGCCTCAAATTAAAAGGCAATGCTTTAAGGCAAGAGTTTTCACAACAGAAGCAGCTTACACATGCTGGAGTCCAGCTTTGTGTCCTGTCAACATGGACACAATAGGTGCTGAAATAGTGTGTGCTCAGCTTTGTTTCTCAGTACACTAGGATGTTTCAAGCATTCTCAAAAAATTAATCTTTCTGCATCAAGACATAACTCTAAATTTTGAGGGTGAACAGAGATACCAGTGAGGGTGAACAGAGATGCCAGTGAGGGTGAACAGAGATACCAGTGAGGGTGAACAGAGATGCCAGCTCGCTTGCTTGGCTTTTAGTCTCTGCACTTGCTGAAATACAACGAAATGAGATTTAGGAAGACATAGTACATACAGCCTTGTTCAAAAGACTTCAAATGGAACAGTGTTGATGTGCGACCCAGCTGCCAGTCGGTGCCTTTTCAAACTCTACTTCACTCTTTCCTTAATAGAAAAGAAGGGAGTTCATCTCACCTAATCCATACATTCTCAGGCCTCACTCTGAGAATGTGTACTCTCTGTACAAGAATGAAAATGCCTTCGGGCCCTCTGCCAGCACCTGTAAGAGAGCATAAATAACCCTGGCCATATTGCCTTCAATAGCCCAGGTGTACAGAAGGGCATGCTTTATTTACAAGTGGCATAGCTGCTGGAGTATGTTTTATGATATCAGATAAGCTAAAAATGAAATTTCAAGCATTTTAAAACTTCTTCAATATAGTTTTTCATGCTTATGTCTTTGTTTTTAATTCTATATTTCTTTTACCATATCATTTGTTATTCTCATGTATTTTACCATGCATTTTGTTAAATTTTATTTAAGAAGTAATATATATTCTCTTCTTTATATTTATATTTCCTTCTACTTAATTTCTGAGAATAACAATTTTCTACTAAAAATAGAAAGTATCCAGGTGCATTGATGCACACTTTAAATCCCATCACCCAACAGACAGACAAAGGCATAAGTGTATGAGTTTGAGGCCAGCCTGATTTACATAATGAGTCCAGGCCAGCCAAGGCTACATAGTGAGACCTAATTTTCAAAAAACAAACCAACAACAACAAAAAACGACTAAAAACCCAAACCACACCAAAACAACCAAACAAACAAAAAACAGAAATAGAAACAATTCACAACTTAAATATGGCATAGAAAACCAGCACAGGCTTAAGTTCTCACTGGGGTTATGTGTTCGTTTCATATTGTGATGAAATATTTGCACCCAATCATTTTAATAAACAAAGATGCATATCTTGGTATGTGGTTCTACAGTATTTAGTCCATGGTTGCTTAGCCCCATTGCTCTAGGCCTACGACAGTACAGTACCTCACAGTGAGAGTCTGTGGTTGCTGGAGCCTATTTACTTTTGGCTGCCAAAAAAAACAAAGAGAGACACAGAAATAGACCAAGTCTCAATACTGCCTCCCAGAGCATACTAACCTACTTCCATTAGCCCCCACCTCCACAAAAACAGAACAAGCCTTAAATATATGAATTTCTGAACCTCTGAAGGACATTCAAGATCTAGACCATATATATATATATATATATATATATATATATATATATATGCAATTTTTACATAATTATACAAAATATATTTATATAATAATATATTATATATATGTATATATGTACATATATATAAATATATACATATATATTTTTTATTACATAGATTACAGTACAGGAGACAATGTGTTTTCATTCCAGATAATAAGAAAAATATCTACCCTAGGTCTTTTTTTTTACTCCCATTCTTCTCTCCTTACTCTTTCTTCACTTGGGAATGAAGGAGTGATTTCTCTATTTTCTCAACTAGACTAAAAGAATAAAGCATGCTCAGGGCTTTTGAGTACTCCCTAGTATCAAAATCAGACCAGTTATATTCTTATCCTTTCTCTGCTCCTCTACAGGCACTAGATCCTGAGGGTCAAAGAAACAGAATATATGTGGACCTAACTCATGAGTCCTTGTAAGCTACCAAATAGAGGCAAGCATCTCTTAAGACTTTCCCAACCTCTTTTCCTTTCACACTGTTCACCTATGAAAAAGGCATTACAGTAGATGATTCATTCATTCTAAACATGGAAAAAGTGGAGATGCAGAAGTTGCTATTTGGCCTTCAGAAGATAAATAAGAATGAAAGAAAAATTGCTGTGCTTAAATCAGTGAAATGAGCTCAGAATCAACTGTAGAGGTGAGCAGGTAGCTGGTATGTAATATATTTGCATATTTATCACTGAGTCAGTTCTATCTGGGCACTTAGTCACAGAGAAAACCTCCCAACAGGGTAACAGACTATAGCAACCAGAAGACACTTGTATTTAAAGCCTATTTTTTAAAAAAGTAAAAGACATGGCATCTTAGGAGTGATTTCATATTTTCCATCATCTAAAACTGTTTACAATCCTTAGACATGACTCAACACTGAGAGAGTATAGTGTCAACACATAGATACACACTATATCTAATCTACTTAATATACTGAGTGACAGATTTTACGAGGTAGCTAGAATGAAGACAGCTGGGAACTTGGAACTTTTAAGCCATGATCAGTGAATACAGTCACTCAGTCACTGAATAGGAGACAGATGTGTGATGTCTCTGATAAAAGTTGTGATAAACTAGCTTCATACTGACATTTTCCACAGACAAGGACAGAGCTGCTCACTCGATCTTCAAATAAAAGCCATGCCACATAGAATCATTATTGAACCATGTAAGTAAGAGAGTGCATGGTGAGAGCAACACTGAGCTAACGTTTTTCTTAGAGGCCCTGATGAAAAGACATACATACACACATATTTAAATAACAATTCATGTACATGCACACACACATACGAACACATGATACATAAAATACCATTATGAGAAAAGTGCAGCTTTGACTTCACTTACATTCTAGGTCTCTTATTTTTGTCAAGAGTCATAACTGATTCTTTCTTCAGCTTTGATTTTAATAATTCACCATACTAAAACAGTAGGTTAGGGCCCATTTTAAGGAAGAGATAGGCATGGGATTTCTCTAAGTATATATGATGGTCAAAGTATGCATGGCTCAGTTCTGAGGGATAAAGCAATATTAAAGTAGTGGTCTTCTCTCCTAGTTGGCTTTGTGTAGTAAGAATGGAAAAATATGTCAACATGGATGACTAGAGGCAAAGTGAGGAAGGCTGGTAGGTTTTGCTCCAGGGCTTCAAGAAAGAATCCATAATCTGACTGCAGCTAGAGTTGAAAGGTGTCATCTCATCACAGTATTCAAATTAATGAGGTCACTATTGTACAAACTTCAGATCCAGTGTTAACTTGACTTTTCTCTGGCTCTCAGGCATCTGCTGGCAAGGACAAGTGGACACTTTAGGAAGACATAATTTTGCAGTGGATCACAATGTGCATATGATCAATCAGAAATTTGATATAAAACTCTTGTCAATCTCCAAGCTATATTTCTGTTGTAACAAAAATAGACTAGTTAATGCCTTTTCTTCTCCCATGTTGTAAAAGCCCCAGTATTACAGCCCCTGAACAATATCTCTGATAAACTCAAGTTTACAAGCTCACTGTCCATCTCAGTCAGAGGGGTCTGTCAGGCTTATCACCAGCTTTCTGCCCACTCGTCTGCCTGTATTTCAACATGCCCACTCTGCAGTAACTGTGATGAGACTGAGTCCTGTGCTCCAGATCCCTACTCTTCCAAGTTCTCCATCTTTCTGTATTTTCCCCTGACCCATTCATGTCACCTCATTTTCTTTGTCTAGCTCTTTACGATTTGTCTTCTCCCTGCTAATTGCAGGAGCTACTTTCAAACAATATGAACTCACACTTCACTTGGACAGAGTTTCTTTCCTAGCCATGCCCTTGAATAGACTAGCATGCCTAGGGCTGTGAAGCCTCTCAGATTTGTATATGTCTCCTATAAAGGCCAAATTGCTGAAGTTCAATCCTATGTAATTTCTAGAGGGACAGAATCTAATCACATTTTTTCCTGAACCAATTATCTTCTCTCACCAAGGCAGGAATCAGATTCATTGCCAGTGGGCCTAACGTTTGCTGCCAAAAAAGTTTCTCTCTCTTTTTTACCCTTCCCATAAATCTTAAAAGCAAACCTCAATTTTTCTTATCAGTCTCAAACTCACTGAGCATCATGCTGTGTGTGGTTCTGACAAGGAACAGTGTCTGACAGCCTGACATGGAATGCTTCCTGGAAGCTGATAGATGGACAAAGCTGAAACCAATCCTAGGGTAGAACGCTGCACCTTCTTCTGCTTACAACCAATTGTTAATGCATTAACCATTATAACACAGCTACAAAGCCAGATAATGGGCTGTGATAGGTTGATCTAGTTAATGTTTAAACTAGCATACTACATATTAGGTTCCACTATGGTATTTTCATACATAATTCGCTTTTGTTAACCTTCCCTCTCTTCTCTTCATCCCCCTCCTCATACATATGTCCATGTGTCATACCTATTCTCCCCTTTGCTGCCACAGAATATTTTTAAAGAACATGGTCTGTTTACAAGTCATTTCTCTCAATCAGATAAGTATTAATTCCCCATTTATTGTCACAAACATAACTGATATATTTAAGCTAAAGTAAATGCTTCTCTTGAACCAGTGCCTTTTCACAAGTTAATGCAACTTGATTATGATGACAAGAAAAAAGAGCCCACATTAGTCATTGGAACTATCTAAACACTGGGAATCCTGCTGCAGTTTTTCATTGAGCTGATTCCATTCTCACACACATAAACAAGCATCACAATAAATCATTGTTCCTGAAATGTCTTAAAATATCAAAAATGAAAACATACTTTAGGTCCCATATTGTTACAAACAAATACAGAGAGAAAATAATATTTTGGTTTTATAAAAATCACCTCCCAGATCCTGCTGCAAATAGATATGAAGTAAATTAAAGTATTGCTAAGTGAGTTTTTATGTTTTTTAAACAAATCTTTGATTTCTGTTTCTTAAAGAACTGTTAATTTGGATGCCTTCCAGAATTGTTTTGTGAATTTTTAAAGAAGAAACAATTATGACAGCATAATTATGATGATAGAAGGCATACAGTGGAACAAAAATGGTGTTTTCCATCAGGGAGTGGTAAGAGGGCATCAGCATAGACTGCAGTGTAGTCCTCACCTCAGAGAGTCTTTGGCTTACAAAGAATTTCACAGTCCTAAATGCACTCCCACCTTTCTGTCACAATAAAAGTTTTAGGGAAAAACCTTTGAGCTTAATAAGATTAAATCATATACATTAACATTTATGATTTTTAATATCTTTTTTAAAAATATGAATTTTTCTGAAAAAGCTAAACCCTTAATGGCCTACAGTGTGAGCACTGTAGGGAAAAGTGAGTTTCTTGTACATTGTACATGGGAAGCATCTGGCAGCATGAGGCAGTTAGCTGTCACAGGAATGTACGTAGATTAGACAATGACAGGCAGGACAATAGATGACTGTACACTTTGCTTGCTTCACAGTTGGCCACAGTACAATCCTATTCAGTGGACTATGTCTCTAAGGAAAGATCACACACTGTAACTTGTCTTGCCCTACTTTTCTTTCTGATGGCATGCTCTGCTTGGCCCCAGGGTAACTTCATCTGTGATACTTCTAACTTCCCTGCGTTTTCAATAAAGCTCTGACTTCTGGTCAGAACAAAAGCATTTGAATTCCAGTTCTACCTGAAGTCTGTAGTTTTTGAACAAGGTAGGTGGCTTTGCTGAACTCCATTTCCCTCAGATACAAGAGTATCAATCCTTCTAGACTGTTGGCAGGATTCAATAAAACTACTCCTCTAAAGGGCTAGGTATTGGACCTACTTCATAGCTAATGCTCACAGATCCAAGTAATGACTAGATTGATCATGGCCCTAGGCAGAGTCATGACAGGACAATGACAAGGTCAGGATACTGACCCATGAAATAGAGGAAAAAGCTAAAGGACCTCAGAAAGAGGTCCAGCAATACAAACCACCTTACATTGTGTTGTCAATAGTTCAGTGTCAGAACTGAAAGCTGATATTTTTTTCCATGTGCTAGCAAAACTCTAAATGTTCCTGACAATAGAAAAGACAGTGTCTGACCCAGCATGGTATGTAATTCAAGAGACCACCTGGAAATGATTCTATCATTGAACTGTCTATTGATAGTGAGATTTGCCATTTTCCTCACCATCAATTTCTTTTCACCATGGAGACTATTGTTCCTGAACATTAGATGTTCATCCCTTGGCCTTCACCTCATTGTCGTGAGGACCACTCTAAACACTACATTCACCTCAGGTCTTTGCCAAATCTTAGGGGAGCAATGAAGAGTAATTACAAAAGAAGTGAAAATCACTAAGTCACACTACAGTTGCCTTTATGAGATTAAAAAAATCAGTCTATGCAAGTTTTAAGAATCTAGACTTAAAGAAAACATGTTTAATTCTTGGATTTGAAATTCCATGAAGATATTTAATATCTTCATCACCAAACTGATATTTTCATGGTATTTCATGATATTGATATTCATCACCAAATTGAAATTTTCATGGTATCAGCATGCTATTACATTTATATGTTGTTTTGTGTTGAATCTTAGTGCTTATAAAGAATATCTAACAGTTTCTACAACAATCACATTTTATAATATGACTGACTATGTACATAGCAAAAAGGGATATATAATATATTTATTAGATATCTTTGAGTTTTAAGGTCCTATTTGAAGACCAAAACCAGTCTGAAATCCAAAATTTTTTTTCTCCCAGGAAACCTGGTGTAATGCTCATGTATAAATTGAGGGTGGATGAAATTACAGTTAGTTTTTCCCTTGGCTTTGTGTTAATTTCCCATCCTTCCTTCTTTCCCCATACTGTTATTCCTAGTATCACACCAGGTCCACTTAAACATTTCCAATAGATATATCCTTGTTCCCTTGAGGACTCTTCCTCCTTGGTTTCTGACAATCACTATACTCAACTATCAAACCAGATCAAATGATATTTATTCATTGTGTGTCAACCACATTCTAGGCATCTCTCCTTGCTTTCATTGCCATAAAGTTATACAAAAAGGCAATATTAGACAAACTAGATGAAGAGAATGTTCTACATGTAGGCAAAAATTATAATAATCTACTAATTTTAAATTACATAATATTTTATCTATTCATGGCACTTAACTTATCTCTGACTGATTTGTACATATATATGGTCAGAGGTAGATGAGGAAGTACAGCTAGAAGCTTGATGATTTTATACTTTATTTTAGGGTGAATAATTCAGATTTGATGGAAAAGAAGATCCAATACTTATTGTTTAAGGACAGTGCATGCAAGAGTGTTTAAAATATCAAATCAGATAGAAAGTGGGAATATCAATTATTTATTTAGAAAACTGCACGTGAACAACAATTCACCTGTATGTTTGAAGCAGAAGAGGACACTGTGGAAGGCACTGAATAGAGCTTTGAGGAAAACAAAGAGCATTGTGATTCCTGTGATGTAAGTTTAAATAAAAAATAAAACACTGATAGGTAAATATTAGATTTTAGAAGCCTAATATCATTAATAGTAAAGGTACACAACTAACAGTTGGAAACAAAGTTTCTTATCATGTTCATGATATTTAAAGAATGAAATTTTAAAAAAACTATTAAATAGTCATAGTGCACTACTGACATAAAATGTCTCATGTATTAGTTAATCATCCAGTGTGGTTTTTTAGAGAGATTAAAACCAAAACAAACAAGATTGACAAAGACATAAAAATGTCATGAATACCAAGCAACAAATAGTTTTTCAAGAGATGAGAGAGAGACCATGATTCTTTTTCTAAACTTGTGTTTCTTATTCTTAGTCCAATTGCTGGAACATATGCCCATCCATACTTAAACAAACAGGAAACATTGAGTTCTGGGTAACTGTCTTAGTCAGAGTTTCTATTCCTGCACAATTATCATGACCAAGAAACAAGTTGGGAAGGAAAGGGTTTATTCAGCTTACACTTCCACATTGCTGTTGATCCTCAAAGGAAGTCAGGACTGGAACTCAAGCAGGTTAGAAAGCAGGAGCTGATACAAAGGCCATGGAGGGATGTTACTTACTGGATTGCTTCTTCTGGCTTGCTCAGCTTGCTTTTATATAGAACCCAAGAATACCAGACTAGCATCCACCATCCACAATGGACACTTCTCCCTTGATCACTAATTGAGAAAATGCCTTACAGCTGGATCTCATGGAGGCATTTCCTCAACTGAAGCTCCTTTCTCTGTGGTAACTGCAGCCTGTGTCAAGTTGACACTCAAAACCAGCCAGTACAATAACCAAATGTGAACAAATTGATAAGGCATCTGCACCTGAAGAACACAGCCTGTGTTTCTCTAAGTTTGTTCTACTGAATGAAGCTTTAAGATGTATTGACCATTTGTTGAAAAAAAGTAATTATCAAAGATAGTAGAATTGCTCTCATTCTGAGCCCTAGCATGACTCTGAGGCCAATGTAGCAGCAACATTTATCATGTCAAATCCCTTTCTGCTCTCATGGGTTCATCACAGGAGTGAGAATTCAACTCCCAATCTTTGCTCTTCAGTTCAGTCTTGGCTAATAATGAAAGGCCATTTACCATTCCATACCAATGAAACTAAAGTAGAGAGGCCTTGAGATTTAATGCTCTTCACAAGGCATTTTCATGATGAAAACAAACCCATGTGTTTACAGGTTAAAGAATGACAGAAGTGTGTAGAAATGGGATGCTGAACACAGCTGGAACAGGAAGGAAGAAAAGGACAAGGAGATTCTGGCAAGGTAGAAACAAATTGAGAAATAAAAACATGGTGGTTAATAAGTTGAGAATATAGGATCAGTAAGGACTACTATCGGTATTTGTAGAAACTATTTAAATATTGGTGGAAAGGAGGAAATAAATGAAAATGGAGAGATAGAAGAGTGGAGCAGAGCAAGTGAGCAAATTAAAACTTGGAAAGAGAGGGGACAGATCTGGTGGCTCAGTTAACCTTTACAATAAAGCCTTGTTTTTCTTTTCTCCTGTTTTAAAAAAAAACATATAATTATAATGTTTCTTCTTTCTCACTTCTCCCTCTAGAGAAACCCATTTACCCCTGCTCACTCTCCTTCAAATTCATGACCTCTTTTGTCACTGTTATTTCATGATATATATATATATATATATATATATATATATATATATATATATGAATAATGTACATGCACACACCTAAATGTAACTTGTTCAGCCTGTGTAATGTCACTTGAATGTATATTTTAAGAGCTATAAGTTGACAGTACACAACCAAATGGTGCATTCTTTCCTGGAATAGTCCACTCTCTGACTCTGAGCTTTTCCTAGTTGTATATAGTTCATTGTGTAGGGTTGATGCCTTATCAGCATTTCCTACTCCAGCCTGCTGTGTTCATTGGCATATCATTTTTCTTCAGCTTATATGTCATTTTGGTAATACCTTATAGATGTAGCTTCTGAAGCTGCTGGGAGTAAACTCCATAATCCTCTGTCTCCTGCAATCTTTCTGCCTCCTCTTCTACAATCTTCTCTGAGCCTGTAAGTACAGGAGCATTTTATAGATGTATCCACTGGGACAAGACTACACAAATCTGCATTTTTATTGGTTGTGTTTTTCTGTAATGGACTCCATCTGTTGCTAAGAGAATTTTATTTGAATACGGGTAAATACTACACTTATTTGTGGGTATAAGGACAAATGTTTATAGACAGTTGTGAAGGATTGTTCCACTCAGGAATTAAGATTGTAAATTACTTTTTAATGACCACAACTACACTCATATTTAATAGGTAGCTAGGTCAGAGGGACCAAGCATCATTTCCCTCATTTTGAGCACATCTAGAATAAAATTGAAGCTTAAGCTACCTAACACAACCCCAAATATCAGACCTCAGAAATCTTTTAGATTGTTGGCCAGAACTATCCAAGAGACTACCAAAATAGTGAGCCTATTACTACTATTCATGGTTACTGCAAGAGGTGGCATGCCATTTCTCTTGTCAATTACAACATGCAATTCAGAACCAAGAGCCCAGAGATCCCTAAGATAGAACTGATCTGAATGTCTTTTCCCTGAGGACTAGCGTTTATTTTTACCAGAAAGCACCATACAAGCTTCCTAATGAGGGAGACAACCAACAGTCCTGTTTAGCTGTGATGCCTATTAAACACATCAAAATCCGATATGTTATGATAACCTTCAAGATTCAATAATGGCATGCATGGATTAGTGGTAGCCATTCATTTCTTATAGTTTGATAGGCAGGAAAACTATGCTTTAAGGAGAAAGAATAGATGAACTGGAAAAACACTGGGCTTCACTCCATGTGTGAGAGCTATTGATATCATGTGAAAGTTTTTCCATTTACCATGGTTTTGAAACATCTGAGGTTGTGAAAAAGTAAGTTCTGCAAAAACATAAAGTCATTGATTGTATCTATGTTTAGGAACAACTACTGAACCCAACTGAAGAGATGTGAAATGTGTATGACACATTTGACAAGATTTTTGTTGAAAAATCTCCGTCCTTCCTAGAGTGTTTTTGTCTGTTAGTAGTGGTGATTTTGAGTTTCTTCCACATATTGTGATTAGGAATACAGTGACAGAAGAGAAATAACAAACAAGAAAACAAATGTCACTGGTTGTAAGTGTTAGACAGGGCAGTATCTAACAATGATGGGAGACTGGGAGTGATTCTGTATGAAAGAGAGTCTTTGAGTATATTCATTACCCTGAATGAGAATATTCCCATTTAACTAGGTTTGATGTTGCACTATGTAGTCTAGGTATCATGAAGCTGTGGTAAAAAGACTAAGTGTTCAAGGTCAGCCCAGGATATATAAAAGCATTGTACCAAATTTTGCTACTCCTAAGATGAAAAATTGTGTGTAAAGCTAAAATTATTTCAACAATTTATCCAAATATTTTGTTTTGTCTATCTACTATAGTTTCTGCCATTGTCTTTAAATTAAATTTAATTTCAGAAATACTGTTTATGTAAATTTATATAATTTCATATTATGTAATATAATTGTGCATGTAATAATCCAATAAAATTTCATGGTATAAATCACAATAAAATTTATTTTTCCTTTTTAAATAAAATATGATATTGAGGAATAATTGGTATATGAAAACTACACATATTGAATGGATAGGTACAACTTCATGTTTGGGATCTATACCCCAACCAAGTAGTCAGCATCATTAGGCCATAAATAAATCCATGGTCTCCTGAAAATATGATTTGCACCCTCTTTGCTATGACTATTTATGTATATCTTTTTTCCACTCATTAAGTAGCCCAAGTCATAATCCTGTTTTAGCTCCCAAGTGCTGAAATGATAAGCATAAGCCAAAATGCCTGGTTTAGTGTGTGTGTGTGTGTTAACAGTACTACAGTTCTAAATTAAAGTATTTTATTTTTATGGGAAAATATAGCTTTTGCTTAATAATTTTGTTATTATAATAATGCTAAAATTATATGCATACATTTATATGTACATATTGTTATGAGCATATATTAATATTTAATAAAGAATATAAACAACATTAGGTAATAAAAGAATTGTGTGTAATCTGGCTTAGCCTCCATAGCAGATTGTTGTGAAGGACTTCTAGGACTGTGTCATGATAACTCATTTTCAAATGCCCTGCTCTCACAGTACAAGAGTTCCTGAGAGAACTTTTTCAAAAGCCAGATTCATAATATATTTTTATACTTCATTAAATTATAAGAGATAAATTCCAATGAAGACAGAAAACAGGAAATAATGATCTATGTGTGATTGATTTACTTTCTAGCTTTAGAAGAATCATTTTTCCTTTATTGCTGCTGAAGCTTTAGTCAAACAGCAACTAATGTAGCTTGTTTATGGTCTTCTCTATCTGAATTACAATTTTTTGACCTATCTGATTGAGGCTAGATCATTTTCATGATTTTTTTCTTTTTAATGAACAGAGATTCCTGTGAAGATGCTTAGATTCTGATTTCCCTTTTACAGTGGAACCTTAGAGAGTTTGTTTAAAAACAAACAAACAAAAAAATGAAAATGAAAGAAAGTCAGCACTTCTCACCTACACAAAGCCAGAAATTCACAGAGATCGGATTCATTTTCATAAGAGTGTGGAGTACATTTAAAGTAGCACTAGGATTTTTCAGTGGAATAATATAATGAGTCCTTTGCTATTTACCTCCAATTTTAATATTACCAACTTAACTTCCTTTCACCATATCCCCAAATAATGCATATAAAACTGAATATATAAACAATATCATCTGTTGTTTTCTTTTTCCTACAAGAATCTTCTGAGGATTTTGAAATAAGTTATTTGAAGTAAGTAAATCATGGAAGAATTTTTCCAAGTTGATTGTTTTTATTTCAAATATGTCCTAAAAATAAGACATTTCATTTTGCTACTTTGCTTGTTTTAACTCTAGACTCTTGTAGGATTACTATTTGACAAAATAATATTTAAAAATCAATTAAATGAAGACTTTTTGTCAAGACTTAGATTATAAAATGACTGTAATTCGCAACATTTTTCCCTTTAATATTCCCAAATGCTACCTTTCAAAAGCAAGATTTTATCAGAACATGTATGATTAATGTTAAAAGCTGAAAAGGCATCTTAAATCTCATAACATCTTTTGAAGTGATACCTTAATAAAATATTTTATTGGGACTAGAAAGATGGCTTAGCAGTTAATAACACTTACAGGTATTGCATAGGATCCTAGTTATTCCAAAGCCTATGGTAGACAGCTAATAACTGCCTGTAACTTCATCTCCAGAGGATCTTACTGATTCCTCTAGTCTATGACAGCCCTTGCAATCATATGTAAGTACCTCCATGTACACATACACACACAAAATTTAAAATGGGTGAAAAGCTACTTTGTTCTAATTTTATTATTCAGACTGGAAAATATATAGTATATATATTAAATATGTATATATGTTGGGTTGTTTGTGTGCACCTGGGATGGGTTCGGTTGGTGTGTGGGTCCCCGCTCTGTCTTGCCACATGACTAAGGCCTCTCATGGAGACAAAAGTGCAGGGATTTGACTGTGTTCACTTCACGCTTCTGCCAGGCAGACATCAGGCTATGTGAAGTTGCGGGACTCTGCTAGAGGGTGGGGAGCCAGAGTTCTTGGCTAGAGTTGCCCAGCCGAAGGGAGGAAGAAGGAGAGAAGCTATGGCTGTGTCCCAGGGGATCAGAGTTCTTGGTCCCAGCTACTCGATTGGCTGGCTCTGTTTGCTTGCTTGAGTTGAGAGCCTGGGTTGGTGGTCTCCATGACTAGGAATGCAAAGAGTTCTTAGATGCAGACCTGTTCCACTGTTCCCCACGGCTGGTCTCAAAGAAGAAAAACAGTCCATGGCCTTAAGACATTTATTGTCATAGTGGAAAATAGATCAAAACTATACCCAGGTATTTTCAGGGCAGGCCTGAGTTTTAAATACCTTTTGCAAGGAGGAAGGTGTGGGAAGGAATGTTTAATTGGCTACCTCCTCTGGCCTTTAGGTATCTCATTAATATGGAGATATGCCTTGAGGCTCTGTGGCCTGTAGTCAAGCCCTCTACCTGTGGAGGGGCTAATGGGCATTGTCCTATGTGACTGGAGGACCCCACTCTACGAGGGTCTGTGGCCTCCTGCCTGGAGTCTGGGAGCATGGTGAAATGCATCCCTTAGGATCACCTGTGGTCTCCAGCGATTTCTAGCAGGTGCTCGACCAGAAACTATGCTGTCCTTTCACGGTCCTACACACACACACACACACACACACACACACACACACACACACACGTATATGTATATGTATATATGTATATGTATATGATGTATATGTGTATGTGTATGTGTATATGCATATATAATCTGACAATTATAATTTATGTTTATCATAGTGATAATAGGAACATGTCCAAAGCTGAGGGAAGTATTTAAAAAATGTGAAATTCATTAGCCAAACAGTATAATTATAAACTTTTCCTAAGAAAAAGAAACCAATACACAGTCTTACAAAGATAGTAATTATCATAATTGTTAAGATTTCTTCTAGGCTTTGCCCCAGAGTTACCTGACAACAGCCAGGTTTGCTGACTCACTATAAAAGGAGCTGTTTGCCCTCCTCACTCTCTTGCTCTCTTGCTCACTTATTTTTTCCTCCCCTGTCCCTTCTCTCCCAATTCCCTCTCTGCTTCTCTCTCCACATGTTCATGGCCAGTCTCTCTCTCTCTCTCTCTCTCTCTCTCTCTCTCTCTCTCTCTCTCTCTCTCTCTCTCTCTCTCTCTCTCTCTCTCTCTCTCTCTCTTTCTCTCTCTCTCTCTTTCTCTCTCCCTTTTTCTTTCTCTACTACCTACCCTCAACTCTCCACCCCATGTCTCAAATAAATTCTATTCTATGCTTGTACCTCAGGGGGAGGAGATGCCTTAGCATGGGTCCACAGAGGCAACCCCTTCTCCCATACAATTCTACCAAACATATTCCTCACTTCCTTTTCTTTTTTATAAAACACAACAATAGTATAATTTATCATTTAGAGGCCAATAAGACTTTTGAAGTATATGTGATAAAACACATTGGAATTTCATTTTCTCAATTGTCAGTCTTCACTGTTGTGTTACCTTCAATGCTATCTACACTTAGGGTGTAACACATTTTATTAATCACTTACTATGTATGGTATACAGATTAAATGCATGATTCAGGGAAAAGGAAATCATGCTAAATTATTGCATACTGTTGGATAACAAAGAGAAATTTTTCCTAGATCACGAAGGAGAAGCATGTGCCTACACACACACACACACACACACACACACTTTTTACTTGCTCAATTTTTAGTGCTCTTACTCACAAATGGGACATATGACTTGCATGATGTTATAAAATATTGTCAGAATTTAAATAAATTGTCATGGTTGAGGTTATTTCCTTTACCATCTCAAAGATTAGAGCATGCTCTATTATCTTCCTGGTTCCAGAAAATTCAGCTCCATTTTAATCTTATTGAAAACCCTCCCTTTAATCCCAGCACTTGGGAGGCAGAGGCAGGCGGACTTCTGAGTTTGAGGCCAGCCTGTTCTACAGAGTGAGTTCCAGGACAGCCACGGCTATACAGAGAAGCCCGGTCTCGAAAAACCAAAAAAAAAAAAAAAAAAAAAAAAAACCTCAAGCTCAGCCCATTCTGGAACTGCTGCACTTCAACCAAGGTGAAGACATTCACATACATATTAAGTATTTTATATTGCTAATGTTTTGATGACTGCCTATTACTCAGCAGTAGCTGCTCAAACCAAAAACATTTGATAAGGGGCGATTTTATCATAACTAAGCAAAGCATTTCATTTCTTATCTGTTAAGATCAGAGTTTCTTTTTTGAAGTTACCCATATGAATAATTTTGCTTCTTTTATGCATTATAGCTTCTGTACAGGAGTGCTGCCCAGGTCATCTCTAATACTCATGAATATATCTCCCAAGATACGGTGTGATTACCACTCCATAGAGGAGAAGACCGGCTGAGAAATGTTAATGGGCTGTCTGTGCACAAGAGTGATCTGACCCAGGATCTCCATCTCAAGAATACTGTAGACATGTATATCAAGAAATTACAAATAAACCTAAATAATTCATGAGAAGAAGTGAACATTTCCCAATAAATTGTAGAGAGCTGATAGTCATCCATAACCTGACACTTATCTTCCACTCTAGAATGACAATGTGGATATTTGGCCAAATTATGCCAGGGTTTATTGTCGGCAATGGTTTCTGTATGTTTTCTTCCAGAGACATGAAAATTGTGTATATTAAGAAAAATGTCATAATTATAAAGATATTGAGGAAACGATCAAAGGTCAGGTCTTGTGTCTGTAGACCCCAGAGTCTCTCACTGATTGTCTTCTGTTTTCTGAAGTATTGTTTACCATTGCCTCCTAGCTGATCTATATTATAGTGAGATAAGTATTGCCTGTTTCTTAAAATGTAACTATTATTTTAGAGATCAGCATCATTACCCTAGGGTATCTTCAATTTATGTTTCAATGCATTCAAACCTACCTACTAATAGCCACAATAGGCTGTTATCTGAATCAGTGGGTGGCTATGCAGTCAGGGACATGTGTGGAAAACACAAATATTAATCAATACCTGTAGCATGGGTCATTACAGTGTCAGTGACAACCATGTCTTGGTCGGGACTAGGTGTTGTTTATTTCCATACACATAAATGTATTCATATTTTAAAAAGATTCACTTTAAATTAGTTTATACTTATTCTTTGATAATATCATATATATATATATATATATATATATATATATATATATATATATATATATGCATAATGCTTTTGGGCCACACTCACCAACACATCCTCTTATCTCTCTTCTGTATGGATCTAATAATCCTGCCTCCTCCTACAAGCCCCACTCCCACTATAATATCTTTTGTTTAGTTTTTGTTTTGTTATTAACTGACTTTAACCAGGCAAGCCTGTGTGAATGTGGGTATAGATCTGTCCTTGAGAACATGGATGGTGACTCCATCACCCAGCAAACGTCAACTGCAAAAAGCGTTCCAGGACAGAGGTAGACTTAATGTATACATTTAGTATATTCTATATGCATATTACGCATTTAGCGCATGCTATAGCCATATTACCCATTTAGTAATTCTATATGAATATTAGCCATTTAATACATTTTATATGCACTCAATTTTATTTATTTTTATTGGATATTTTATTTATTTACAATGCAGATGTCATTCCCTTTCCCCATTTTCCCCTCCCTAGAAACCCTTATGGCATACACCCTCTTCCTGCATGCTTTTATACCATTTTGATTACATGCATGTATTAAGGTCAGTTCTAGGTTGAGGGTCTAGCAATACAATAGATGTAAATAGTCAAGGAACAAGCAAGAAAATAGACACAAATAGTCAAAGAAAAAGGAAGGCATTAAACCCAATTATGTGAACACTCCCTTGATCACTGTTTCTAAGGGCTTATCAGGATGACCAAAGTATCTGAGCCTACTTCCCTGTACTAGCCCAAGGTCATTTTCATGTCTGAAGCCTACTTCCTTGTTCTAGCCTAAAATTTAGATTCCTGTCTGAGATTACTTCTTTGTTCTAGCCTAATATTTAGATTCCTACCTGAAATTACTTCTTTGTTCTTGCCTAATGTCAGATTCCTGCTTGAAGCCTACTTCCCCATCTGTGGCCAATGTCCATATTCCTGCCAAGCAGCCCATTTCCTTGTCCTTGGCCCATGTCAGCTTCTTGTCAAGCAGCTCCAAAGGCTCTCCACCTCTCCCCCATTTTTATTTTGTTAACAAGACTGAGACTGTCTTAGGTCATTCTGATAAGAATGACTTCCTTACCCATCATGAGATATGCATTATCAAAAGCAATACACTTCTGTCTTAGGTGCAGACTCTTAACTGTCCTTAGCTTGCCAGCATGTTAATTTAATAACTCTGTCTGGGAGTACATTTTCAGTTTCAAGCTATGCACTTTGGCTGCCTACATGTTGATGTTGTTAAAGATAAGCTTTAACAGGATGGGCTCTGTAGCCCATTTTTTAATTGGGTTATTTGATTAGCTAGAGTCTACTTTCTTCAGTTCTTTGTAAACCTTGGATATTATCCCTCTATCAGATGTAGGATTGGTAAAGATCTTTTCCCAATCTGTCATTTGCTGCTTTGTCCTATTGATTGTGTCCTTTGCTTTACAGAAGCTTTGCAGTTTTATGAGGTCCCATTTATCAATTCTTGATCTTAGAGCATTAGCCATTGGTGTTCTGTTCAGGAACTTTTCCCCTGTGCCCATATGTTCAAGGATTTTCCCCATTTTCTCTTCTATTAGTTTCAGTGTAGCTGGTTTTATGTAGAAGACCTTGATCCACACAGACTTGAGTTTTGTACAAGGAAATAAGTATGGAACAATTTGCATTCTTCTACATGCTAACCTCCTATTGAACCAGAACCATTTGTTGAAAATGCTGTCTTTTTTCCACTGAATGTTTTTAGCTTCTTTGTCAAAAATCAAGTGATTTTTGGTATGGGGGTTCATTTCTGGATCTTCTATTCTATCCTATTGATCCTCCTGCTTGTCTCTATTCCAGTATTGCTTTGCAGTACAGCTTGAAGTCAGGGATGGTCATTTCCCCAGAAGTTATTTTATTGTTGAGAATAGTTTTCACTATCCTGTTTTTTTTTATTCCAAATCAATTTGAGGATTGCTCTTTCTATCTCTGTGAAGAATTGAGTGGGAATTTTGAGGAGGATTACATTAAATCTGTAGATTGCTCTCGACAAGATAGCCATTTTTATTATATTAATCCATGAGCATGGAAGATCTTTCCATCTTCTGAGATCTGTTTTGATTTCTTTCTCCAAGGGCTTGAAGTTCTTGTCATACAGGTCTTTCACTTGCTTGGTTAGATTCACACCAAGGTATTTTATATTATTTGTCACTATTGTAAAGGGTGTCATTTCCCTAATTTCTTTTTCAGCCTGTTTATCTTTCATGTAGAGGAAGACTACTGATTTTTTTTTTTTAGTTGATTTTATAACCAGCCACTTTGGTAAAGTTATTAGGTTTAGGAGTTCTCTGGTGGTAGTTTTGGGGTCATGTAAGTATACTATTATAACATCTGCAAATAGTGAAATTTTGACTTCATCCTTTCCTATTTGTATCCCTTTGACCTCCTTTTGTTGCCTAATTGTTCTGGCTAGGACTTCCAGTACTATATTGAATAGGTAGAGAGAGAGAGTGGGCAGCCTTGTCTAGTCCTTGATTTTAGTGGGATTGCTTCAAGTTTCTCTCCATTTAGTTTGATGTTGGCTACTGGTTTGCTGTATATTGCTTTTACTATGTTTAGGTATGGGCCTTAGATTCCTAACCTTTCCAAGACTTTTATCATAAAGGGGTGTTGAATTTTGTCAAATGCTTTCTCAGCATCTGGTGATATATGATCACGTCATTTTTTTTTTTAGTTTGTTTATATAGTGGATTACATTGATGGATTTCTATATATTGAACCATCCCTTCATTCCTGGGATATAGCCTACTTGATCGTGATGGATAATTGTTTTGATATGTTCTTGGATTTGGTTTGCAAGAATTCAATTGAGTATTTTTGCATTGATATTCATCAAGGAGATTGGCCTGAAGTTCTCTTTCTCTGTTGGGTCTTTGTGTGGTTTAGGTATGAGCGTAATTGTGGCTTCATAGAATAAAGTGGGTAGTGTTCCTTCTGTTTCTATTTTGTGGAACAGTTTACAGAGAATTGGTATTAAGTCTTCTTTGAAGGTCTGATAGAACTCTGCATTAAAACCATCTGGTCCTGGACTTTTTTTGGTGGGTTGACTTTTCATGAATGCTTCTATTTCTTTTGGAGTTTGGGACTGTTTAGATGGTTTATCTGTGACTGATTTAATGTTGGTAACTGATATTTGTCTAGAATATTATCCATTTCATCCAGATTTTCCAATTTTGTTGAGTATAGGCTTTTGTAGTAGGATCTGATAGTTTTTTGAATTTCCGCAGTTTCTGTTGTTATGTCACCCTTTTCAGTTCTGATTCTATTAATTTGGATACTGTTTCTCTGCCCTCTGATTAGTCTTCCTAAAGGTTTTTCTATCTTGTTGATTTTCTCAAAGAATGAGCTCCTGGTTTTGTTGATATTTTGAGTAGTTCTTTCTGTTTCCACTTGGTTGATTTCAGCCCTGAGTTTCATTATTTCCTGCCATCTATAACTTTTTGGTATGTTTGCTTCTTTTTGTTCTAGAGATTTCACTTGTGTTGTCAAGCTGCTAGTGTATGCTCTCTCCAGTTTCTTTTTGTAAGTACTTAAGAGCTATGTGTTTTCTTTTCAGTATTGCTTTCATTGTGTCCCTTAAGTTTTGGTATGTTGTATCTTCATTTTCATTAAATTTTGATGTTATCCAGCCACATACCTTTGTCAATATATACAAAGCAATCAAAATCAGGTTACCATAAAAATTACTGCACACCATAATAATTTTGGTACACAATAACCAATTTATGAAGTATGCCTAGATGTTCTTCAATAGATTAGAATGTAGTACTCTTACATAAGAAAGTGAGATTTATCATTTTCAAATATATGGATGAGACTATTGATCACCATGTTAGCAGAAACAAGCTATACATGCAAAGACAACTGTGATAGGTTTGTTTCATATGTGAAATCTAAGAATCATAAAAGAAACAACTTGGAAATAAATGTGAGCAATAACGGGGATATAGAAGAGGATTTGGAAAATGAGATAAGTAAGGGAATAGTAGATAGAAGAATAGTAGAGGAGTCAACTTGAACACAGTTCATCATATGTGATAAGGGAATTCTAGCAGGAAACCCCATTCTTTGTACAATCAATTAATTTACACTAGTTTTCCAGGGTATATGCAAAAAATAGAATTGAGGTATCTTCTACTTTTACTACAAGCAGTACAGTTTGATGGACAGAGTCAGCAGCCTGCTTCTCTGTAGATATATGAAGATAGTTTTTCTGCTATGTGCTGTAAGACTATGATGTTTGAAGATTAATCTGCATCAGTGGGACTGACAAGCATTCATTTGCTGAATAATGATTTCCTAAATTCATAATTTATCATTTATACATGTCATTAACTAGTTAAAACTATAACTTGCTAGAGTGGAAATTCTTTCAGCTCGGCACTGACTTCGGTCTGAACTGTAAAGAATATTTACTTATTAGTAAATCAGAGTTTAAAGGCTGGAGAAAAATAAAAGCCATCATCATATAAACTGCATTGCGAAGCATTTATCTATACATATGGAGGCATAGGAGACAGTAAAGCAAATACAAACATGTCAGGAGTGACATTGGAAAATATGTACATAAATGTGGTGAAATCTACTATAGGAAGGTAAGGTATGTTATAAAAAAAATAATAAAGGATGCTGCTAAAGTTAGTTCAGAAAAGGAATTGAAGTGGCATCTTACCTAAAAAGAGTTTTAATATGTCCATAGCCTATGGTTCATCATATTCACAGTGAACCCATTCAAACCAGAAAGAAAATGCAGTGTGCTAAGAAATCTAATAACCAGAGGTATAACAGAAGGTGAATCTCAACCAAAACTGAGAGTGCCCTTTGCAGAATGAGATTTTTTTTCTGAGTTTTAGGACGCATTTTATAAATTTTTATATACTAGTTTTCTTGAGGGAAAGTCATAAGCTGTCACCTCTAAGGAGCACATATTGAGCTCATGTTCTGGTGACTATGGAAGAAAAAGACTATGGAAGAAAAAGGAATTCTATTGAGACTGCTGTGGTTCTTCAGCTCCCATGGGCAAACAATACTGGAAAGGATATGGACTCTTCCGAACACCAAGACAAAGGCTGTGATGAGTGAGTCAGCAAAGCTCCTGTCCTGCCTCACTGGCATACATCAGTTCCTCCTGAGAGGAAGGCAAAGGGAAAGTGCATTACTAAAAAGGATGCATGATTTAGCTGCTGTGTTAAAATTTCTGTCTGTAGCCGTATTACCAGCTTTTGAATTCAAATTCCATGTTAACTATATAAGACCAAAGCAAAGGGGAATTATTCAATCTAATCAAAGCCTTTTACTTTATTATAAGGGCTAAGGTTTTCAGAACCCTTCCTGTGCATGCATGAGGCCCTCACTTTGATTTCTAGCACTCAAGTAGTCAGTTTTTCCCATTACGCTTTGTTCAGACAATTTTTGTCTTACTGATCTTTTGTATATTATGATTTCTGATTTCATGATTTTAGTTTTGTTTGTATTTCTGGATTTTTTTTGTCTTTTAAAAATATTCCTTGTTTTGGCTTGTTTGTTTGCCTAGTTATTCGTTTATTTCTTAGTTTTGTTTTGTTTTGTTTTTTCTAAAGAGAGAATGGAAGTAAGTGGGGAGAAGTTGGGGAGGTGGTTATGTGGAGAGGGACAGCAGTGGGAAGAATCTGGGAAAAGTTGCTATAGAGAAAACTATGGTCAGGACATATTGTATAAAGTTCTTTTTTTTCAATTAAAAGAAAGCTGGTAATAGTGGTACACCCTTATAATTCCAGCCCTGGGAATAGAAAGTTGTCAGGATGTCTGGAACTGTCCCAGTAAGAGTCCCAGTCTCCAAAATAAGTCTCAGGGTAATTCCTGAGGAAATAGAGCTGAGCTTGACTTCTGCTCTCAACACAAATGGAGTTAAGTTTATAGTCTTTGCACTTAAAGCTTTAAAGCAGGAGGATTGGTTTGTGTTCTAGGCTACGTTGGACTATATAGTAACACCACTTTCTTAATTTAAAAATCTGAGTTCATTTTCACTAATCAAATAGGTAGAAATGTTTACACTTCCACATATACATCATATTCTCAAACTAATTTGATTCTTGAGGGATTGATGCTTTATCTACTTGATGACATTTAAACTGGAATATTTGGTAATTTTAATTCCATTTTACCTATAGGATGATAATGTATAGATGAAACGAACTTTGAAATTGTAATTTTAAAAATTTTAACAAATTTTTAAATAAAAATATGATCACATCACTTCTGTCTTTTCTTTCCTCACTCCTATCTCTCACATATTCTCCCTTTCATGCTCTCTTAAGTTACAGCCTATTACTTTTTTTATGTGTGTATGCATGTGCATGTGTATACAAATATAAATTGTTCAATGCTTTCAGTATTATACATATATGTATACAGTTTCAAGGGCTGACCACTAGTATTAAGTAATCAGTTAGGGCTCTCATCTTTGAGAAATACTATTTCTCCATCTCTCAGCATTCCTTAGCTGTCTACTGGTCTTTTTTTAAGGACAGGACTTTCTGAGATTTCTCCCTTCCATTTTAGCCTGTCTATTGGTATTGTACATCTTCAGGGCTTGCTTAGATAGTTGTAGTGTTAAGATATCATGGTTGAGGCTTCTCTGTCACTTCTAGGAGATACAATCTCACAGCTGATTTTCTGGTAGTGTGACTCTCACAATCTCTGCAAATTTCCTCAAGCCTAAGGTGCTGGAATTATTTTACAGATGTATCAACTGGGGCTAGGCAAATTCACAGGAAGAAAATCATGTTTGTAGTAGAATCCTGTGAGTCTTAGTTGAGACTCTACTCCCAGTGCCTTACTAAACCAAAATAATTACTATCTGCATTCTAAATATTTGCACTTACACCCACAGATAAGTAAAGTTCTCACTCCTCATCAAAGAAACTTTTCAAGTGACAGAGACCATTACACAGAGCTACTACTGGTCAAAATACAAAGAAGACATGATTGTAAATTGCTTAGCCCTGATTCCTATACCTTCTTTAATCTTCTGTGCTTTTATAACTGTGATCCTTTTCAGTGTTTTCAGATAATGTATATGTGTTAAGAATTATTATACAATGAAATTAAGTATATAGTCTCTGCACTTGAAGTTTTAAGGCAGGAGGACTGGTGTGTGTTCTAGGCTAGGTTGGACTGTATAGTAACACCCTGTCAATAGGTTAAGTCTAATTATATTATAGGCCTTTCTTAATTTAAAACTATGAGCTCACCTTTTAGATTCCCTAACATTCCCCATACAGCATTCTCCACTTACAATTTTTCTCATATACTGAGAAGGTGGAACACCTCAGCTGAAATGCACTATTTGGTTCAGAGTATAACTCTAACTTCTCATCAGGATAGGGCAATTTTACCCTTCAAAATATGGCACCTGAACAAGATCTCCACAGAATTGGCTCTGTTTGCCATCTTCTTATAGAAAAAGAAATAAAATGTTCTTCCTGAAAATTTATAAACTTAAAAGTAAATTAATTTAAAGGTTAGTTGAAGATGAAGAAGGATTTTTGTCCAGTGGTGCAGCCACTGAAAGCCATTGTCCAGTGAACAACACTTCACTCCTGCCACCAAGAGAAACTCTAAACATATTGGATGATCAAATGAATGGAAAAAGAAAGAGGTCTTAGGGGACCATCAAGACAAAGAAAGAAACTGGTGGGAATGGAAAAGTGACCAAAAGAGTAATGAGGGATGAATATGACTGAAATGCATCATAGGGTGCAGAATAGCATGATGAACCTATTATAATATAGAGTAAAGACAATCTCTGATAGAAACATTTCAAAAACAGTTTTATCTGAACAAAGGTTGCACGGCATTCACTTCCAGAGGCTTGGCATTCTCAAATAAATTGAACATAATGAAATGAGACAGAGATGATACCACTGGTCAAGTACCTGCCTGGCACTTTGGGCACTTCTGTTGGATCCCCCATTGACCCTTCAATCCTACCACTCAAAGATGGAGGTATGAGGATCAGAAGTTCAAAATCATCCTCAGCTACATAACAAATAAAAGGCTACTCTAGGATACATGATACCTCGCATCAAAAAATATTGTAATACATATTATTGGACTCACTTTAGTCAAATTATGGAACAACCATGAATCAATTGTCAGCAGACTACTTTTGGGCACAGGCACTATAGGAAAGTCTATTTAGAACATACTAGGGAGTAGATCATATCATAACTCTCCTGAGAAAGACCAGATGATTAAATAATTCTACCAAACAAAATACCAAGGCTTAACTTACTTTAAATTCCAGAGCTGAATGATTCTATCTGGTATTTTATGGTTTATCAGGGTGAAAAGGGAGAAAAATTGTTGGAGAAACTTCACCAAAGCATAGGCACATTACAAAAAAGAACTGCAGTTTACTGCTTAGAAACAAAAATAAAGACAGAAATTTAGGATTCAAAGGCAAGAGGGATTTTTATCCTAGCCTTTAGATGGTGATTCCATCCTACCTGTATCCACCTACTCTTTCAGGACATTGAAGGACTTATGTCCTCTTATGAACTCCAGTTTAAAGAACAGGAATAATGATTATGCTTCCATTCTTAATATGGAACAAAGATTAGATGAGATAAAAATTATAGTATTAAATAATTAAAATTCAGGCCCCAGAGTTTCTACCTTTCCTTTGCTTATTGAGTTCTTGGATGAAAGACACTCACAGCCTTTGTATTTTCAATATGCCTTAAGCAGCACAATAGCTGGGCAGCTGCCTACCCTCCAAGCTGCTAGGATTTTCTTACCTATTGATAACTCCAAGTAATTATTTACTATTCACTAAGTTCTGTCTGGAATGCTCTTAACATCAAAGCCCATTTAGTCAGGTTTTTATGGCTCAGCTAACCCATTGGTAGTTTCTCTTTTCTCCACTTCCACTTTATTCTTCCTTGTGGTCCCAAGCTCCAGAGACCTAAACCTTACCTATGTCTCTTCTCCCCAGCTACTGGCTGTTGGCATCTTTATTTACCAACCACAATTAACTGGGGGCAGAGTCACTTAGCTAGTGTTTAAGTGTGGACTCTTGTCTCTGAAGTCGCCAATTTTGGGGCCAAATTAGCATTAGAAGACAAGTAGCACCTGGCCAACCCACTACAAAAATGCAAAAACTATATGACTCACTCTCATATCCAAATTCTCCTTTTCCTTCCCTTGGAGGTACTGAAACAAGTGATGGAATACCCCAGGCTGCAGGGATTCAACGAGACCCTAGGGAAGGGGGTGAAAGAATGAAAGGACAAGTGACACAAAGGATGAGAGCATGTCTGGGGTTCTGATCAAGTTCTGCAACTTTAATTTCAGGAGGCAGGTTATAAAGACACAGCAAAATGAGAATTTTAAGCAAGGGTCATTGCTTAGGGCTATCCCACTATTGAATCCTCATTGTCTAAGAACATCACACTGTCCTATCTCCATTGCCCAAGTCCATCCAACTATTGTATCCAGCTCTCAGGAAATCTTTGAGTTCCTGGGACCTGAGATCTGCGAACATACTGACTAGGCATTCCAGAACAGCAGGTAATTTCCTGGGTTTGGTTCCCGGCAATGAAATTATGAAACAACAGGGCCTCTGAGTGCACTGTCTCCAAAAATATGCACAGAATGATTTTATACCCTTGGATGTTTTCAGGAACAGACAGGCATCTATTAAAGCCCTCCAACAGAAGAGAGATTTGGTCAGATTTTTGTTCTGGAGTTCTCACTTTACTGGCATGTTTGAAAAGAACAAATGAGAAGTGTAATGGCTATTCCTGGTTGCTAAGTTGACTATGTCTGAAATGAAATACAATTCAGACTTCAGGGCTTACCTGTGATCCAGATCTTAAGGCTGGAAGACACAAGTTTCTGACCTGGATCTTGGCACAGAGATCTTGAGGCATAGTGGCTATGAGAATCTTAGGCCTAGGCAAGGTGGTATATGCCTTTAATCCCAGGAGACTAAGGCAAGTCTCTGTGTTCAAGGTCAGCCTGGGACAAAACAAGTCCCAGATCTAGGTGTGATGGTATACATCTTTCATCTGGGCCACATCTTCTGCTGATGACCTACATAAGGACATTGGAAAAAGGAAGATGCACTCTTCTTTGCCTGCTTGCATTTACTTGCCAGCACATCTGTTGAAATCTACTTCTACAGAAGACCAGCTGAAACAACTAGCCTCATGAGACCGAGCAACTACTAGACTCTTGGACTTCCAATTCAGAGCTGACCATTGTTGGGGAGTTAGACTGCAAACTGCAAGTCATCATAATAAATTCCCTCAATATAGAAATATATTCCATATGTTCTGTGTCCCTACAGAACCCTGACTTATACGAGAAAAGTAAGAAAAAGAAAGATAGGACATATATATGTGGTGGTTTGAATATGTTTAGCCTGTAGGGAGTAGTACTGTCAGGAGTTGTGGCCTTATTGGAGGAAGTGTGCTATGGTGGGGGTGGGCTATGAATCTCTGCCCAGTGTGGAAGAGTCAGTCTTCTGTTTGCCTTCAAAATAAGATGTAGAACTCTCAGCTACTCTAGTGCCAAGACTACCTAGATACTGGCATGATTCCTATCTTGATAATAAACTGAACCTCTGAACCTGAATACCAGTAAGCAGCATCCCTCCATGGCCTTTCCATCATCTTCTGCCTCCAGGTTCCTGCCCTGCTTAAATTCCTGTACTGGCTTTCTCTAATGATGGAACATGATCTCAAAGTATGAGTTTGCAACTGGTTTTCTGGATTGGATTGATCAGCTTGATTTGTTCCATATTTGACCAAACAGATGTTTTAAAGCAGATGCCAAATCTTGCGAAGAATTTATACAAACAGGGCCAAGTTGTGGGTAGTATATAATAAATACATTTTTGTAAGAAGGAATTCCTACTTCTACACAATGTGAAGCTTTAAAAAAGAAGGGTCGCCAGCCAAGTGCCATAGAAAATCCCAGATGCTCGCAAGTGGTAAAGAAAAATAAAAATTTCATCAATAACAGCAAAGGAAAGGCAGAAAATCTTCAGCCAGATGACATTTCTCAGATCCAACCACAACAGCTGCATCTAAAGTTGCAATCAGCAGAACCACAGAAGCTTTCATTAACATTCAAGAGGGCTGAATACTATGAATCAATCTCTCCTACCCTATGAAAAATTATATGGAGAATGCGAAGTCTTAGGACAGATCTGATGAATGAAATTGTAAGGGTCTATGATTCCCCAAAGAATGATAACCCAGACTCAAATAGTATGTAAACACAATGAGTGTTTTATTCTGTAGTATTCCAGCATGCTGGGGTCTCCCCATTCCCAAGATAGAGAGACAACCAAATGAGCTTGCAGATTAGATTTAAAGCACGTTAGGGGATCCTGAAATAGGTAGCCTTTATATTATTCCATCTCTAGAGACATTCCTTTACCTGGGCATGGGAGCTGGAACTTTTTACTGAGGAGGTCTGAAAACTTGGTGACCCATTGTCCTTGTTTTAGGCAAGCTGATTGGGTACTTTCTAGCTTCTGACTAGCTTTCTGAAGCCTGGGTTGTTTGGGTTTTGTTTGTTTGTTTGTTTGTTTGTTTGTTTGTTTGGTTGGTTGGTTGGTTGGTTTTAGCTGACTTGCCTGGGCTTTTCCAGTTCTTAGGCCTAGTCTCCTAGACTGCCAATTTGAAATCTGTCATAGAATCAGTCTAGCTGTCTCAGAATGAGGAGGATTACTTCCATATTGGCTTTGGCTCATTTGTGGAGAAAACTGTGATGTCCTACATTAGTACAATACCAGCAAAGCTAAGAAACCCTTGTAGGCGTGAACAAAACTACACTAGTCCATTTAGCTACAAAAATGTACTCAGTTTTACTGACAAAGGAGAGTTTTTCAATGAACTTGTTGGTTATCAGCCCATATCTGGAAACTTAAACTCCCCAGAAGGTGGTTTTGATGCAATTATCCAGGTTGTGGTTTCTGTATTGTTGATTGGCTGGAGGAACTGAGAGTTCTGCATCTCATTCCAAAGGCAAATAGGAGAAGACTGACTCTTCTGCAATGGACAGCGATTTATAGCCCATCCCCACAGTGACACACTCTTTCAAAAAGTCCACACCTGCTAACAGTACAACTCCCTATGGGATAAGCATATTCAAAACACCACAGCATATTAGAGAAAAATCCTCCTCGGTGAGCTGACAAAATATTCCCTTAACAACAGAGTTTTCACAGAAGACAAGAAGCAAAGACTGTTGAATTCACACTTCTGCTGCAGGTAAACACATAAAGCATCTTCACACTAGTTAAAGTATGATGGCAGGGGTGATATCAAAGAAGAGAGAGAATATAGAAAGGAAAAGAAGAACACCAGAGCTACCATTGTGTATGTCAATATGAGGACTTAGGTGTGTGTGAAAGAGGAACTACTGAAGCTGTAGGTCCTATAGTGACAGTGGCATCCTGAAAGAGGTAACATAAGCCAAATGAGCTCACAACAGTCATTTCTGGTTGAGCTTCATAACTGATAAGGTGAACATTGGGGACCAAGGAAATGACATGGCAAGGCAAAGTCACAGCATGAATTCTAGTATGGATCAACACAACTAATCAGTAAGATATGGCACCATGCAAATCTTTAATATGTATGATAGATTCTTACTTACCTATTTATCTTATC
Organism: Grammomys surdaster; assembly: GCF_004785775.1. Taxonomy (NCBI): domain Eukaryota; kingdom Metazoa; phylum Chordata; class Mammalia; order Rodentia; family Muridae; genus Grammomys; species Grammomys surdaster. The sequence goes on from NW_021621098.1 coordinate 1,248,986, forward strand.
ACTAGATTCCAAAAAGAACCAAGTATAACTTGTAGCTTTTGGAGAATGTATCATAGTATGAAAGTTTAAAAATAGAAAATTTCTGTACTGAAAGGAGCAAAAACTCAAGCACAAATCAAATATACAGAAGACTGCAGCATTGCTTCTGCTATAGGAACACATTGATATTCTTTTTCTGATTTCTCACTTTGTCTGCCACTCAAATAACATCACTTTAAACAAGGGTGCTTCCTTCTACAAATTAATTTTACCCTCATTGTTTGGGATTAAAGGTGTGTGTTAAGAGCATATGTGTGTTCCAGCAAGAGGGATCAAAGGTGTGTGCTAATGGCTGAGCAGCACCACAACTCTAAATGGTTTGTTTTTGTTTTTTTTTTCCAGAAAATAACAAAATCTTAGGGTTCAGAGTATGACAAATATCCTGCGACAACTCTTTAAAGCACTGAAATAGAAACAACTTAAGAGAGAGCAATGAAGGATTAGTAGGCAGTTTTGCAGGAACAGTGACAAAGAGACAGTTTCCAAAGAGAGAACAAGTTAGACCAAGGTTGAGACAAAGCAAGCCAGAGAATAAGGACCGAACAGGTTAGAACAGATTGCTAAAGGTAGTATGAGGCCAAGCAGAGCAATTCAGGAGAAGCAGAAAGAAGTCAGATTGAGTCAGTCTGTTTGGGGAAGAGCTTGAGCCAGAACAGTTGAGTTTGATCAGTGAACTAGAGATCAGAAATAACTAGGAAGGGGTGAGGTTATTCAGTAGCACGTCTAAGAGGCTGAAAAAATTCTAGGCCTAGATTAGATTGTATGGAGGCTGAGAAACAAGATCTCGTAGGTTCAGCCTCCATCTTAGAGAACCTGATCTAAGGTTGAACTTGACTTAACCAATAACCTGGCACCTAGCACCAGTTTCCAGGTTACTCCCCAACAAACTTTTGCCTAGTAGTAATTTTCAGTGCATTCTCTAAGAAGCCTGACTCTGCAGTTGCCAAGTAGGATCTTGCAGTTGCCAAGCTTCAGGGGACATTCTGCAGGTGGGGAAAGGTAGGGGGTGAGGGTAAGGGCGAGGGTCCTGGCTTCTAGCATCTCCTCCTTCTCTGTTTAGTTAGAGAAGGCGTCTTATGATCAATCCCAACTATGTGAGTTTTGAATTTGGATGTCTAATTAAGGGGGGTCTTAGACAAGTTCACAACCCCAAAACACTGATGTGAGACGAGTCACATCGATGGTCGAAGGCTTTAGGCTGTCGAAGATGGGCAACGTCAAGGGACCCCGAGGTGGACAGATAGACTCAAAGCAGTGTACCATATCTTCTAAAGAATAGCAGGGAGACCATAACTCAAGCAGTGTACCATATCTTCAGAAGAATAGCAGGTAGATCATAATTCAAGGCAGTGTACTGTATAGACCATGACATGTTTCAAGGCAGAGGCCAAGAAGATTCTGTACTTTTCCACCACCTGGCCCCTCTTACCCCCTCCCCTTGCAAAACATGCTATAAAAAAGCATCTCATATTAAAAAAATTTTTTTTAAAAATCTAAAATTCTAAACTAAAACAAACAAACAAAAACAAACAAACAAACAAAAACAAAAATAAACAAACAAAACAAAAACAAAAACAACAACAACAACAAAAAGAAGCCTGACTCTGGCACTTCACTCCCTAACAAGTATCAATCAGAAGTAAAGCAGAAGTTAAGTTTAAGGTTTGGCTCCCAACACCAGCCAATTATGTTAAAGGGCATTGACATCCCATAATAATCCCCCAAATCAGATGTGTACTAGGCTAGAAAGCCCCTTCCTTATTTGCTCACCTCTATAAATGCTTGCTTGAAACTGGGCTCAGGGCTTCACCTTTAAGTCCTGCTGTGTCTGGGTCAGTGTGGGGAGCCCAAGCTTCAGTTTGTATAAAAAGACACGAGTGCAATTTCATTGTAAACAGCTCCTTGGTGGTGTTTTGGGGCTTGCGATCAGGCACAAAAGGCTAGAAGCCTCCAGGACGAGGCCTAGGTTAGGACATGGAAGCAGTAAGCCTCCCAGACTATAATTATTACAGCAAAATAAAAGTTACTTTTACAAGAAATTCTCAGAATTTCATATTATAAAGTGTATCCAAGTATTTTCCTCTAAAAAGATGTTTGGAACAGAATACATGCCAAATATGAAAGAAAAAGCACCCAAGTTGCTTAAATGCTTAAAAATATTACCTGTTATAAACAACAAAACAAACTATTTCTACATACAACACCCTCATTTGAAACTGAAGCTAGCTGTCCTGTTTCACTCTCAAATTCAGTATTAATCATTTGGGGCTCAGAACATTTTTCTGTTAAATACAGTTCTCTTAGTTTTAGCAAAATAACTCCCTCTCCCGGCTCAGCAGCTTTAAGAAATTAGATAGAAATATTCATATATAATCTGTTCTTTCTTTAGAACTCATATAGCATACCTTTCAAAACACCTTTCTTCTTATAAATTGGGTTAGAGAAGAACTTATTGGTGAATAATTATTACAATCAAATAAGAATGTCCTATGAACTACATTAAGATGAACAGAGGAGGGAAAACATGGATTCCCAAAAGAGGCAAATATTTAATCTCTATAGTGGAAAGTTGTTAAATAGTGTGTGATGCAAACCAGCAAATAATGATTTATAACTAGGGAGTCAAATAGGAGAAGAAACAGTGAAAAGTTCTTAGGGTATGGCCTCAATGGATTGGGAAGTAAAACAGGATAATGCTAACGTCTAGGTCATACATAATAATTTGTGGATTCATAGCACAAATTTCAATTTTCAAATAACATACATGTGCAATTTTGTTTTATTTTTAAAAGATGCCTCATTCTTCCAAGAAGAAAATAAGAACTGAATGGTGGAAAAAGGACTGAAATCTGCAAAGTATTAAGAAATGAAATTATGATTTGAGATTGTTAAACAGCCAATTCCTGGTTCCTTTAAGTAAGCAAACAGACATTCTAAAACATTTTAAACCTTCAAGGAATTTACCATATATATATAGGGTATCTTTGAAAAATAGTTAAATAAGCATAGTCACATTTTGAACATGGAAGTGAAACTACTTCAAAAAATGAAAATGAAATAAGTTATTCTTAAGTGCCACATACAAATGTTATAAAATTTGGCACTTAAAAATATACTATAACTTGGAAAATAAATGTTAATGGAGTGAAAAACAAAATATGTAACTACATTAAATGTCAATTACAACCTGTTTAATACTAAAGTGGACATTCTAAAAAATAAAAAAAAAGTATGTAGTGATTTCAAGCAATCTGTATTTCTCATACTTTTTTTCATAATACCAGAGAGAAAATAGTTGTCAAAACACTTAGTTTCTTCATATTCTATTTATAATAATAATATCAGTCTAAATTTGATAATATCATTAAGTCATAGCTCACAGGACAACCTTATTCTATAACATTTACCTCCATATCAACTACATTTGTAAAATCTATATTATATTCCACCTGTTTAAGTATATTAGACAGTTATCTGAATAGTAGTCTTATATTAATGATTACTTGGGAGTCATGTATTTCATTTTTATATTATCATCATCTGAATTATTTCTAAAACAATAGAGGAATACACACTTTCATTTTTAAAAATACTTAACAGTAAGTTCCACTAATGTCACTTGATAGATTACAGTCTAAAGTTTTGCAAAATCTCTGGAGTCCATCACACTTATTCAATCTGAAGAAAGCTCAGCTTTGTATCTGTCTTCAATTTTCCTGTTCTTCGTCCATGAGTTTACCCTTGGCCTAGCAGGTACTAAGATGACTTGATAGCATTCCTCTCTAGATACCTTGAATTTGATTTCTTTAAGATACTGTACCTTCATTTTCTCCTTCATTGACTTCTAGTTTTTCATCTGAAGGCCATTTCTTTTTACTAACTACCAGTTCTTACTGACTGACTAAAATCTTACAGGCACATTAAACTATGAATGACTGTCTTTGATCTCTCTCCAGAGAAGTTCAGTTTGCCTGCTTCAACCTATCTTATTTTTTCTCTTTTCTTTCCTTTGTGGCCTTCAAATTGCTTTGTAATTTGATCTGCCACTTAGGGTCTTCTATAGTTGATACCGGTTTTTAGCATGCTTATGTGAAATGATGACTCCATACATCTGCTTCATCTGGACACAAATTGTACTCTGGTGTGAGGCACAGATGGAGAATTTCTGAGAAGTCTGTATGATTTTTTTTAAAAAAAATGATCAAGATGGTAACTGGGATGACTAATGTTGTCACCTTGGCATGTTCTTGAACCATTCAAAAAGGACAAACTTCAAGTAAAATCTATGAGGGAGTTACTTTAGATGAGGATAAAATCAGGTGGGAAGTCCCATACTCATCACCCTTTCCTGAAATGAATCAACAAGAGAAAACCAGTTGAGCACCAACATCCCTTGCTCTCGGTTTCATCATTATGGATGCAATGTGACCAGCCTCTTCCAGCTCCATAGTTATGGATGCAATGTGACCAGCCTCCTCCAGCTCCATAACTATGGATGCAATGTGACCAGCCTCCTCCAGCTCCATAACTATGGATGCAATGTGACCAGCCTCCTCCAGCTCCATAACTATGGATGCAATGTGACCAGCCTCTTCCAGCTCCATAGTTATGGGTGCAATGTGACCAGCCTCTTCCAGCTCCATAGTTATGGATGCAATGTGACCAGCCTCCTCCAGCTCCATAACTATGGATGTATTGTGATCAGCTCCCTCCAGCTCCATAACTATGGATGCAATGTGACTAGACTCCTCCAGCTCAACAATTATGGATTATCCCTCTCCAGCTCTTGTTGCCATGACTGCCATGCCATGATGGACTGTGCCTAGAACTGTAAGACAAAATGTACCCTCTGTCCTTTCATGTCAATGCCATAAGAAAGGAAACTACTATTTTACCTGTAAAATAGACTCTGTAAAACTGATAATAGAAGAACAAAACAATCTTGAAAGTAAAGAGACTGGAACCAAGAGGTCAGGAGTAGAGACAGAAAACAATCAGAATGAGAAAGCATGCATGAGAAAACAAACACAGGAAAGAGTAAATTATTTAGTTCTTCAAAATCTAACTTACTCCTAAGAGAACTATCCCACTCTCTCTAGGAAGATGCTGTCCATTCAAGACTGTTTGCTCCTATATCAGATTATACAACACTCGGCCCTGATCTCTTAAAGCAAGTACCGGTTACCTTAGGAATCAAGTTTCCATGAACCTGTAAAAGCTGAATCATATTTCACCTAAAGGAATATCATTCATCTATTTCAGCTTTGAATATTTTTTCTATTGAAGACATTTTATTAATTATAGTATTTTTGTTGGTTTTGTATTAAAGTCATTTCTAAATTGCTAAAAAATATTCTTGTATATTCCTTCTGGTTTCTATATGTCATTTTTTCCCCTGAGTATATCTAAGGAACAAAATTCTATAGTCATAAAACATGTGAATGCTCATATTAAAAGGAAATGTCAAAGTGTTTTATAAGATGCTTACATACAGCATATATACTCTTCATTTGCATCTCTAATAGCTCATAACAAAAGTGTAATTAATTGTTTTACAGAGTATAAATGTGAAGTGTGTATCAACTTTCAGTTTGATTGGTATGTCTCTAATTTCAGGTAAAAAAGAACATCTGTTGCCATTACTGGCTTGAAGCATTATACTTCCTTCAAATGGATAACATTCTTTGCATGTCTTTCATTGAAACGTTGGGGTTTCCTTTCCCATTAATTTAAAACCTTTAGATGCTATTGACTTAATGTTTAATTTAGGTTATTAATTACAAATATGTTATTTAAGATGTAATCTACTTTCCCTCACTAAGGTGATGTAATAGCCAAAATTCATATAAATCAGCAAAAGTGTATGTAGCACATGTTTCAGCATCACCTAGAAGGGCCACTCAACCAGTGTCTAGGAAGATAGATCAATTTAAGTTTCCTATATGGTGTAAATTTAAAATTTGGCTTTTGAGAAGTTTCATGTTAACCCATAGATACTGGTAAGGCACATAAAATAATTTTAACATAAAAAAGACACTAATTGTAAAGGTTGCAGCTCATTTTTCTGTTGAGATCTTTTAGCTCTTTTTATGATAGTTCAATATTATCCTAGCATGTATTTATTGAAATGAATATTATTTTGGTAAGGGTAAACCCAAGAAGAGAAGTATACCATTGTATCTGGGGTGACATGGTGTGGCAGGACCAACAAGCTGGATGATTACAATTTTCTTCCTCTCACAGGATGCAGAGAGATCAGGGAAATAGAGCAAGGGTGTTCGTCTTCAAAGTCTACCCTAGTGATATATTTCTCCATCCTGTGCACATCTCATAGACCCTTTAAATAGTGCCACCATCTAGGGACAAGATGTTCAACTAAGTTAGCTTATGGAAGATATTCCTTATTAGAACCAACACCCAAAGAATGTTAGACTTCTATCCTTGAGGCTCTGTTGGTCTGTTTCTAACATCCTTCTCTGTACCCTTTTCAACACTGTTCCTTTCTCCAGCTAACAGCAGCTGATGCTGTTTTGTTACTTTTGTAGTAAGTGCTCAGCTTTCAGCATTCATGACACTGTGCAGCCTCTGGTGTTCTATCTGTTACTAGCTTAGCCCACACTACTGACTAATGACTGTAGACACTAAATAGAATCCTTTTATCAGATGTTCTCTCAGGTGAATAATGTACCCTCCTTATACATGCAGAGAAGAGATGTTTGAACCAATTACCATACACATTACAAATAAATAAGATTTGGTTTTGCATCAAATACAGCATTATCTCTAGAACTCATCACAACATATATTCTGCCTATCACTAAAGGAAGTGTTGCTCCCATAGCCTAGGTAAAAATGATTGCACTATCATTAGGTGTTAACTGAGAATTGAGATAGCAGAAAAAGTCTGCTATAAACTTTTTGAAATGACCATTGTCCAAAACTGTTTATGCAGGAGTCTAAGAGATCAGTTTTAATGGCTGTGTGACTTTTATCAGCGTGTGCACCAATTTGGGATAAGGGTAGTATAGGCAGCTGCTTGATAATCCTAGTGTTCAAGGCAACCAGGCCAGTAACAGAATCCAACAGTTGCCTATTAAGAGCTAAAATTTCCTTACCTACCAATGCATTTGCATTTGTATAGGAGTGCAAACACCAAAATGAGTTTTAAGAGTTTATCATTTATTCTAACAATTATTTTTAACAGGTTATGTTTAACAAATACCTAGTACCCAGTGGAAATGGGAGTCCCCCTAACATCTCTCATTTCTACTAGACTAAAAGAATCTATTCTTATAATACAATGTCACAGTTTATTTCCAAATATTACTGACTCTTCTAAAAGAGGAAAATCTAAGAATAGTTAGAAAAGCTAGGAACTTGAGCAAATTTTAGAAGATCAGAATAAAGGGAATTCCACATGTTTCAGCTTCTATTTGCTGACTCTAAAAAGAAGCAATAAGAGATAATTAAAAACCACAGCAAAACTCTCTCCATATTACAGCTTTACTTATGAGATAATTTTCAAATGGAAACTCATAAACCTGAAATGGCAAATATTAAAGGCACACAGAACTAAAATTTGACTTTTTCTTTGTTAAAAAAATAAATTGGATTTAGAGTTCTTAATGAGCTATGGTAAAAGGTTATTTTTTAACCTTCTCTATAATCAGCTCAGAAAGTTGAGGGTCCATATTTCTCTAGTATAATCTTTGTTGGTTTTCATTGACTTTATCATGCATTTGGTTAATTAAAACTAAATAGTTTCTTGTTTAAGTAGGCACTGAAATGCTTCACAACTGTGCTTTCTTCTGTGCACATTTAAATTTTAGAATTTAGTGCACATTCATTAATCACTATCTACAGTCCTACTTCTCTGTCATTCATGAATTCAATCCAATTAAGTGACCAAATACAGTTGAACTATTTAAATGTAGCTTACTAATGTATGAGACTAGGACTATGGTTATTTTATTTGGCCTTGACAAATACTAAGGGATAACCCGTAGACTATTTTCCTAACTGCTGCCCTGGCTACTTCCCCAGCAGTATAATCAAGTACTTGCTGTATCCCCTGACCGTGCATTCAAGGCCCATCTCTTCTCAGGGTGGCTTCCTCCTCTCTAAATTTCCTCTCTTCTCTCCTTTCTCTGCAACCCCCAACCAAGTAATTCAAAACCCCTCTCTAACCCAATAATTGGCTATAGCCAATTTTCTTTAAACAGTAATTTTAAATTAAGGAACAAGGTTTGCACAACAAAAGTTGGCGAAGGTGAGACTTCTTTCTTAGGCCATAAGACCTATGGCTACACAATTTAGCATAACAATACATAGCAACAGCCCAAATGTCAACAACCAAACCATGCACACAACTGTGGCTTTGCCTTTCCAAGATAACATGGAGAAGAAATAAACATTTAGGATTTCTTTTAAGATTTTAATGGCTTTTAAATCTTTAGGTCAGCTACCACAAACTACTATCATGATTTGCTATATGTAAAAATGTGATGCGAGATATGACTGAGATGCTTTCTCCATACATCTCAGATAGCTTCATGCTATTGTTGATTAAGTGTCATGGGAAGAGTCCTCAAACAAATGGCACACTCATGTTTCCTCAGTTGCTTTTGCATCTGCCACAGTCTTTAAACCTCTTAATAAACATTGATCCCAGTCTTTAAAAATACAGAAACTTTACTTTCCTTAATCACAATATTATTGGTTATTATAAGAAATTAATCAAACTTTTGTTGTCATTATAAAATATTATCTGAAGGATCTACAAAGAGCTATGGGCTAGAAATATGTGTCGACACTTGTGAAACTGACTATAACTAGTAATATAAATTATAGTGCTTAAAATATTTTCTCCAATATTTAAATAACTTCCAGATCACACTCACGGGATTATTAAAATCCTCAGAATTCTTTACAGTCCATAGAAGATTCATGAGTGCCCATATTGACTCAATGTACCACAGAATGAAATTAATTCTGTCGGAGTCAATATACTAATGAAAAAGATTCATTTATTTGAAGTAATTCTGATGTATAATGTTTATGCTTATTTTAATTATAGCTTTGTGGAAGTAAAAACTATGCATTGCAAAACACAATATTGCAACACAGTAAGTTCTAATATACCTCTACACCTTAGTTAATGCTGTAAACACATACATCACCTTCAAAAGTTTCTCTGCCAAGCTTCTTGATTGCTCCTGTTTAACCTGTTCCACCTGCCCCTGTCTCCAAGATGATATTGATCTACTTTTTGTTGTCACAGATTGATCTGTATTTTCTAGATTTTTTTCATAAAATCGGAATCTGAAAGTGTCTACTCTTCGTTTTTCTCACTCTCTGTAGCACATAAGTGTGTGAGAAGTGGGAAAGTTCATGATGAATGGAGCTTTGCTCATTAATACTGCAAGACAATTGGATGACAGAGTATTAGGAGAGAAATATTTGCACTTTAATGTGATCAACTTCCACTCTTTGCTGATCTTTGTCAGTATCCTCTTCAACACACAGGCATGCATGCATGTGCTCTAAAAGAAGATTGCTTCTATCATCTTCTATTAAGATCTGCTCCAGCTTTTGGAGATAGGAATCACAGAACACTGGGAGCCTTCCTATAACTAAGCCCTCTCAGAGTTTCATCAAAGGTACAGAACACATAGAAGTTTCTCATTTCTTATTTTTCTACCTAATTACTGGAACCTACAGCACTCTCAACCCTAGGATCTCTTCTCTGGCAAGCTGATTTTGTCTGTTCAGGGTCTAGACATTGTGGGAGGCAATGATCTCCCCAGTGATTGTTTTTCCTGTGCCATCTAAAAAGAATTAGTATTTCTCCTGTTTGTTGGGGTTTTAATTTGCTTTCAGAATGTAATGACAATTTCAAATTCCTACACAGAGAGAGTGCATCTCAAGCTAGAGGCTGACATTTATGTTTAACAACTGTTTTATCTGCACCAGTCCCCTGCCCCCGCACCTCTCTTTCCTTTCTGATGCTGCAAATGTTTGTCTTCCATTCACTAATATTTCTGGTTGGAAACTTTTCTGTTTTACTAATCTTATTAAAAATTGTATTTTGCTTTTAACAATTCTTTGCAGCTCTCTTTTTCTTCTCTTGCTCTCTTACCCTCTTCATCCTTTGTCCCTTTTCTCCCCATTCCCCTCCCTCTCTTTCTCTACGTGTTCATGCCCTCTCTCTCTCTCTCTCTCTCTCTCTCTCTCTCTCTGTCTCTCTCTGTCTCTCTGTCTCTCTCTCTCTTCTCTCTCTCTTTCTCTCTCTCTCTCTCACTCTCTCTCTCACTCTCTCTCTCTCTCTCTCTCGTGTGTGTGTGTGTGTGTGTGTGTGAGAGAGAGAGAGAGAGAGAGAGAGAGAGAGAGAGAGAGAGAGAGA
>NW_021621098.1:1259436-1277335 GCF_004785775.1 Grammomys surdaster
AGAGAGAGAGAGAGAGAGAGAGAGAGAGAGAGAGAGAGAGAGAGAGATAAGTAAATGAATATATGCATGTCCTTCATCCCTATGTATGACACAAGATTTGGGTACACATTTGCTACTTTGCTACTTTGTTCAGTTATCCAGTCTCTTAAATCTCTAAGTACAAGAGTTTTTATACTTAGAGATGTATGTAAGTGGTTTTCAAATGATTTCCTTGGTTAATAATGTTAATACAGACTGACAATTCCTTTCATTTTTTTAAAAAAATACTTCTGTCTTATATTACATTCCAACTATAATTTCCAATCCCACCCTCAGCATCTTCCCCTGACCTTCCCTCTCCCCCAAGATCAATGTACGCTCTCCCCTCAGAAAAGACCAAGCCTCACAGAGATATCACCCAAATACTGCTTAAAAACTACAATAAGACCACGGCAAGTATCAAGGATGGAGTGGGAAAACTAGAAGAAAGAAAAGGGTGTCCCAACCAGGCAAGAGAATCAAAGACAGCCCCCACTAGTACCAATAAGATTACCTGAAGAAAACCAAGCTACTCAGCCATAACTTATATTCAGAGAACCTAGGTCAGACCCCTACAGACTCTCTGATCACTATGACCCCTCATGAGTCCCAGTCAGTAAATTCTGAGGGCCATGTTTTTGTTGTGTCCCTGATCTCTCTGGTTCCTCCAATCTGTGTTCCCGTGTCTCTCCATGACTCCCCAGGCTCTGCCTATTGTCTTGCTAGTATCATCCTCAAAGATGCCATGGAATTTCCATTACACTAGGTTTCTATCTCACCCCTGAAATGACTGCCCCTCAACCCTATCTTTCTGTCCATTCTCTGCCTTCATCACCTCCCACCTTCCCCCTATTCCCATCCCTACCTTTCCCTGAGTCCACCTGTGAAATCTATTCTGTTTCACCTTCCCAGGCAGATCCTTACATCTCCATTAAGCCCTCATCACTTAGCCTCTGTGAATCTGTTGATTGTAGCATGATTATCCTTTACTTTAAGCTAATAATCACTTCCAAGTGAATACATACTATTTTTGACATTCTTGGTATGGATTATCTCACTCAGGATGATTTGTTCTAGTTCTATCCATTTACCAACAAATTCCATATTGTCATTGTTTTCAACAGCTGAGTAATACTTTTTATCTATCCTTCGGTTGGAATATATCTAGGTTGCTTCCAGTTTCTGACTATTGTTGATAAATCTGCTATGAACATAGTTGATAAAGTATCCTTGTGGCATAATGGAGTACCCTTTGGATGTATACCCAGCAGTAGTATAGCTGGATCTGAAGGTAGATTGATTCTGAAGATAGTTAAAAAACAAATAAACAAAAACAATAAAAACTCCATAATGGTTTCCAAAGTGGAAATATAGGCTTGTACTCCCACCAGAAATGGAGAATTTTCCTATTGTTCCACATCCTCGCCAGCATGAGTTGTCATTTGTGTTTTTAATCTTAGCCATTCTGACAGGTGTAAGATGCAATCTCAAAGTTGTTTTGATTTTGGTTTCCTTGATGGCTAAGGATGTTCAACATTTCTTTAAGTGTTTCTCAGCATTTGAGATTCTTCTTATGAAAATTTTCTATTTCATAGAGTTGGTGTGGAGTTGGTGAAACTATTTTTTTCATTCTGTGGGCTGTCATTTTGTCCTATTGACACTATCCTTTGCCTTACAGAAGCTTTTCAATTTCATGTGTTCAAGGCCATTTCCCACTTTCTCTTCCATCAGGTTCAGTATATACGGTTTTTGATCTACTCGTATTTACCTTTTTGTGCAAGGTGATAGATCTGTTTGCATCCTTCTACATACCAACATCAAGTTAGACCAAGTATGTGTTGAAGATTTTTTCTTTTAGCCATATGTCAAATATCAGGTGTCTATAGTGTGTAGATTTACACCTGTGGCTTAGATGCAATCACATTCATCATTGTGTAAAGTCTGTTTTTATGCTGATACTATGTTTTTGTTGTTATTTTGTTTTTATTTGTTTGTTTGTTTGTTTGTTTTGCTCCATAGTACAACTTGAAATCAGGAACATTAATACCTCTAGAAATTCTTTTATTGTATAGGAATGTTTTTAACTATCTTGTTTTGTTTTTTTTCCATAAGAAGTTGAGAGTTGCTCTTTCAAAGTCTGTAAAGAATTGTGTTGGAATTTTGATGGGTATAACATTGAATCTTTAGATTTCTTTTGATAGGATGACCAATTTTACTATGTTAATCCTATCCATCCATGACCATGGTAGGTCTTTCCATATTCTGATAACTTCTTCACTTTCCTTCTTTAAAGACTTGAAGTTTTATCATATACATCTTTCATTGGCTTGGTTAGAGTTACCCCAATGTTTGTTGCATTAATATTCATGAGGAAAAATGGTTTGTAATTATAATTTTTATTGAATCTTTCTGGGTATCAGACTAACTGTAACCTCATACAATGAATTGGCAGTATTCCTTCTGCTTCTATTTGTGGAATAATTAGAGTATTGACATTAGCTTGTCTTTGAAAGTTTAGCAAAATTCTGCCTGAAAACATCTAGCCCTGGACATTTGTTGCTGTTAGCCTTTTAATAACTGCTTCTCTTTACTTCAGGTAATAGATATATCTAAGTTGTTAGTTTGATCTTGATTTAACTTTGATAAGTGTCATCTTTGAGAAAATTATTCATTTATTTTAGATTTTTCAATATTGTGGCGTACAGGTTTTTGAGGCATGATGTAATGATTCTTTGGATTTCCTCATTGTCTGTTGTTATATTCCCTTTTTAATTTCTGATTTTGTTAAGCTGGATATTCCCTCTCTGTCTTTTAGTTTGGATGAGGGTTTGTCTGTCTTGCTGATTTTCTCAAAGAGACAACTTTTCAATTCATTGATTCTTTGCATTGTTTCTATGTTATCGAATTCAGTCTTCAACTGATTATTTTTGGGTGACTACTCATCCTAGATATGTTTTCTTCTTTTTGTTTTACAGCTTTTTGTTGTGATATTAAGTTGCTAGTATAAGATCTTTCCAGTTTCACTATGAAGGCACTTAGTGCTATGCACTTTTCTCTTAGCACTGCCTTCATCATGTCCTGTAAGTTGTGTATATTGCACACTAACTTACATTGAGTTCTAGGAAGACTTTAATCTCTTTAGGTATTTCTGCTTTGATCCAGTAGTGATTCAGAAGGGGCCTATTCAGTTTCCATGATCTTATAGGTTTCTATTGTATCTGTTGTTAATTTTTAGCTTTAATCCATGGTGGTCTGAAAGGATACAAGGAGTTATTTCAATCTTCTTATATCAGTTGAGATTTGCTTTGTGACAAAGTATAGAATTATGGGTTCCCGTTTTTTGCTCCACCACAGGGCATGACTGCTCAAGGAGGCAGGACACTGGAAGTTGACTGCGCTTACCCCACACAGTCACCGGGTGGGTGTTGAGCCTTAGGGAAGCTTTGGGGAAGGGGGATAGCAAAGCACAGTCTGAGGTGTGGTTTGGGGTCCTGAGAATAGAATCTGGGCTCAGGGGCTGTGTATCTGGCCTGGGGCTGAGGGAAAGGGGAACACTCTGGCTAGTTCAGTGTGGGGGAGGAAAAACTCCTCGGCTTAAAGGCTGGGCTGCTTCGACTTAGTGGCAGTCGTGACTGGGAGTGCCGACAGGCCTTCTACAAGAGACTAATCAGTGGCACTATAGGCAAAGGCCTTCTCCACTGAAAAGAGGTAATCCATGGTTTTAAGGTATTTATTTTCATGGCAGAAGGAGGATGTGCAAAACCATACCCCATTTCTCAGGGTGGGCCTGAGATTAAAATATCTTTTGCAGGGAGAAATGTCTGGGAAGGAAAGTTTATTAGCCAAACACTCTAGGCCTTTAGGTACCTCATTAAAATGGAGAACTATCTTGAGCCTACTTGACCATAGGTCATATCCTCTACATGTGGAGGGGCTTGGAGCATTGCCCTTACATGACTGATGACCAAAAATCTATGAGAACTGCAGCTAATGCCAGGGACCTGGTTTGCAGGAGCAGGCAAAACTCCTACCATCCCTTCAGGGTATCCGGGGCGTCTAGCCTTAGCTCAAGGCTTTTAAGGCTTTTTCTTATTAGGTCCTTTTGATTTGTAACATCTGTTAGCTCTATTATTTCTCCACTTAGTTTTTGCCAGGATGACCTGTCAATTGGTGAGAGTGGGATATTGACATCTCCCATTATTAATGCGTGATATTTGATGTATGGTTTAAGCTTTAGTAATATTTCTTTTACAAATGTAGATGCCCTTGCATTTGGGGCATAGGTTTTAAGAATTGAAAGATCATCTTAGTGATTTTTATTTTTTGATGAGTAGAAGCATCCTTCCCTACATCTTTTTATTAATTCTGGTTTGAAGAATATTTTCCTGGATATTAGAAAAGATACAGCAACTTGTTTCTTGAACCCATTTGCTTGAAAATAAATTTTCCAACATTTTACCCATAGATAATGTATATTTTTAATGTTGTTGCACGCAGCAAAGGGATGGGTCCTGTTTTCATAACCATTCTGTTTGCCTGTGTCTTTTTACTAGAAATTTGAGTCTGTTGTTATTGAGATATGTTAATGATCAACGATTGTTAATTTTGTTTGTTTTGGTGGTGGTAGAGTCTTTCCTCTCTCTCTCTCTCTCTCTCTCTCTCTCTCTCTCTCTCTCTCTCTCTCAGGTGTGTGTGTGTGTGTGTGTCTGTGTGTATTTCTCTTTTTTTGTGTTTTGCTGGTATGAGATTATTTATTGCCTTTGTTTTCATGACTGTAGTTAACCTCCATGAATTGGAATTTTTCTATAGTACCATCTGTGGGGCTGGATTTGTTCATAAATATTGTTTAAATTTGACTTAGTCATGAAATGTCCTGTTTTTTCCATCTGCGGTATTTAAAGGTTATGCTGGGTCTGATCGTCTGAGCTGGCATCCATGGTCTTTTGGAGTCTTCAAGACATTTGTCCATACCCTTATTGCTTTTAGATTCCTCATTGAGAAGTTGAGTATAATTCTAACATGTCTGGCTTTATATGTTATTTGGTCTTTTTTTCTATGCAACTTTTAATATTCTTTTTTTGGGGGGTATGTTTACTGCTCTGATTATTATGTTACATAGGAACATTATTTTCTAATCCAATCTACTTGGTGTTCTATAACCTTCTTGTACTTTTACAGGGATGTCCTTCTTGTGGATAGGGAAATTATCTTCTATGATTTTATTCAATATATTTACTGGGTTTTTGAGCTGTGATTCTTCTCTTTTATATATTTTTATATTTCTTAGGTTGATCTTTCATAGTATTCCATATTTCATGGATGTTTTGTATAAATGTTTTTTGGTTTTGAATTGAATATTTTCTAATGAATCTTTCTTTTATCTATCTTCTATGTCCATGATTCTCTTTAATTCTTGTAGTCTGTTAGTGATACTTGTATCTGTAGTTCCTCTTCTCTTCCCTAGGTTTCCCATCTCCAGGATTCCCTTGTATTTTCTTTATTGCTTCTATTTCCATTTTCAGGTCTTAACATTTTCCTTTACCTCTTCCCCCAACCCCCATCTTTGGCTTTCTTGGCATTATTCAAAGGTGTTATTTATTTCCTCTATTTTTTGGGGCTCTTTTTTTTCTTGATTTCTTTAACAAATTTTTATTTTATTTCCTCTTCAAAGACCTCTACCATCTTAATAAACTTGGTTTTAAAGTTATTTTCTTGTTCTTCAACAGTGTTGCAACATTCAGATCTTGATGTGCATGCAGTATAACTGAGCTCTGGTAGTGACATATTGCCCTTACTGCTTTTTACTGTGTTTGTACACTTGTATTTAGGCATCTGAGTTTCAGATAATTATAGTTCTAGTTCAGATAACTATAGTTCTAGATGATGATTTCTGGTTTTGTCTTTGTTAAGTGGATGTTTTGGTCTTTGGTTTCTCTTTCCTTTTTGGTCTACTGGCCTTTGAAGCAGCTATTTCTATCAGCTGGCATGACCTCTGATCCAGTATGGAGTCTCTATCTAAGTTGGAAGGGAACTTCCTTCTGGTGGCTTAGTTGACCTTTGGTGCAGCATGGGATTTCTACCCGAGAGTAGAGGGTGGAATGTGATCAGGAGGGGACTGGGGATTAGGGGAACTGAGTGAATATAGGAGGGTTGATTGTGGGCCACCTAGCTGTGTTTCATTTCTGGTGGCTGGTGTGGTCTCTTGTTCAGCAGAGAGTCTATGCCTGCATTCATCTATCTTTATCCTTCCTTTCTTAGCCTGAACATGTTCTTCAAACTGTTGTGGCCTGAACCAGTTTTTCTGCTCCTGGACAGAGAACCTCTTCCTGAGTTGATGAGAGAGGATGGGGTAAGGGCGAGATACTGGAATTTATCTTTGGGAACCAAATTTTAGGAGTGTGTTAGTTCTACTGACAGATGTGCCACTTACCTGTTCTGCTGACTTGCATGGCCTGTGCTGAGCAGTAGAAGTCCACCAGAGTTGGGGGCAGGATCACTGCAGCATGCAGGTGTTGGACCAGGATAGGGCTGGGGACAATGAAAGGGATCTTGGGGAGCTGAATCTGGGATCTAGGGAGGGGGGTCTAGTTCTGTGGGCAGGCAGGTCACTCACCTGTTCTGACTCCATGTTAGCTACTGTGTGGATATAGTGATTAGAGGACAACCTTGGTCTTCATCGCTCACCCTGGTTGGAGTCAGGATCCCTTTCTTTACCTGTTGTCTTATCCAGTGTGACTGACCCATGAACTTCTAGAGATTCTCCTGTCTCTATCACCTATCACACTAAAAGACATGGATTTTGAGGATTAGAACTCAGGTCTTTATGGCTGTGCAGCAAATACTTTACCTATTGAGACAACTTCCCAGCCTCAACCCTCTGGAAACTTAGATGTAATTCAGAGCAACTTTACTCTCTCTAGTGGAGTCTATTTTTACTATCCCATTCTGAAAAGGAACTAAAAAGGAAAAATTATCTTTCCCAATTGTGGTTCAAGTTAAAAAATGTTAAATACCTTCTAAATAGAATATCTCTTCTGTCTTGAAAGGACTCATTTATTTCAGGAGAAATAGGAGGCCCCACTGACAAAGCAGTGGCCTCCACTGCATAAATGTCAGAAGACCTTGCAGCCATGGATGCAACTTCTGAATGAGGACATAATTGAAGACTACCTGAGAGCCTAAAGATTGTTGACAAAGACAATGACAACCAGCCAGTAACTGCTACTTGGAAGAGATGATTCCCTGGGACCAATGGGACATGGGTGAAGGGAATAAAGGTCACTCACCGAGAATTAATAAACAAGCTTGCAGCAGTGTTCTCATGATCTTGCTGCAGTGTTCGCACCTGCTCCAGGAGTCTGAACCATTCAGCACCACCTCATCCTTAGCTTTCAACGGTAAATAAAGTCTGGAGGCAGGTGGTCCAGGGTGCAAGCAACAATTTATGAATAATTAATGATGATTAATTATTATATAGTCTATTTATTACACATCCTTGCCTAAATACTAATCTTGGCTAACCTAGATCTCTGGCGTCCTTAACAGATTTAAAGAAAGAAACTAAAAATTGGATATAACACCAAGACTGCCTACTTAAATAATCAAAAGTGATCCATATGCTAAAGGAATCTTCTGAGAGTATGGCTAGGGACCACTTTCTTCCATGTAGACTTTGTTTCTTTCAGTATTCTATCCTGATTATTGTATCCTGGTAAAGGCCACTGGATTTTAAAATAGACACTTTGCAATTTATCACTGTGTGTTCCTTCTGTTTATGAACTCCTTCTGCTCAGTCAGCGGAGACTATGGACTCACCTGGCACCAATCCTCTTATCCTGTGTACATACTTTTCCAGAGATCAGGTGGCACAGCTTGATTTCTTCATTCTTGCCTTTGGCTTGGTCTGAATGTTCCATGAATCTGCCTCTTTTGGGTAACACCTAAAGGGAAAGTTCATCCCACAACATGGTTTGACTTCATTCATGAAACCTCAGAGAGAATAATTAAACATTTATTTTTAGCCTGATGTGCATGATAATAAGACATCATGAAAGGAACAAATGGAAAGTTTGGCATCCTGGAAGGCAGGGTCCTAGGAAAAGAAAAGATGCTGAGTTGAGTTAAGGGCAAACAGGCTTCTCTTATGTGGACAATATCTTTTTTCATAAGATGTCCTCTGGTCTAACAGTTCATTTTATTGTTTTAAATTTTGCTTTTGAACATTATACATTATGGGAGAGTGAAAGAAGTTCTGATAGCCCTAGGTTCCTTTCAAACTTAATATGTAATAAAGGATAAATTTGAACCTACCTTCAACCTGTGAGGGCAGACATTAGAGACACTACCATGCTGTTCATGGGGTGCTAGTAGTCAAGCCCAGGGCTTCCTGCAATTTAGGCAAGCTCCCTTCAAAACGAGCTATATACTTGACTCAATTTAATTATTTTAAATGAATGCAATGATTTTATTGAAGTTTGATACTTTACTACATTCTTCTTTTCTTTTCTTTCTTCTTTTTCTTTTTTTTTCATCGCAAATCTGTTTTAAACATTTTTGATGAATTTTTCTAAGCATCTTCACTATAAGAATTCGCAACAAGTTTCTAGCAAGGCCTGAATTATCTCATTTCTAATTCATGTCTTTGAGGTAGAAACTGTTACATTTAGGCTGTATTAATGGGAAGTCTGAGATTTAGAGAGTAGAATAATTTTCTCAAAGCCAGTGGTTAAGTTGTTTGTATTTAATTAAAGATTTCCCTCACTTCAATGTCCAATAGTTTAAAAATAGCAGAAAGATACTGACCATTATAGAATTGAAGAGGAAAAAATACTTTAAACTTGTTGTTTGATATCTCATGGGCCTTATATCTGCTTAATTCCATCGTTTGTTACTTAATTCCACCATTTGTTAAAATGTATCCACAATTTCATCAATCCTAATATATCAGTTGACAAGAATAGAAAACACTTAGAATCAAAATACTAAAAAAATATGTAAGAATTAGGAGCAGAATTCAGAAAGTACTCTGTGGATCTTCTTAAACAGGTTATAATTTTAGTTTCTCAACAAAGCATCTGAAAATACACACAATATGGAGTTATTAGAGGAAATACACAAAAAGATGTTTGTTTCACTATTTTTAGGGCTTCACAGGCCAACTACTGTTTTTCTTTCTGTTTTTCTCATCCACTACCTAGCATATCTATCTTCAATATGCTTTTGAAAGCATTTCTCATGCTATTAGCTCATATACGTCAGATATCCTCACTTCTTACTGCAGAGATTATCTGAGGAAGCATAGTAGAGGCCATCATTCATTTGTGTAGTACTAGACTGCACATCTTTGAGTTTAGAAAAGGCCCCACCATATGTGGGATAATGAACACTCACCAGTAAGTATCTAGCACAATTTTATTGACATTTCTTTCAAGGTCCTATGGCTCATTCTGCTCTCTGCTGCACCCAAGGCCGAAGCCCAGTTCTAAGAAGCAATAATCATGGGATTGAGAGATGCTTTAGCAACTGAAACCTGGATTTTTAAATCCCTGGTCTACAAGGTGGATGTCTAGTGCAAAACACAAATCCATCTAATAAGGAACCTACTCCTAAGTGAGGGACCTGCACTTTAAACCGTTTATGCTTTATGTGTGTGTGTGATTGACTTATTTGCCTTGTTATACTATACTCAAATTATACTATTTTTCATATTTTTTACAAACAATAAAAGATATTTTTAGGTTAAGAGAAGCAGGCCAACCCTGTCCTGGGAATCTTAACTAAAGGCACAGATT
Source organism: Grammomys surdaster (assembly GCF_004785775.1). NCBI lineage: Eukaryota > Metazoa > Chordata > Mammalia > Rodentia > Muridae > Grammomys > Grammomys surdaster. The sequence goes on from NW_021621098.1 coordinate 1,269,246, forward strand.
TATTTTTTAAGATGTATTTACTTTTCATTTATTTATTTATTTATTTATTTATTTATTTATTTATTTTTTAAATAAAATAATCCTTTTTTAAAAGAGTGCAAAGGTGTTCTTTTTTTTTCTTTTTTCTTTTGAACATGAAATGCTTTTTTATAGCATGTTTTACAAGGGGAGGGGGTAAGAGGGGCCAGGTGGTGGAAGAGTACAAAATCTTCTTGGCCTGTGCCTTGAAACATGTCATGGTCTATACGGTACACTGCCTTGAATTATGATCTACCTGCTGTTCTTCAGAAGATATGGTACACTGCTTGAGTTATGGTCTCCCTGCTATTCTTAAGATGATATGGTACACTGCTTTGAGTCTATCTGCAGTTGCTAAGCAAGATCTTGCAGTTACCAAGCTTCAGAGGACATTGTGCAGGTGGGGAAAGGTAGGGGGTGAGGGTAAGGGCGAGGGTCCTGGCTTCTGGTATCTCCCCCTTCTCTGTTTAGTTAGAGAAGGCATCTTATGATCAATCCCAACTATGTGAATTTTGAATTTGGATGTCTAATTATGGGGGGTCTTAGACAAGTTCACAACCCCAAAACACTGATGTGAGACGAGTCACATCGATGGTCGAAGGTTTTAGGCTGTCGATGATGGGCAACGTCAAGGGACTCCGATGTGGGTGAAAGGAAGGTGAGAGCCCTGTCTTAGGCCATGTAGGCTGCACCCACTCCCAGCACTACGCACTCCTTTTTGGCTGCATTGGGTGGGCCCCTGGGAAGTGGACCTACAATAATCCCGTCATTGGGCTAACTCACAGCCATCCTAGTCTCTTGTAAATGATCAAGTTACCAACCATTTGTCAGTTTGGGGTGTAATATTTTCATAAAGGAAGGCTCCCCAATGTTAGCGGCCATATCAAGGGCGGCCTTGGTTTAGGAAAAAGCCAATTTTTGTTGTGGTGATCAAGAGGCCAAGCTCTCTAGCGAGAGAAATGGGGGCAAAGCCAGGCATACCAGGAACCCTTCTGGAGGGCGTGTAAGTCTAGCGGTCAACCGTAGGGGGAGGCAGGGGAGCTGGCAGCTGTGTCAGTCTCCTGCGGAGTCACTTCTGGATCTTCTTCAATTTTCGGCTGATGGTAATGAACTTCTTGATGGCAGCATCAACCTGGTTCCGTGGATGACAGGTCGCGGGGGACGATCTCTGTCTCGCTCAATCTTGATGTCCTGCGCACATCCTCTCAATGAGGGTCCGTCCAAAGGGGTCCGTGCCTCGAGCCCCACATCTGGGTGCCACTTGACCCGACCGGCAGGCCCTAGTTATTCATGAAGGTGAGGAGGACTGCAACCTGTTATTCTTCAGAAGATATGGTACACTGATTGAGTTATGGTCTCCCTGCTATTCTTCAGATGATATGGTACACTGCTTTGAGTCTATCTGCAGTTGCCAAGCAGGATCTTGCAGTTGCCAAGCTTCAGGGAACCTTGTGCAGGTGGGAAAAGGAAGGGGGTGAGGTTAAGGGCGAGGATCCTGGCTTCTGGCCCATCTGGATTAGAACTTCTAATAGCAGGCATCACGGGTGATTCATTTTAACCTGGAAAGAAAAAAGAAGGGGATTCTCAGGGAGATTTCTCTTCCCTGGATGTAAATTGTTATTCATCGTATTTATGGTTGGGCCTGGCTTTGTGAGAGTATCTATTTTTTTCATTAATATTTGTGGTAGCCGGTTAGCTGTGCCTTCTGTGGTATTGGACAGGCATATCAGTCCTCGGCTCCATAAGGGAACTGGGTCTGGGGCATTCCCTTTACAGGTATGAGGGTCCTTCCCCATATCTGTGGCAAAGTTTTGTTGGTCTTGGTGGTCCCCGAGGTCACCAACATGGTCAGCAAGATATTTGCCATGAGCTTTCAGCTTTAGAGACAGAAAAGCGAACAAGGCATGATGGAGAGTATTTCAGGGGGGCTCCTTCTGAAGGGGTACCGTTCCCCCTCTTTTGTTTTTAAAGCCAATTTTTCAGAGTTCTTGTAAAATCAGGGCAGAGGCGCCAACAGTTGCTCCTTCTACACTCAGAGAGTCATGAAGACCTTATTTAAGGATATATAAATCTATATTAATAATCTTTTGTCAAAGGACTTTTATAGCACCACTGACAATTAATCAGACTATGTGATATATCGATTAGAAATAGCTTTTTCTACTTTTTGTGAGATTACCTCTCTTCTGTCAATTAACTGTTGAGGAAGTTAGGGTTTACCTCTCTCTTGAGAATATTGAACAGAGATTTAAGTTCTTTTGTGGAGAGCTTAAAATAGGATCTTAGCCAATTTGCAACTCCTAGAAACTTTTGAAATTAATTTAAAATAAGTAAACTCCCTTTGTTAAAAAATCCTTTATCTGTGTGGGTTTTTTATTGGATATTATACGTATTTACCTTTCAATGTTATCTCCTTTCTCATTCTCCCCCAAGATCCCTTATCCCATACCCACTCCTCCTAATTTTTGTAATGGTGTGCTCCAAACATCCTCCCAGTCCCATCTCCCTGCTCTCGAATTCCCACACAGTAGGGGATCCAAACTTTCGGGGACCTTGGCCCTCCACTTTCACTGAAGTCTAACAAGGTCACCCTCAATTCCCTATACAGGTGCATGAGTCCCTCCCTTTGTGCTCTCTGGTTTAGACTTTGGGAGTTCTGGTTGAAACTTTTGATACTCCTTCTAGAAAGGACCAACGCATTCATACTTTGGTCTTCCTTCTTCTATGTGAGTTTTATGTGGTCTATATGTAGATTCTTAGACATTGTGAGCTTTTGGTCTAATATCCACTTATCAGTGAGTGCATACCATGTATCTTCTTTTGAGATTGGGTCATCTCACTCAAGATGATATTTTCCAACTCCATCCATTTGCCTAGGAATTTTGTGAACTGATTGTTCTTAATAGCTGAGTAGTACTACATTGTATAAATGTACCACATTTTCTGCATCCATTCTTCTGTCGAAGGGCATCTGGGTTCTTTCCAATTTCTGGCTATTATAAATAAGGCTGCTATGAACATGGTGGAGCATGTGTCCCTGTTGTATGGTGAAACTTCTTTTGGGTATATGCCCAGGAGTGGTATAGCTGGGTCCCCAGGTAACACTATGTTCAATTTTCTGAGATACCGCCAGACTGCCTTCCATAGTGGTTGCACCAGTTTACAATCCCACCAACAGTGGAGGAGTGTTCCTCTTTCTCCACATCCTCGCCAACATGTGCTGTCACCTGTGTTTTTGATCTTAGCCATTCTGACTGGTGTGAGGTGGAATCTCAGTGTTGTTTTCATTTGCATTTCCCTGATGACTAGTGATCCTGAACACTTCTTTAGGTGCTTCTCAACCATTCGAACTTCCTCAGTTGAGAATTCTTTGTTCAGCTCTGTGCTCCATTTTTTAATAGGGTTCTTTGATTGTCTAGAGTCTAATTTCTTCAGTTCTTTGTATACCTTGGATATTAGCCCTTTATCAGATGTAGGGTTGGTGAAGATCTTTTCCCAATCGGTTGGTTGCTGCTCAGTCCTATTGACTGTGTCCTTTGCTTTACAGAAGGTTTGCAGCTTTATGAGGTCCCATTTGTCAATTTTTGGTATTAGAGCACAGGCCATTGGTGTTCTGTTCAGGAGCTTTTTCCCTGTGCCTATGTATTCCAGGCTTTTTCCCAGTTTCTCTTCTATTAGTTTCAGTGTGGCTGGTTTTAGGTGGAGGTCCTTAATCCACTTGGAATTGAGCTTTGTACAAGGAGATAAGTATGGATCAATTTGCTTTTTTCTACATGCTGACAAACAGTTGGACCAGCACCATTTGTTGAAAATGCTATCTTTTTTCCATTTGATGGTTTTAGCCCCTTTGTCAAAGATCAAGTGATCATAGGTATGGGGGTTCATTTCTGGGTCTTCTATTCTATTCCACTGATCCTCCTGCCTGTCTCTGTTCCAATACCATGCAGTTTTTATCACTATTGCTTTGTAGTACAGCTTGAAGTCAGGGATGGTGATTCCTCCAGAAGTTCTTTTATTGCTGAGAGTAGCTTTCGCAATCCTGGGTTTTTTGTTATTCCAAATAAATTTTAAGATTGCTCTTTCTATCTCTGAGAAGAATTGAGTGGGAATTTTGATGGGGATTGCATTAAATCTGTAGATGGCTTTTGGCAAAATAGCCATTTTTACTATATTAATCCTTCCAATCCATGAGCATGGGAGATCTTTCCATCTTCTGAGATCTGCTTCGATTTCTTTCTTCAGGGGAATGAAGTTCTTGTCATACAGGTCTTTTACTTCCTTGGTTAGGTTCACAGCAAGGTATTTTATATTATCTGTGACTATTTTGAAGGGTGTCATTTCCATAATTTCTTTCTCAGCCAGTTTATCTTTTGAGTAGAGGAAGGCTACTGATTTGCTTGAGTTAATTTTATATCCAGCCACTTTGCTAAAGTTGTTTATCAGGTTTAGGAGTTCTCTGGTGGAAGTTTTGGGGTCACTTAAGTACACTATCATATCATCTGCAAATAGTGAGATTTTGACTTCTTCCTTGCCAATTTGTATCCCTTTGACCTCCTTGTGTTGCCTAATTGCTCTGGCTAGGACTTCCAATACTATATTAAATAAGTAGGGGGAGAGTGGGCAGCCTTGCCTAGTCCCTGATCTTAGTGGGATTGCTTCAAGTTTCTCTCCATTTAGTTTAATGCTGGCTACTGGTTTGCTGTATATTGCTTTTACTATGTTTAGGTATGGACCTTGAATTCCTGACCTTTCCAAGACTTTTATCATGAAGGGGTGTTGAATTTTGTCAAATGCTTTCTCAGCATCTAGTGAGATGATCATGTGTTTTTTTTTCTTTGAGTTTGTTTATATAATGGATTACATTGATGGATTTCCGAATATTGAACAAACCCTGCATTCCTGGGATGAAGCCAACTTGATCGTGATGGATAATTGTTTTGATGTGTTCTTGGATTCGGTTTGCTAGAATTTTATTGAGTAATTTTGAATCAATGTTCATAAGAGAGATCGGCCTGAAGTTCTCTTTCTTTGTTGGGTCTTTGTGTGGCTTAGGTATGAGTGTAATTGTGGCTTCAAAGAATGAGTTGGGTAATGTACCTTCTGTTTCTATTTTGTGGAATAGTTTGAAAAGAATTGGAATTAGGTCTTCCTTGAAGGTCTGATAGAATTCTGCACTAAAACCATCTGGTCCCAGGCTTTTCTTAGTAGGGAGACTTTTAATGGCTGCTTCTATTTCTTTTGGGGTTATGGGACTGTTTAGATGGTTTATCTGGTCCTGATTTAACATTGGTAACTGGTATTTGTCTAGGAAATTGTCCATTTCATCCAAATTTTCCAATTTTGTTGAATATAGGCTTTTGTAGTAGGATCTGATGATTTTTTTAATTTCCTCAGTTTCGGTTGTTATGATACCCTTTTCAGTTCTGATTTTATTAATTTGTATACTGTCTCTCTGCCCTCTGATTAGTCTAGCTAAGGGTTTATCTATCTTGTTGATTTTCTCAAAGAACCAGCTCCTAGTTTTATTGATTCTTTGGCTAGTTCTTTTTGTTTCTATTTGGTTGATTTCAGCCCTGAGTTTGATTATTTCCTGCCGTCTACTCCTCTTGGGTGTATTAGCTTCTTTTTGTTCTAGGTCTTTCAGGTGCTCTGTCAAGCTGTTAGTGTATGCTCCCTCCAGTTTCTTTTTGTAGGCACTTAGAGCTATGAATTTTCCTCTTAGCACTGCTTTCATTGTATCCCATAGATTTTAGTATGATGTGTCATCATTTTCATTAAATTCTAAAAAGTTTTTAATTTCTTTCTTTATTTCTTCCCTTACCTGATTATCAAGGAGTAGGGTGTTGTTCAGTTTCCATGTGAATGTGGGCTTTCCATTCTCTTTGTCATTTTTGAAGACCAGCCTTAGACCATGGTGATCTGATAGGATGCAGGGAATTATTTCAATTTTCTTATATCTGTTGAGGCCTGTCTTGTGCCCAATTATATGGTCTATTTTGGAGAAGGTACCATGAGGTGCTGAGAAAAAGGTATATTCTTTTGCTTTAGGGTGAAATGTTCTATAGATATCTGTTAAGTCCATTTGGTTCATAACTTCTGTTAGTTTTACTGTATCTCTATTTAGTTTCTGTTTCCATAATTTATCCATTGCTGAGAGTGGGGTGTTGAAGTCTCCCACTATTATTATGTGAGGTGCAATGTGTGTTTTGAGCTTTAGTAAGGTTTCTTTTATGAAAGTCGATGCTCTTGTATTTAGCGCATAGATATTCAGAATTGAGAGTTCATGTTGGTTGACTTTTCCTTTGACAAGTATGAAATGCCCTTCCTTATCCTTTTTGATAGTTTTAAGTTGAAAGTCGATTTTATTCTATATTAGAATGGCTACTCCCGCTTGTTTCTTAGGATCATTTGCTTGAAAAATTGTTTTCCAACCTTTTACTCTAAGGTAGTGTCTGTCTTTGTCACTGAGGTGGGTTTCCTGTAAGCAGCAAAAAGCTGGTTCCTGTTTGCGTATCCAGTCCGTTAGCCTATGCCTTTTTATTGGGGAATTGAGTCCATTGATGTTAAGAGATATTAAGGAGAGGGTGTTGTTGCTTCCTGTCATTTTTGCTAATAGTGGAGACATCGTTTGTGTGGTTATCTTCTTTTGGGTTTGATGGAAAAGGTTTATTTTCTTGCTCTTTCTAGGGTATGATTGCCCTCCTTGTATTGGAGATTTCCTGCTATTATCCTTTGTAAAACTAGATTTGTGGGAAGATACTGTGTAAATTCAGTTTCGTCATGGAATATCTTAGTTTCTCCATCTATGGTAATTGAGAGTTTTGCTGGGTAAAGTAGCTTGGGCTGGCATTTATGTTCTCTTAGAGTTTGTATGATATTTGTCCAGGATCTTCTGGCTTTTATAGTATCTGGTGAGAAGTCAGGTGTAATTCTGATAGGTTTGCCTTTATATGTTATTTGGCCTTTTTCCCTAACTGCTTTTAAAATTCTTTCTTTGTTTTGTACATTTTGTGTCTTGATTATTATGTGACGGGAGGTATTTCTTTTTTGATCTAGTCTGTTTGGCCTTCTGTAGGCTTCTTGTGTGATTATGGGCATCTCATTCCTTAGGTTAGGGAAGTTTTCCTCAATAATTTTGTTGAAGATATTTACTGGCCCTTTAAGTTGGGAATCTTCACTCTCATCTATACCTATTATCCTTAGGTTTGGTCTTCTCATTGCGTCCTGGATTTCCTGGATATTTTGAGATAACAACTTTTTGCATTTTGCATTTTCTTTGATAGTTGTGTCAATATTTTCTAAGGTATCTTCTGCACCTGAGATTCTTTCTTCCATCTCTTGTATTCTGTTGGTGATGCTTGTGTCTATGACTCCTGATTTCTTTCTTAGGTTTTCTATCTCCAGGATAGTCTCCCTTTGTGATTTCTTTATTGTTTCCACTTCCATTTTTATGTTCTGGATGGTTTTGTTCAATTCCTTCATCTGTTTGTTTGTGTTTTCTTGTAATTCTTTAAAGGATTTTTGTGTTTCTTTAAGGACTTCATCCTGTTTTCCTGTGTTCTCCTCAAGTTTTTTGATAGTGTTATTTACTTCCTTCTTGTAGTCCTCTAGCATCATCATTAGAAGTGATTTTAGATCTGGTTCTTGTTTTCCTGGTGATATGGGGAGTTCAGGACTTTCTAATGTGGGAGAACTAGGTTCTGATAATGGCAAGTACCTTGGGTTGCTGGTGCTTGTGTTCTTGCACTTGCCTTTTGCCATCTGGATCACCTTTGTGCTATCAGTGCTGTCTCTGACTGGGGCCTGTCTTTCCTATTATCTAGGTTGTGTCAGAACTGTTTGGGATGGGTTTTGCTGCTTGAGTTAGAGCTGAGGCCCAAGATGTGCTCAGTGTTCAGGTGGAAACCAGAAGGGGCCGGGGCTCCGGGTCAGGAGCGGATTCCTGGGTCTCAGTGAGTCCCAGTGGGTCCCAGTTGCTCCCTGATTTGGGGGCGAGCACTGTCACCTCCTAGCCTAAGAAATTGGTTGGCACAGAGGTCCTGCGAGCCCCGCTTCCTCTGGATTCTGCGAGA
>NW_021621098.1:1277345-1299421 GCF_004785775.1 Grammomys surdaster
TGCGAGCCCCGCTTCCTCTGGATTCTGCGAGATTGGGTGCAGAGCTGCCTCCCGGGATTCGCAAGTGCTCGGGCCCAGACCGGATGGAGCCCGCCCCGGGCCAGGAGCGAATTCCTGGGTCCCAGTGGTTCCTGGTTGCTCCCTGTTTGGGGTGAGTGCTGCTTTTTCCTTACCTGGGATGCTGCGTGAGTTCAAGCTCCTGGGAGTGAGTCCCTGTTTCTCTCGGTTTTCTGGGGTTGGGTACGGAGCTGCCACCTGTGACCTACTCTATGCTCGGGTCCAAACCGGAAGTCTACTTTTCATTTATGTAGATGAGTGTTTTGCTTGCATGTATATAAATTGTCTGTTACCTACAGAGGTCAAGTTTATGTATAGTATTCCATGGAATTCAACTAGTAGACAATTATGAATCAGCATATCGGGTGTTGGGCCCTAAGACCAATTAGAGTCTTAGTTGCTAAACCATCTCTCAGTCCCATGATTATTGTGGCTATATTGGCTATTTTCCATCCCATAGTAAGTATGCTAAATTATCTTGTTTTGGAGAGACCTTTCATCAAGCTTCACATCCCACAATGAGAAAATTCACAGAAGGTGAAGAATGAAACTCAAGTCAGTAAGTACCCTCTTTGCAGGCACTGAGTCCAAATCTCCCAGAAACTGACCTGATGTTTGACTCTTCTTACATATTTAAGCATAGCAAAATTCTTAAGAATGGGTTCCCTGTGAAAATTACCAGAACAAACCTTTGGGCATAGCTACATAGAAATTCTATGGCAAGGTAACAAGGCACCTGTGTCTTTTAAATAAGAATGAGTTCTATTGGCTGACAAACAGAATTCAGGGATAGGGCCTAGAGGAATGGTAGGTGATAAACACAAGGGTAGATGCTACTGGTGGAGAATGCAAAGTACACGGGGCTTTCTCATAGGGATGTATTCTATTCAACAAGAGAAAAAGTTCAGTATTAGGGAGCAAACAATGCACATAGTGCATTCTATCAACAATTGGATCTATCACTGTATCATCAAGGTTTTAAATGACCTAAAACTATTTATCCTTTCAATTACACAAGCCATAATTCCAGTTCACTTATTACATTCATGGATTTAAAAAGATACTACTAGTATGTGGCCTCATTGTTTCAGTGTGTACGTTTGTGTGCACATGTGCTTTTTTCCTTTGTTCATAAATAACAAATAATACATGTTTACACAAGGTCTATTTTTTCATTTTTCACAGTATACAACTGAAAATCTAATCAACTCAAACATGAAAAATGCATACCTACTTTTGCTTTTGAGTTTTGACAGTCAACACTCATAAGGCCTGTTTTCACAATAAATTCATAAGACATACTGGAATATGCAGTATAAGACAACTGAACAAAAAAACTAAATAAACAATTGATCTTTCTTGCCTTTACTGGAGTCACTAATTAATTCCTTGAGCTAAAGGGCCAAGTCTAGTTGTATGGTAAGGAATAGGAGAATCTAGAGGCTCAGTGAGGGGCTTGTTTAGGTCTTGCTAATCTACTAATTTGTGTGACATAGATATTTAGAATAAAATATATTTAAAGTAGAATAAAAACCCACACATGGGTTAAAACACAGGATTTAGTAATGAGGTGAATTTGCCTAGTCTCACACTGACTACAAAGCTAAGGTTCATATACATTCAAGCTTACTTAAAGACGCTTTCAGTTTCTTTTTATTCAGCCTGTTTGTTTCAGTTACAATTTTGTTAACTAAAAACAAAAACAAACAAAAAAACACAAAAAAACAAACAAAAAAAAACAAAATACAGAGGAAAAAAACATCAACTAGAAACTAGGGTACTGGGACTAGAGAATAAAATGAGGGGAAATCAGTTGTGATAGTCTATGTATTTATATTTTCCTAGTTACTCTCTCAGTTTCCAATACTGGAGATCATTAGGAATGTATTGTTATAATCCCTGCTCACACAGGCAGCCCTGTCTCAGCCTTTTTCTCTACAGTTAGTTATCTATAGAAGACGGATCCAAACAAGATGAAGTGACTACTGCACTATCATGCAGCTAATATTGTCTGAGGTCTTAGGGCCTTAAAGATACTGAAACTACTGCAGAGCAATAATGTCGTAGTGATTTCCTGTCAGCTTGGTCTATCAATCACTGAGAGACGCTGCAGTCTCCAACTGGAGAAGAGGACTCACTCATTCCTCCTTTATCTCTGGCTGTTTTTGCCTCATGTATCTTGACATTTTATTGCAAGCATGCAAGTTAAGGTTTGTTGGATCTTCTTAGAGAACTAAGTCCTTTATCATTTAAGTAAATTCCCTCTCATTATTTCTGATAATTTTATTTGCTAAGAAGTTAGTTTTGCCTGAAACCAATAAAGCTACTCCAGCTTTTTAAATTAAGTGTCAGCATGGTACCTCTTGTCCATTTTCTGTCTCCACTAATTTAAATTGAGCATTTTATAAGATTGCACTTCTTTCTTCTTTGCAGATCAAACATATTTCTCTTTAAATAGCTTGTGCTTTTCCTGCATTGCACAGTATGCATTTATACCTCATCTGAGATTGCTTTGACATGCAAATCAGAGGTGGTGCAAGCTCTAACCTCTCCACACATCTTTTATGACAATGCTGTCAAAGATTCCTCTTATCCATGCACTGTTATTACCCAATTTTTGGCAGTATTATTCCAAATTAACATTCAGTTAATATATCAAATAGGAAAAATACAAATTTTACTTTACTTTTAATATTATTTTTAAGATGTTCTAAATTTTTGTTATGACTTAACTTTATGAATTTTATCAATTTCCTTCTCTCATATATTATTTTTATTTTATTATTTTTTATTAAAATACAACGTGTCTTACACCCTTTCCTTTCTTTTTTCCAATCCCTGCTAGATACTCCTTCAGCTTCTTTTTCAAATCACGTTGTTGTGATGTTGAAAACTGTGAACTAATACCAAGATATTGCAAGCAAAAACTTTATTTTTATGGCCAGACCAAGCTTACAGTTCTCCTTAGGAGAAGGATGAAATGGTGTCTAAGTTGTAGCAGAGCAGTTCTTATACAGGACTTTTATGATCAAGCAACGCTTAACAAAACTGAACATCTGCATTAGGCATTACCATAAACACTACCACAAGTTGCAGTATCATTGTGCTCACTCAGTTTCAGAAAGATTCACTTTTTCAAGTCAAGTCAACCTGGTTCTCAGAAGGTCTCTGTGGTCTGTTGATTTGAAAACCAGTCTTCACAATAGTAACACAAATCTCATTTTACCTAAGACATAAGTACAAATAGGAAGACTCTGCAAAAAATATTTGAAGCTGAACAATGGGGGAAATGGGGTCCCTCTATTATTTAATCCATGCTAAAGCCAGTAATGGAAGCAGAACTGGGGGAGTCACCTTCTAACAACATCTTGTTTCTTTCATTGCTACTGTTATTTTTCTTCCAAGGCAGTGCAAATAGCAACAGATTTCAAATGCGAAATCACATAGATTTGTTAAAGTCTAATTGCCATGAATAGGTAATTATACTTTGGAGAATTTTTATCTTTCCTCATTTTTTTTTTTTACTTTTGTTTTTTCTGCTTTCTTAGAGGCCCTTTCTTAGAGGGCCTTTCTAATAGGCCCAGTGAGATGGTGAGTCAAAGCAATCCTTTTACCTGTGCTGTGATCCAGGAACCTGTTAAAAGTCTCATACAGCCACATCTGTCCATCATATCAGCACTCCTGCAGAAGGCAGAGAAAGCTTTGTCAGAAGCAGTCACACCATACATATACCATGGCACTTCTGTACCCTCACACAAATAAATACACTTCTCCTATCTCCCTCCGTTTTCTCTCTTTCTTTCTCCCGCCCTCCCTCCCTCCCTCCCTCCCTCCCTCCCTGTCTCTCTCCCTCTCCTTCTCTCCCTCTCCCTCTCTCCTTCCCCCTCCCTTCCCCTCCCTCCCCCTCCCCTCTCTCTCTTTCACACACACACACACACACACACACACACACACACAGAGTGACACAACCATACCAAGAACTACAGAAAGGTAATTTCTTCACCTAATTTTTTATAAACATAAATTTAGTGAAGCTTGGATGTTAAATGGATATTCTTTATATACTCCTTTGAGCAAAAGTCATGTTTAAAATATTAACTGACCGAAGACTTACTAACAGTCAGCTCTTTATTGACAGCAACAACTCTTAAGCTGTGCAGGCAGTACTTCCAGTACTTCCAGTATTTCCATTTCAGAGAAATACTGTCATAGTACTCATATGCATATTTCCAGTTTAATCACAGTAGTCAGCTTATGTATAATGGCAAGTTGTACGTATACATCTGTTCAGATCCCTCTTTATCTATACAGTTTATTCCCAGGATATTAGGCCCTAACATTTCATGATTCTATGGTAGTGGGTTTGAGAACACAAATCAACTCTTGAGACAGTAAGTTACTACTATTAGTTTAAAAATAAAGAATCCTTTAGGAACTTCTTCCTAATACTCTAAAACTTCCAAAGTGCTCATCATTTTTTTTTTAATTTTAATTCCTTGCAGTCCACATTGAAGCCTAATTATATTTGTAAAGAATCTGTGAAACATCCAGAAGAGAGATATAAGATTTTAAGACTAAGTATGGACTAATAAATGTCACTGCAGATGCAGTCTGGTGTCATGTCAGATCTATTAGTTTGTAGATATTATCACTAAAATGATGTCATTAGTTATTAAGTGAGACACCTTCTAATCTGGGCACCACATAAAAAGGATTTGCGAACTCTTAAAATTATAAGGGGACAATGCAATTGAGTGGAACTTTTTCAATATGTAAATATCTTCAAAGTAACTCACCTAGAAATTTATTATAAAAAATAAAATGTAATATGGTGAATTAAAATTTGCCCCAACAAATGCCATAATATTTTCTTTTTAACATAAAATGTGTATGTTCAATTGACTGAGTGGCTTATTAAAACTTTTCATAGACAATAAAATAAATTAGGAAGTATGACAGAAATTTTAGAGTCACACATTTATACATTAGCATATAATAGTTAATGATGCCCATGAGCTGAATATTATATACCTATTTTTAAATAGTGTAATCACAGTTTTACAAAATAGATTCTAATGACATTAATCAAGAACGTGTGCTAGTTGGATTATTTTAAGAACTACTATAAATACATACCTAGCAACAATTTAGGCAAAAGGAGTTTGCTTATATTCAAGGCCTGGAAAATCTCAAAAGCGTTCATTTATGTATAGTGGATCTAAAATTCTGGGCATTGCTCCATTTATAATTGTTCTAATTGTCTTTTTTAAAAGATAGTCCTAGAATAATGAGAAATAGAAAAATATATTTTATGAAACTTTTTTCATAATATGTTTGTCATATCACTGAGAATGTGGTGTTCTGTGGCTTTATATTTAAAACTGCATAGCAGCAATCACTGTAGCATATTCTACTTGTCTGAGTGAAAAATTGAAATATCTTAGCGACTGACAGGTGTAGATTTTTCAAATCTTCTTGTTTCCATTTACAGAGAGATTGAATAAATTTAATGGTTAATTTGAAATTTTATAGAATGTGGACAATTCAAAATTAGAACTCGCAGATTTGTGCATGAATTAAGTAGAGTCCAAAGTAGTTTTGACAATGATAATGTAAGTTACTCATTCAACATCTACAGTGGTATCAGACATTAACACTTCTACTGTAAAACACTCATGTGGAAGCAGGAAAGTAAAGTTTTTTAGCATATTGTTTTCATGCTCTTAATATAATTTGGTTTAGGCTTACAATAACATCAAAGACAAGAAAGATAACACTTGTGTTTTGAAAAAAAAATTATAGTTTCCAGTCATTATTAGATAGTGTGATCTTGCTCCATACTTAATCTTTCTCAGACTCAGATCCTCCTAAGAAAATTGTAATTGACAATAGGATGGGTAATATGTATTCCATGAAGACTCCTGAGACATATGCACACAATGACCATCATGCTAATGCCCAAGGTCTGATCTGAATAAAACTCTCAGTTATCTGTCTAGTGTGTAATTTGAGGCTGATATCTGGAAGTACTTTCTAAGGAGCGTGGCAAAGGTTGTGTAAGTAATATTGATGCAAAATGCACAATGGAGTTGTTTTAGGCCAGCATACAAAGTTGACTGGGATAGAAACTCTTTAATTGAATCTTCACCCACTTAACTCATTAAGCCATTCTATGAACTTTTCTATTTGCCCTGTGGTGCTACCAGGAAGATGCATGAATGGTGTCCATGTTCTAAAAAATGAAAGTTGTGATCTCACTCTGAACTATAATAAAATCACTTTAAAAGACTCGTGTTGTCTTTTCCGTTCTACATACCCAAAGTTCATGACTCTTCAGAGTTTAAACATGTCTTTTGCTAAGCTTTTTGCTCATGATTCCTTAACAGGAATCCTTTGTCATGGATCAAGTATGCTATCAGAGCATATTAAAAGAACTAAGTTGACTTTAACTGGCCAGATAAAGAAAGGTCACTATGGAAAGGGGGAGGGGGAGGGAGAAATTCCTGGTAACGTACCAAGGGAGACAAGAAAACTTCAAGAAAAGAAAACAGGAGTTTGCACAATGTGGAGAGAACATGAGTCTAACTGAAAACAGGCATTGTGACCTATGGAATTATAAAAGTTTGAAAAAATGTGAATATATGTGAGAATTTCTATATTTGACTGATAATTGCCTACATTGGAAAAATTCTGTCAACAACGACATGTGATTAGACTTCTCCCAGTTTCTAGGAGGCTGAAAAACACTTAATATATTATTTTTTTAATTTAGAGAATAAAACAAAGACTTACCAAATACAACATATTCATGAAATTTGTACTAAATTTGAATTTGTCTTCTGGTAAATATCTGTTTTACTAACTATTATTTTATCTATAGGTGAATAAATGAAGGCCAAGAGAGATTATATAATTTACCCTAATCTCTAAGGCATTAGATTATTAGTCTATCCATTATGTTTTGTATCTACAATGTCTTGCCTAAAAATAGAAATCATCCATTAGAGATTTGTTTACCATTTGATATCCTAGAATTAACTTAAATTTTTTCCAGGTGAATACACACATGATATTTTATATCTAAAACATAATGTTATGGTTTAAGCTTACATAAGAGTACAGTTCTTTAAAAGAAAGAAAATATGCTCCTACAAAGAATTCCTAAGTCAAGTATTTTGTTTCATGATGAAAATGCAGGATTTTTTAGTTAAGCAAATAATTACTCTAAAAGTATAAACGATTAAATATCATGAAAAAGAAATTTCAGTTGTTGGAATCTAGGACACACAAAAAGGACTCTGAAGGAGGATAAATGTTTTTCAGCACACTATCCATCACTTGCTTAGGAATTAAAATTTTCCATTCCCTCTCATTGTCTTCCTATAATTTGAGATTGTTCATAGCCATGCTGAAGGGGATTCCTCTTTCCAATTGTTTTTTTGTTCTGACAATTAACACAGCTTGTATGCAGGAATGTCGTCTCGGTAAAGTTTAGAAGCTAAATGTTTATGTCCATATAAGACCATTCCTTCAGCTTGAGTATGGCTGCCTGCCCAGATCCTGCTGTGCTGGTTCCCGTTCCCAGCCCAGTGCTCCTGAGCAGTTTCCCATCCACCTATGAAACTCTACGAAATCTGAACACATATTCTCAGATGTCCTATAAGTAGCTAATCACATTACAGAGGGAAAGGAATTAAATATCACTTCAAAATGAATAATTAAACAACTATTATCTAATGCCAACAAGTACTCTTCCTTAAGGTTTTTCTTAAAATGTATTTTCTGTGACTATTTGCTAGGATAATGTATTATATATCTACCTGTAGCACATTTCTTCACATCTTAATGCAAACTTCTGATGCCCTTTCTTACTATAAAAGATGAAAAGTGAAATCACTTCAAAATGAATTACTAGAGAACAATTCTTCTGACAGAAATGTCAACAACACATCAAACTCCCTGAACAACAGCATAGA
The DNA here is from genome assembly GCF_004785775.1 of Grammomys surdaster. Taxonomy (NCBI): domain Eukaryota; kingdom Metazoa; phylum Chordata; class Mammalia; order Rodentia; family Muridae; genus Grammomys; species Grammomys surdaster. The sequence goes on from NW_021621098.1 coordinate 1,285,379, forward strand.
AGTTCCTGCACTGTGAGTGTGTCTTTTTTCATGCCCTGTGAATGTGTCCCTGTTCCTGCACTGTGAGTGTGATCCTGTTCCTGCCCTGTGAGAGTGTGTCCCTGTTTCTGCCTTGAGTGTGTCCCTGTTCCTGCCCTGTGAGTATGTCCCTGTTTCTGCCCTATGTGTCCCTGTTCCTGCCCTGTGAGTGTGTCCCTGTTTCTGCCCTGTGTGTCCCTGTTCCTGCCCTGTGAGTATGTCCCTGTTGCTGCACTATGAGTATATCCCTGTAGCTTTCTTTCTCTCCTTCTAGCAGTCTATTTTTTTGTTGGTGTATTTATTTATTTTTGGATTGGTTGATGTGTGTGTGTGTGTGTGTGTAAAATATTTTGATTGTATGTGTATGTAATGTAAATGTCATTAATTTACAGTTTTGAATATGCTTTAGTATAGATTCTGCCCAGTAATTGAAGAGGTTTCACAATGATTTGATCATATGACTTGTTTTTGCTTCTGTGAATGGTATCAGAGACAGTAATGGTTTTCAAACAGTAAACTATTTTCAAAATATATACAAAACATTGAACATGTTAAGGAATATCAGGAGTAAGTGGGATGACTAGTCTGACATGTCCAGTAAAAATTTCTGGACAGGAAAATGTTGAAGAAATGATAAAAGATACTTAGCTTTAAGATACCTCAAAATGTTGGTGTTCAAACTTCACAACATGATACAAGACTGTCTGATGACTTTTTAAAAACAGCCATGGAAACCAGACAGATGCCTTTTCCAGACTAAGAGCAAAAAGGCTCAAGTAAGAATTTAACAGCCACATACAAAAAAAAATATTTTTGAAGCATTAAAGCAAAACTGAGGATTTTCAATGTAGTAAAATGTGAGAAAAGTTTGAGTGAGATGAAGAATGAGCTGGGAATGGTGAATGCTTATATGAAGAGATAGTATTGTTAAGAAATACAAAAATAACCAAGAACAAAGCAATACAGAATTACATACGCCTTGGTTTCTGATAAATGAAAAATATCTGAGTATACATTAGTGACTGTATAACACACACACACACACACACACACACACACACGATTCCTGCAAATCTGTTGAAGTATGAAATATATGGAGGTACTGTGGAAAACAGTTCTGTATTATTTTATCTGTAAACATGAATGTATCATAGGATCCCACAGTTGATGGAACTGACATTCATTCTGCATTTTTTCTATCAAAAAAAACTCCAAAGTTTGATTTCATCCTTCCACTTGCAAAATGCAGCAATGTATATCCTGTAGATACCATTTTCACACTGCAGTACTAATAATTCCCAAATAGGTGGATAGAGAATACCAGAAGCCCTGATATGCTAATATTAAATACACTAAATGACAAGCCTTAATACTGTTTCCTTTGAACTAATGAAAGTCTAATTTAGAGGACATAAATCCTTTGATTCTGTTGGAGAATGGGAAATTGTTTGAATTACCTTCACTCTGGGGCTCCCAGTGGGCTTCTTCCTGGAAGTGGTGGCTCACAGTAAGAGTCACAAGGAAAGTTGACTTCTGAAGCCAGTTTCTTCTAGATAACTAATTGTCAACTATTCAACTTTCAATAGTTTTCTAGCCTACTGTTTAGATCAAAGCATAATTATATCAAGTTATAGTTAATCATATACATGGAAATTAATACTTTTTCAAAATTATCATTCTGAATTGCTTTAGAATCTTTTACTATTTCCTGTGTTCTCTTGAGTGTTTTTGCCTGTCTACATGTAGTAGAATGGCTGTGTGAGAACTTGTTCTTTTGTCTCCATCCCAGACTTAATGTTTTCTAACTCCACTGTGCTTATAAGGAACCTGCCCATATAACATTTGTCACTTGTCATCCATGAGACCTGACAGGCTCTGAGAGATGGGTCCCAAGCTTCCCTAATTGTACTACTATGATGTGTTGTGTTGATCTTTGCTTTATATATTTTTATGGTGTGCAGTTTTATAAATAATGATCAATTATGGTAAAGTCTTTTGTGAGCTATAACAATTAATAATGTGACTACAATTCTTTTAATATTTTCAGTTAACTTTTACTTTTACTAATATTAATATTTGTGCTTGGTACTTTATGTATTAAAATTACTTACAATAAGCTATATAAAGCTAGATTTAAATTTATTAAAATAAGAATCTTTAGAATACTTGAAGAACTGCAGGCATTAAACACTTGAAAAATCATCCACCCAATAAGTGTGCTAAGGGGCTAAATAGACAATTTTATAGTGAAGAAACGCATATGGCCAGTAAATACTTGAAATGTGTTCAACTTCCTTGGCCATCCAGAAAATGCAAATTAAAGTTTTTTTGAGATTCTGTCTAACTTAAAAGAATAGCTCTTCCAAGGAGACACGTGATACAAATAACAGGGAAGAAGCAGAGAAAACAGAACTCTAAAACACTGGGGGTGGGGTACAAACTGAAATTTTAGTTCAGAGATGTTTTTAAGACACTAAAACCAGACCAACCATATAACCCAACTATGTCATTCATGAGTACAGTTCTGAAGAACTATCTTTGACCCACCACAGAGAGCTGCACATTTATATTTATGGTTGTACTATTCACAATTGCCTGGAATGGAACCAGGATATATATCCATCAAGTAATGAATGAATAAATAAAATGTATATAAACATAATAGTATTATATTCCATCATAAAGAAAATGAGACAATAACATTGGAAAAAAATTGAAGATGACACTGGAAATTGATATTTTAATCTAAGAAAGTTGGATTTAAAAGATAAACATTGAATATTTTTTCTCATGTATAGAATCAAGATTTAATATTATCAGCATGAGTGTGTGTTTATGTGTGAGGAAGTTGTATAACTTGATGGTTTCATTGAAGGGAAGAAGAGATGTGAAAAGTCAAGGAAAGAGAGAAATGGAACCACATAAAAGCAGGAAGCAGAGTACAGGCAAGTCCTACTGGGAAACAAATTGAAATGAAACAAAGTGGCATTTGTATAAGAAAATACCATAATGAAAATCATTCTGCTAACTTTAAATTTTAATAACAATTTTAAGTGAAAATATGTCTTTTCATTAAAAAAAACCCACACAACTGGACATATTTTCATTTCTATTATTCTTGATCTATTTCTGCATCCTAATTTTGTTGCAATATGCTTCAGATAATTATTTTGAAGTCCTTTTCAAGTTCTTCCCCAAGAACATGTTGTCAAACTCTGCTAAGTTTCCTCATTATGAATTAATTATTATTGTGAGCCATCAAGAAGGAAAACAGAGATTTTCATATCTTGAAAGCACATCTTGAAATAGAATGACATTTTTAATTAACAGAGGAGCCCAACTATCATTAATCCCCAAGAAAGCCCTTCAGTCACAGTGGTTGCTAACCTGAGATTCAAGACTATTACTTGGGGTCAATTCTAATCTCTGGAAGCCATTGTTTTCTGAATTCTTTTTGACCGATCTAAACTTGTATATGTTTATTTTGTGATCCAATATATTAATTAACATTATATGCTAAATCATCATCAGGAAAATGTTTATACCATGAAAAACATTCATGGCTAGGGAAGTTGAAACATCTTATTAGTGAGATTCCTTATTCTCAAGGACAAGGAGTTGTGAAAGAAAGATTATAGAACTTTAAAATAATATCTTGATAGCTCTCTTGAATGTGAGAAGAACAACTATTGATGCTTCTTCCCTGGTTTTACAAGAAACTCTGAAAAATTGGCTTTTAAAAACTAAAAAGGGGGAGTTATATCCCCCAGGGTCACCAAAAGTACACCTTGCCTTTGTCTTATTTTAAATTTTCTGCAAACTGATGCTAAGGGTCATTCTGCAGTGGATAGCCACTGGCATCCAGTTACTTCCAGCTCATTTGCCAGGGTCATGTGGAGAGACCCCTTAACTAATACTTGGTGTGGTCCCAACCTTGTTTTAATTTGGGGCCGTGGCTCAGTATGTATTTTTTCAGAAAAAGAGAACAGAGCCCAATGGCTCCCTGAAAGATTGGTCCGTCAAGTGGACACAGATCTTGAGCCTAATAATTGTGATTCTGATGATGATGGCTCAAAATCCTTATCTGCCAGCAGATTTAACCTGGCATGTAGTCTCCATCAATACTTGAAGCCACCCACTATACGTGGTGGCCAGACTTTGTGTCTAAATCCCTGTCAACCAGCAGTTGGATTAGGCACTGAAACATTTCCGCTTCCAACCTTATTTTCTACATTACTTGGATAAATCATGTCGATTTTAACCTTTTAAACCTTGTGTCTCAAGCAGATAGGTTGCCTTCACACAGGATCACACAGGGTCGCTGTCAGCAAGCTCAGCTTTCATCCGTGGCAGTTATCCATCACTATGAAGAATTGCAGCTAGTGCATGCCCACAGGTCCTTTGGTCTGAATGTGGTTTTGGTCTTATGGGAAAGAGTGTGCCATTGATGGCCGGTTAGTCAACGATGGGTAAGAGTGTCTTGAGCTCCTATAAACCTAAGACAGAGGCTTACATCAATAAGCTATGTATGTTCCTCAATGACGGGTAATATAGGAGTAATATAGATGCCAACCTAAGACAGGCATGGTCGCCCGGCCACTCTGTACCCTAGATGGGATGAAATATTATACCCCATTCAGCTGCTGGCACTGCTCATATCTTATAAAACTAAAAAGGGGGAGCTGTGCCCTTCCCCCAGCCTTGAGCAGGCCTAAGAGATGAGACCTTGTTTACCACAATAGACCAAACAATAGGACTCTGGAGGCATTTCCTGCCCTTGGCAGAGGCAGTGCTTGCTTTGGCCTTGGCACCTTTCTGGCTGCCTATAGCCTGGTACAAGAGCTGAGAAGAATAGACTGCCTGCTGAGCTTGCTTGAGACATCTCTGGCCCTCGATTAAGTATGGATTCCTCTCACCTCCAGCAGGATGGTTTCTGTTCACCCCCAGCTCACCCCCAGCCAGCTGCAGCAAGAAGGAACTCTGGGGGTGGGAGTGGGCTATCCCCTTTAAACTAAAAGCTGAACATTAAAGCATTGACCCTCGATCAGAAACCTTTGTCCTGGCTTCATCTCTTCCCGCCCTCCTGTCCCTTTCCAGCCTCTCTTTCAGGTGAACCCAGTCGACTCTGGCCGATGGCCCCCAACAGTCAACAAGAAATAAAATGTCATAAATGCTGAGATTTAGCCTCCATTGTGAATTGGATGGCAGTCTGATCTAGGGGAAGTACTTAGACTAAAAGCTTTATCTTGATTGTTCTGGAATCAACCAATGTATGTTGTTCCTAGTGGATCTGGGAAGGCCTTACAGTATGAATTACCTGAGGAAAAACCACTCTTCTCTAGAGTAGATGGTGATGTCCAGAAGCAGTTCAATGTAGCCCAAGGAATAAAAAGGCTACTTTTGCTTGCACAGCTTTATTGCTTGCTGATGTGCATGCCTGCCTGATTGTTTCTGCTCTTGATTCCACAATCCTTTGTGTTCCCATTTTCTTTGGACTTACAATATGAAGTACACTATATTTACATGCCTAAAACATACTGATCCTTCAATGGATGATGACAGTTGTTGAAGACTTCTATCTCCTCTTAGCAAAAATGATTTCTATACTAGTCTGGATATTGTTTTGTTGTTGCTGTTTGTTTGTTCATTTGTTTAGTTGTTTTGTTTAGCCCTTTTGGAGACAGAGCATCACACAGCTAATGCTGTCCCAGATTTAATGTTTAGCTGAGGCCGAGCTTGTACTCCCAAGTACTAGAATTTTAAGCATGGCACACCTCCCCTGCATTCCTCTTCCTAACCTGGATGACTGCCATCAACCCAGTGAGCCTCCACTGTGATGTTTACCACCTCACTCAAAGCCTATCCTTGGTCCTTGATGAATGAATGGCTTGATACTCACTTTTGTTCATTGGGCAACTTCTTCATCCATTAATGTGGAATTTCACCTAGATATCCTACTGATGCCCTTGATGCTAAGAACAGAAGGAAAATAAGAAAAAATATTTAATCAATGAAAAAGTGAATACAAACCTATGGTTGAGTACTCTGCTTAAGGGCATGTGTCATGGAAATAACTTATATTTAATCCAATTGTCTTATGTATAGACCAGGTCAGACTAAGAGCAATCATTTCACTTTACACTGTATAAATTTAAGAGAGCACACAGTAGTGGTCATTATGCTACTTATAGAATCATTATGGCACCATCAAACTGGTCCTAAAGAAGTAGGAAATATACTGCTTTAAATTAGAAACATAGGAGCAAATGTTCAGAAAAAAACTCAATAGATTATATTTTGGTTTATACTTTGAGATTTATTCTCTTCTTCTCATAGAGAAAGTAATGAATAGCTTATCTCTTATAAAATGTAAAAATAAAACTAAATTGTTCAATGAGAAGTAATTAACATAGCAGCTTTTATATTTTAGTTGACCTAATACCTTCATTATAAAAAAAATGGCATTTGAATAAAGATACAAAGTGATTAGGTTGTTATTTTGTTTACTAGACCTGTCCACAAACCCTCAAAATTGAAAATAGAATATAAATGAATTGGTAGATTATAACTTCCAACTTTAGTAAAGGTAGTAGAATAGAAAGATGCCCAATGTTATATTTAATAAATATAAGGTAAAAATGGATTTCCTAATGCTATATTATATCTACAATAAACAATTGATGTTAAAAATGAACTACTTTATGCAACTATAAGCTTTTATTTATATAGTTTTGTTATTTTTATTACTAGTATTCTGTCTTTAATGAGCTATATTGTAACTGAATCTTATAATAGGTATTTAAAATAGTTTTGGAAGCATTTCATTCATTAGAAATTATGAGTTCAAGTAAGTTTAACAATTTAAATTAATACAGGTAGATTAAACTTATTTAATATTTATAAGACAAGTGAAAAGATAGGAATTCTGTGTTAAGGGTGCATTTTCTGATCACTATAAAATGTATTTACATAATAAAGAAGCTCATTACATAAGGGCATACCAATAAACACATTCCTACAATTAGAAAAAAATAAGCTCTGTGCAATTGAAATGTGATTATCAACATTGACAGATGCAACATGAACCATTGTGTATACATTAAAACCATCTTAAACTCTCTTATTCAGAGACATATTAATATTTCGAGTATAGATCATGATCTGAAAGCCCTTAGGGAAAAGGAAATTATACAGACAAGCAATGCCTGATATAAAAGGGCATTGTTATGTTGGTATCATTGGCACTATCAAATTAAAGGCACTTCGGGAATTTGTGATTAATACATTGTTCACCTTTCTGTCAATTAGAATTCCAATTAATTCATGCTAATAATTTAATATTGAAATAATAAGCACAGTTTACAAACAACAGCCTGAGAACACAAATCAGTCAGAAATTTAGAGGCATATTAAAAAGGAAAAATTAAATAACATTGTAAAAATATAAACTTCATATGACAAAACAGTCCTTATTGCCAATTTTTACCTACCAGCTTAAGAAACCTTTTATCCAAAACCTTACCTGGATATTTAGGAAAATAAAAAAAAAACCACTAAAGAATAAACTAGATTCTCATCTTTGTATTGGTATCATGAACCATTCTGTATTCTTTACTCATTTTTCATTAGTAACATTTCTTTATAATGGTCATAGATCATCTTAACAGATAAAAAAATTAAACAATTTTATTTTTAAAAATATTGAAAACTAGTCCAGAATTTATAGCTTGCTGGTTCTTCTCTGAGAAGATTCAAATTCAGTTCCCAAGACCCATGCTGGGAAGCCTACTCCCAGGCATCTGGCATATGTTCTCTAGCCTGTTAGTCACTGGAAAATATAGAAAAATGAGCATACAAAAATACAAATAAATACTTTTTTACTAAGAAAATCTTAAAATCACTTTAAGAGTACTGTTATTTTTGCACATCCTCCATTACCATTATCATTTCAAGGGCAGAGAAGAAGAATATGTTGGATTAATGGGAAATAAAAGAAATGCATTATGACAATATGTAGCTGTAAGATACGACAAGTTGCTCACCTTGTACCTGGAGAGAGCAGTCTCCATCTACAGCCCCAGAATCAGGCAGAAAACAGTGCCACAAAAATCCACCTCCATCTCTAGGGTTGTCTAAGATACTTGTACTAATGACTCTTATACACAGCATTTAATTACGGAGGTTTCCAGACTCCATCAAAATATTTTAATTGATTTTTTTCTACAATCCCATTGCATAGATAAAATGTAATTGCCATCAGGTGTGACTATAAAAAAAAATGAGACATTGCTAAATCAGTCAGGAGGCACCTATTAAACAAGATATTTCCTTCCCTAAGCTCTACACAGGGCCTTTGTAACTTCCAGAGAATCTGTTACATGTTATCAGGTATCAGTTTAAGAAAAAGATAGGACTGAAGAGATGATTCAGTCATTGAGGAGCTTGCCATGTAAAAAGAAAGATTGCAATTCATTCTCCCAGAATTCATGGGGATAAAAAGCTGGACCTAGTAGTGCATGCTTATATCCCTGCACTTTGGAGGCAGCGTCAGGTAGATCCCTGAAGCTTGCTGGCCAGCCAGTCTAGCCAAGATAGTGAGCTTCAAGACAATATTCACAAAAGAAAAGGTGGAAAGTAATGGAGAAATAAACCTGAGATCCACCCTGCTTCCACATGTAATGTACAAACACAACTGCACATGTATACACACACAAACACAAAGAAAATACTGCAGCTAAGATTTTAAAGGTGGTAGACTTGGACTAGGGTATTTATGTAGGACTGTGAAAGGAAGCCTGGTTCCTGGTTGAGCAAACGCTAGAAATCCCGGTGACCCTGAAGGGACAGAAGAGGTTTTGCATCTCCCTCTCAGCACGTATCTCCACAGCCCTCCATAGATTTGTGGCCATCAGTCACATAAGTGCAATGTCCCAAGCCCCTCCACAGGTAGAGGATGTGACCTGTGGTCAAGTAGACTCAAGACAGATCTCCATTTTAATGAGATATATAAAGGCTTGGAGGCTTATTCAATAAGCTCCCCTTCCCAGAAACTCCTCCCTGCAAAAGGTATTTAACCTCAGGCCCGCCCTGAGAAGGGAGGGTATGGTTTTACATATCTACTTTCTGCCATGAAAATAAATGCCTTAAAACCATGGACTGCCTTGGGGAATGATGGAGAAGGCCTTTGCTTAAAGAGCTGCTTTGCAGTCTAATTTCCCATAGAAGCCATCTTTGTGCTCCCAGCCACGGCCACCAAGCCAAGCTCAAGCCAATCACAGACAAGCCAAGGACTCTTTCCTGCTGATCCAGCCGGAGCTTGCATCTTTTCCACCTCAACTCCGAGCTAGATGCAGCCCTCAGGCCCCCACTTTGTTCTCAGCTCTTCTGTAGCTTCCAGCGGTACCTGAGTGCCCAATAGTCTGAGAACCAGGTGGCCTCTCTGAAGACGCAGGGACCACTTTCCATCCCCTGGAGCAGTGTGTCCAGTGCTTTCTCCATAGCCCAACACTCGCCCAGCAATGGCATGGGGTAAGCACACTCAAAACTTCTGCATCCTGTCTCTCTGAGCGGCCCAAGCCCTGCGGTGGAATTGACTTGTGACCCCACTAACCCTACTTGTTTATCTGATTTTTAATGTCAGATAAGAACTACTCAAGATCCTTGACAAGACACCTTAGGGGAAACGCAGGCATGCACTGGAAGTGGGATAAAGGGTACCTTGCCATCCATGTGTGTTGTAATAACTGGGAAAGGAGATACCTGCTTTGCATTGCATTTTCCCCATGGAGAATATGAATTTCATTCTGTCCCACGGTAATTACCATGCCAGTGTCTGTGGCTCCTGGTTACAAGGACTATCTGCACACAAGTGTGTATGAGACAAAATGATGCAGGTGTACTGCCTTTGTTTGTTATGATTTCATTTGTTTAAGGGACAAAATAGAAATGATTTAACTCCGGCTTCAAAACAACCTAGACTATATTCCCTCAGGGCCAATTTCAGTGAATTTGTCCAAAGACTCAGCATAAATAAATAAATAAATAAATAAATAATAAATAAATAAAGTTTAATCTATTACCATGTCATTTATTACTTACTAATATAATCACAAGGGAAATAAAAAGCAGTGGCATTTCTCACATTAAGATTTTGAAAGTTGCTACTTACTCAACTAAGTAATAGGGACCCAGGGAGGATCAATCTCTGATCTTCTTTACCCAGAAGGCTTTTGTTTTCTTCTTCTCATCTTTGTAACCTCTGATTCTATTTCATAATGGGCTTGACAGAAATCTACAATATGAACTGAAAGAGAATAATTGTATTACTCTTTAAATGAGCCCATTGGAAAGGCAAGGAAGGGACATTGTAAGTCTTTTATACTGGGATATATAATAAGTCTTTATAGGTGTGTGTTTGTGGAACGCTTCATCGTAATACCATTCTCAGGTTCCCATCAAGGGCTGTGGCATTAATAGTAATCACAATAATTATAGACGTAGATTGTAACTATCTTCTAATCAGTCAGTGGTTTCTAAGCAACCAGGTTTAACAAAGCTAACAACTGCCACCTCACTGTAAAAGAAAGTCTCTAAATTTAGTCATTATGAAGCTACTGTCATAAGCCACCCCCCATCTTTATTCTGTTCCTTATTTATCTTCAAATGCTTCAGCTTAATCTAGTGCTTCAATATATGATGAGGACTATTTGAGTTTTTATGTCAAATGCTTTCTTCTTAATGCAATACTATTTTCTTTTTACCAAAATCATAGATGGGACCTGCTAAACTCATAAAAAGCATTCTTTGCAACCTTTGTGCTTTTATTGGGAGTTAAAGTGTTCATTATTAACTGTCGTAGCATAGGTTTCATATCAGGCAAATTGACTTTGAGCCATAGGGAACTCTTCAATAGTTATGAATTGTCACGCTGTGCCCTGTCTCTCTGCTGGGGAGTGTCTGAGCACCACCAGAGGAAGGAAGGCAAAGTCCAAAACTCAGGTCCATAGTCCTGTCTTCCTTCACAGTTCAGGAAAGGGGAACAGCAGAGTCTGGTACTGAGACAATCCTGGCTTGTTTATACTGGTTTATTTGATGGTAGATATAAACACATACACTTTATTTGGTGTGAACCAAGGATTATATATCTTGTTGTAGGAAGGAATACCCAAGAAGGAAACCTCATTGGCTGAAGGCTCAGGGCTATCTAGATATTTCATTAGCATGGAGAAGAACACCAGGTGGTATACTGTATGCTCAATGTCCATGGTCTTCGATGGAATGGTGGAGTGGTTACAAGTTCCAGAACAGGTACACAGACATATAGGGAATAGCTCTGCTCCTACCTGTCTCAGATCTCTGAGATTCCTGGGGTCTTAGTTCACTCTTACCTTGCCAGTTCTTATGTCTGCCTGGCAACATGGTCCCTCATTCCCTACAATGAATGAAACAACAGGACAGTTAACCACAAACAGATCAAGGATATCAATCTTTGAAATATCTGTGAGAAAAAGTGTTAGCAGATTGCTGACCAAATACTTTCAGTTCCTAAAGATCAGGAATCAGGATAATTAAACCTAAAACTTACCAGTTCATTCTTTAACAATAGCTGTCTGACCTTGTGTTTTATAAGTTTATGTCCTTTCCAGATTTTCATGAGAAGAACATCATTTGATTGTTACTAAAGTCTGAAATCTCAGAAAAGTGAGGTCTTTAATATGTTTTTTTTCCAATAGAGATAAAACACTAATACATTCTACAGTTTATCTAAGATCAACATGGTAGAAAATGCACATGTTTCTTTGTCACAGGTTTCCAGCCCCATACCTCTCCAGAAAATAACACACACATGCAATTGTTGTGTAGTTTGTGGAACAGGATTAGGGCAGAGATGGTGAATGTGTTCTCTGTGGATTCACTAGACAATGTTCATTTTGAACTTCAGTGCATTTATACACAGATGCTTGGTCTGATGTTTCACATTTCCAATGGGAAGACACTTGCTTCTGCCAGTTCTGTGCCTGTAAGAGCCCTCCCTTAGGGCTACAAGAAGTCTATTTGGTCTTGTGTTAGACAGTGTCGATGAAATCTTTCTCTGTTTAGTTAATTTGAACAAGACTGCAGGGACCTTGCTCCTTATTACAAGGCTCAGTCACCGGGAAACTATGTCTGCCTGATTGTGCTGTGCTGGTCATGGTCTATTTAAGTAATAGTGACATTTGTTCAAAAGAAAAGCAGTCCTGTGGACCACTCTTCTCTCTGCCAATACAACTGCATGTACTCTTGGGAAGCCATACTGTGCCATTTATTTTCGTTCTATTGTTGTATGTGAACTATCTCAAGTATGTCTGAAAGTGGCCGGAAAATCAAGAATGGCTCATAGATGTGGAGCATAAATAAATCCATTAAGACTGTGCACAAGAACAAAATACCAGTGGTCAAATGTAGAGTAGTAAATCTGTAGTATGTCTCAGGTCAAGTTCAACTGTGATGGGGAAATAGTCGGTCTGCAGTTCCTTTCTTATCTCAGATATTCAGCAAGACATCAACTTCTGAGCACATGATTCTTGGCAGTGCTCAGAGCTCTTCTACAAGAGATCGCTACTGATCTACAATGGCTGGTGAAGACCTCCAATGACTTAGTTACATCTCAACTAAGGCTCCAGATGGGAATGATACCTTGTGTTAAATTGAGTTCTGATGGAGGTTTGGAAGCTTAAGCCCACAATATACCCTGTGATATTACTTTCAGTGATCTGTTTGGCATATGTCAAATAGGTTAGCATGCACTTGGTCTCAAACTCTCACATGATAACAAAAAAATAGTACCATTAATATACTTATAATATTAAGATGAAAGTTTTAAATAGTTATAAAATAAAATCTGCTTGTGGGAGAAGAAAGGTAAATGTTCTTGATGTAAAATTTTAAAAAGACAGAGAAACTATTCTTTTCCCTGTTAACATTTTAAATCATATATCCACTTTCTACCCTACTTTCATAATGCACATATTCTACATCTCAACATTAAAAAAAATTAAAGGCCACCCCCACCCTGCATTTGCCCACCTGTCTATTCCCTTCCATCAGCATGTTTTATAGTTAAGACAAGATTCCTTGGAAAGTAATTGTCAAGGGCTACAGAGATGACTCAGAGATTAAGACTACGTAATGCTCCTGCAGAGGACCTGAGTTCATCAACTCATAGACCCTTGTCTGCTGGCTCACAACTGCCTGTAATCTCCAGCTCCAGGGAATCTGATGCCTTCTTCTATCTTCTCCTGGTAACTGCATACATGTGTGTACATACAAGCAGAATCACAAACATATATACACAAATAAAAATAAATCTCATTTAAAGGAAAATCTCAATAAAATATTTTAACATATCACACGACTAATAAAACATCATAGGTATGCATCTAGTAGGGCTCCTGCATCAGGTTTATAGTGTTCTCATTCATATAGTGTTGTGATACATGAATCTGAACATTCATTATTTGAAAATCTTCTAACATGGATTCAAATGCTTGGGTAGACCAGAAAAAATGATACTTTCATCCATACAGTAGTGACACTTTTCTAAGTGCAATGTGTAGATTCATTTTTACTGATGTCTCATTTGAAGAAAGCTGCAGTATAAAGTGATCAAATAACTAACCCGAGGTTACATGATTAGCAGAAGGGGGACCTGAAATCCGTGAACGTGATATGATTTCAGTTATAGCATGCTTGGTTGACAACATAATTTGCCAGGTCCTAAGAAAAATTCAGGGACATTCATCCAAAATGTATTTCTTAGCTGGACCAACATTTTTTTTCCCTTGCCAGAGCAATGAAAGTAGTTCATGGAGCTAACTCAACTCAATTTATTTCTCTTCTTGATACAGAAATACTGTACAATACATACATTGGATTGACACACCTGCCCCCTTACACCTTTGACTTATTAGAAAGGATCAGAAGAAGAAGGAGAAGAAAAGGAAGAAGGAAGGAAGGAAGGAAGGAAGGAAGGGAGGGAGGGAGGGA